>NC_071504.1:2159579-2759579 GCF_028408465.1 Anastrepha ludens
TATCACTTATAGCTAAAGCAGCCTTGGACTAGGAGGTTTTTCGGCTCACTCGGAATTTGACAGCTTGGTTGTTTTGCATTCGATTTTCATAATTTTTCGTGCCTAGAAAGCACAATACCTTTGCAGCAACCTCCCAAATGTCACGGTGATCGGAGTAGAGAGAAGTGAGTTATAGGAATTTTACTAAAAAGTTATGGTGATATCACTTATAGCCAAAGCAGCCTTGGACTAGGAGGTTTTTCGGCTCACTCGGAATTTGACAGTTTGGTTGTTTCACATTCGATTTTCATAATTTTTCGTAGCTAGAAAGCACAATACCTTTGCAGTAACCTCCCGAAACCACGCTGATCGGAGTAGAGAGAAGTGAGTTATAGGAATTTTACTAAAAAGTTATGGTGATATCACTTATAGCCAAAGCAGCCTTGGACTAGGAGGTTTTTCGGCTCACTCGGAATTTGACAGTTTGGTTGTTTTACATTCGATTTTGATAAGTTTTCGTGCCTAGAAAGCACAATACCTTTGCAGCAACCTCCCGAAATGTCACGCTGATCGGAGTAAAGAGAAGTGAGTTATAGGAATTTTACTAAAAAGTTATGGTGATATCACTTATAGCCAAAGCAGCCTTGGACTAGGAGGTTTTTCGGCTCACTCGGAATTTGACAGTTTGGTTGTTTTACATTCGATTTTCATAATTTTGCGTGCCTGGAAAGCACGAAACCTTCGCAGCAACCTCCCGAAATGCCACGCTGATCGGAGTAAAGAGAAGAGAGTTATAGGAATTTTACTAAAAAGTTATGGTGTTATCACTTATAGCCAAAGCAGCCTTGGACTAGGAGGTTTTTCGGTTCACTCGGAATTTGACAGCTTGGTTGTTTTATATTCGCTTTTCATAATTTTTCGTGGCAAGCAAGCACAATACCTTTGCAGTAACCTCCCGAAACCACGCTGATCGGAGTAGAGAGAAGTGAGTTATAGGAATTTTACTAAAAAGTTATGGTGTTATCACTTATAGCCAAAGCAGCCTTGGACTAGGAGGTTTTTCGGCTCACTCGGAATTTGACAGTTTGGTTGTTTCACATTCGATTTTCATAATTTTTCGTAGCTAGAAAGCACAATACCTTTGCAGTAACCTCCCGAAACCACGCTGATCGGAGTAGAGAGAAGTGAGTTATAGGAATTTTACTAAAAAGTTATGGTGATATCACTTATAGCCAAAGCAGCCTTGGACTAGGAGGTTTTTCGGCTCACTCGGAATTTGACAGTTTGGTTGTTTTACATTCGATTTTGATAAGTTTTCGTGCCTAGAAAGCACAATACCTTTGCAGCAACCTCCCAAAATGTCACGCCGATCGGAGTAAAGAGAAGTGAGTTATAGGAATTTTACTAAAAAGTTATGGTGATATCACTTATAGCCAAAGCAGCCTTGGACTAGGAGGTTTTTCGGCTCACTCGGAATTTGACAGTTTGGTTGTTTTACATTCGATTTTCATAATTTTGCGTGCCTGGAAAGCACGAAACCTTCGCAGCAACCTCCCGAAATGTCACGCTGATCGGAGTAAAGAGAAGAGAGTTATAGGAATTTTACTAAAAAGTTATGGTGTTATCACTTATAGCCAAAGCAGCCTTGGACTAGGAGGTTTTTCGGTTCACTCGGAATTTGACAGCTTGGTTGTTTTATATTCGCTTTTCATAATTTTTCGTGGCAAGCAAGCACAATACCTTTGCAGTAACCTCCCGAAACCACGCTGATCGGAGTAGAGAGAAGTGAGTTATAGGAATTTTACTAAAAAGTTATGGTGTTATCACTTATAGCCAAAGCAGCCTTGGACTAGGAGGTTTTTCGGCTCACTCGGAATTTGACAGTTTGGTTGTTTCACATTCGATTTTCATAATTTTTCGTAGCTAGAAAGCACAATACCTTTGCAGTAACCTCCCGAAACCACGCTGATCGGAGTAGAGAGAAGTGAGTTATAGGAATTTTACTAAAAAGTTATGGTGATATCACTTATAGCCAAAGCAGCCTTGGACTAGGAGGTTTTTCGGCTCACTCGGAATTTGACAGTTTGGTTGTTTTACATTCGATTTTGATAAGTTTTCGTGCCTAGAAAGCACAATACCTTTGCAGCAACCTCCCAAAATGTCACGCCGATCGGAGTAAAGAGAAGTGAGTTATAGGAATTTTACTAAAAAGTTATGGTGATATCACTTATAGCCAAAGCAGCCTTGGACTAGGAGGTTTTTCGGTTCACTCGGAATTTGACAGCTTGGTTGTTTTATATTCGCTTTTCATAATTTTTCGTGGCAAGCAAGCACAATACCTTTGCAGTAACCTCCCGAAACCACGCTGATCGGAGTAGAGAGAAGTGAGTTATAGGAATTTTACTAAAAAGTTATGGTGATATCACTTATAGCCAAAGCAGCCTTGCACTAGGAGGTTTTTCGGCTCACTCGGAATTTGACAGTTTGGTTGTTTCACATTCGATTTTCATAATTTTTCGTGGCAAGCAAGCACAATACCTTTGCAGTAACCTCCCGAAACCACGCTGATCGGAGTAGAGAGAAGTGAGTTATAGGAATTTTACTAAAAAGTTATGGTGTTATCACTTATAGCCAAAGCAGCCTTGGACTAGGAGGTTTTTCGGCTCACTCGGAATTTGACAGTTTGGTTGTTTCACATTCGATTTTCATAATTTTTCGTAGCTAGAAAGCACAATACCTTTGCAGTAACCTCCCGAAACCACGCTGATCGGAGTAGAGAGAAGAGAGTTATAGGAATTTTACTAAAAAGTTATGGTGATATCACTTATAGCCAAAGAAGCCTTGCACTAGGAGGTTTTTCGGCTCACTCGGAATTTGACAGTTTGGTTGTTTTACATTCGATTTTCATAATTTTTCGTGGCAAGCAAGCAAAGTGCCTTTGCAGCAACCTCCCGAAATTTCAGGCTGATCGGAGTAAAGAGAAGTGAGTTATAGGAATTTTACTAAAAAGTTATGGTGTTATCACTTATAGCCAAAGCAGCCTTGGACTAGGAGGTTTTTCGGCTCACTCGGAATTTGACAGTTTCGTTGTTTCACATTCGATTTTCATAATTTTTCGTAGCTAGAAAGCACAGTACCTTTGCAGTAACCTCCCGAAACCACGCTGATCGGAGTAGAGAGAAGTGAGTTATAGGAATTTTACTAAAAAGTTATGGTGATATCACTTATAGCCAAAGAAGCCTTGGACTAGGAGGTTTTTCGGCTCACTCGGAATTTGACAGTTTGGTTGTTTTACATTCGATTTTCATAATTTTTCGTGGCAAGCAAGCACAATACCTTTGCAGTAACCTCCCGAAACCACGCTGATCGGAGTAGAGAGAAGTGAGTTATAGGAATTTTACTAAAAAGTTATGGTGATATCACTTATAGCCAAAGCAGCCTTGGACTAGGAGGTTTTTCGGCTCACTCGGAATTTGACAGCTTGGTTGTTATGCATTCGATTTTCATAATTTTTCGTGCCCAGAAAGCACAATACCTTTGCAGCAACCTCCCGAAATGTCACGCTGATCGGAGGAAAGAGAAGTGAGTTATAGGAATTTTACTAAAAAGTTATGGTGATATCACTTATAGCCAAAGAAGCCTTGGACTAGGAGGTTTTTCGGCTCACTCGGAATTTGACAGTTTGGTTGTTTTGCATTCGCTTTTCATAATTTTTCGTGCCTAGAAAGCACAATACCTTTCCAGCAACCTCCCGAAATGTCACGCTGATCGGAGTAAAGAGAAGAGAGTTATAGGAATTTTACTAAAAAGTTATGGTGATATCACTTATAGCCAAAGAAGCCTTGCACTAGGAGGTTTTTCGGCTCACTCGGAATTTGACAGTTTGGTTGTTTTACATTCGATTTTCATAATTTTTCGTGGCAAGCAAGCAAAGTGCCTTTGCAGCAACCTCCCGAAATTAAAGGCTGAGCGGAGGAAAGAGAAGTGAGTTATAGGAATTTTACTAAAAAGTTATGGTGATATCACTTATAGCCAAAGCAGCCTTGGACTAGGAGGTTTTTCGGCTCACTCGGAATTTGACAGCTTGGTTGTTTTGCATTCGATTTTCATAATTTTTCGTGCCTAGAAAGCACAATACCTTTGCAGCAACCTCCCAAATGTCACGCTGATCGGAGTAGAGAGAAGTGAGTTATAGGAATTTTACTAAAAAGTTATGGTGATATCACTTATAGCCAAAGCAGCCTTGGACTAGGAGGTTTTTCGGCTCACTCGGAATTTGACAGTTTGGTTGTTTTACATTCGATTTTCATAATTTTTCGTAGCTAGAAAGCACAGTGCCTTTGCAGCAACCTCCCGAAATTTCAGGCTGATCGGAGTAAAGAGAAGAGAGTTATAGGAATTTTACTAAAAAGTTATGGTGATATCACTTATAGCCAAAGAAGCCTTGCACTAGGAGGTTTTTCGGCTCACTCGGAATTTGACAGTTTGGTTGTTTTACATTCGATTTTCATAATTTTTCGTGGCAAGCAAGCAAAGTGCCTTTGCAGCAACCTCCCGAAATTTCAGGCTGAGCGGAGGAAAGAGAAGTGAGTTATAGGAATTTTACTAAAAAGTTATGGTGATATCACTTATAGCCAAAGCAGCCTTGGACTAGGAGGTTTTTCGGCTCACTCGGAATTTGACAGCTTGGTTGTTTTGCATTCGATTTTCATAATTTTTCGTGCCTAGAAAGCACAATACCTTTGCAGCAACCTCCCAAATGTCACGGTGATCGGAGTAGAGAGAAGTGAGTTATAGGAATTTTACTAAAAAGTTATGGTGATATCACTTATAGCCAAAGCAGCCTTGGACTAGGAGGTTTTTCGGCTCACTCGGAATTTGACAGTTTGGTTGTTTCACATTCGATTTTCATAATTTTTCGTAGCTAGAAAGCACAATACCTTTGCAGTAACCTCCCGAAACCACGCTGATCGGAGTAGAGAGAAGTGAGTTATAGGAATTTTACTAAAAAGTTATGGTGATATCACTTATAGCCAAAGCAGCCTTGGACTAGGAGGTTTTTCGGCTCACTCGGAATTTGACAGTTTGGTTGTTTTACATTCGATTTTGATAAGTTTTCGTGCCTAGAAAGCACAATACCTTTGCAGCAACCTCCCGAAATGTCACGCTGATCGGAGTAAAGAGAAGTGAGTTATAGGAATTTTACTAAAAAGTTATGGTGATATCACTTATAGCCAAAGCAGCCTTGGACTAGGAGGTTTTTCGGCTCACTCGGAATTTGACAGTTTGGTTGTTTTACATTCGATTTTCATAATTTTGCGTGCCTGGAAAGCACGAAACCTTCGCAGCAACCTCCCGAAATGTCACGCTGATCGGAGTAAAGAGAAGAGAGTTATAGGAATTTTACTAAAAAGTTATGGTGTTATCACTTATAGCCAAAGCAGCCTTGGACTAGGAGGTTTTTCGGTTCACTCGGAATTTGACAGCTTGGTTGTTTTATATTCGCTTTTCATAATTTTTCGTGGCAAGCAAGCACAATACCTTTGCAGTAACCTCCCGAAACCACGCTGATCGGAGTAGAGAGAAGTGAGTTATAGGAATTTTACTAAAAAGTTATGGTGTTATCACTTATAGCCAAAGCAGCCTTGGACTAGGAGGTTTTTCGGCTCACTCGGAATTTGACAGTTTGGTTGTTTCACATTCGATTTTCATAATTTTTCGTAGCTAGAAAGCACAATACCTTTGCAGTAACCTCCCGAAACCACGCTGATCGGAGTAGAGAGAAGTGAGTTATAGGAATTTTACTAAAAAGTTATGGTGATATCACTTATAGCCAAAGCAGCCTTGGACTAGGAGGTTTTTCGGCTCACTCGGAATTTGACAGCTTGGTTGTTTTATATTCGCTTTTCATAATTTTTCGTGGCAAGCAAGCACAATACCTTTGCAGTAACCTCCCGAAACCACGCTGATCGGAGTAGAGAGAAGTGAGTTATAGGAATTTTACTAAAAAGTTATGGTGTTATCACTTATAGCCAAAGCAGCCTTGGACTAGGAGGTTTTTCGGCTCACTCGGAATTTGACAGTTTGGTTGTTTCACATTCGATTTTCATAATTTTTCGTAGCTAGAAAGCACAATACCTTTGCAGTAACCTCCCGAAACCACGCTGATCGGAGTAGAGAGAAGTGAGTTATAGGAATTTTACTAAAAAGTTATGGTGATATCACTTATAGCCAAAGCAGCCTTGGACTAGGAGGTTTTTCGGCTCACTCGGAATTTGACAGTTTGGTTGTTTTACATTCGATTTTGATAAGTTTTCGTGCCTAGAAAGCACAATACCTTTGCAGCAACCTCCCAAAATGTCACGCCGATCGGAGTAAAGAGAAGTGAGTTATAGGAATTTTACTAAAAAGTTATGGTGATATCACTTATAGCCAAAGCAGCCTTGGACTAGGAGGTTTTTCGGTTCACTCGGAATTTGACAGCTTGGTTGTTTTATATTCGCTTTTCATAATTTTTCGTGGCAAGCAAGCACAATACCTTTGCAGTAACCTCCCGAAACCACGCTGATCGGAGTAGAGAGAAGTGAGTTATAGGAATTTTACTAAAAAGTTATGGTGATATCACTTATAGCCAAAGCAGCCTTGGACTAGGAGGTTTTTCGGCACACTCGGAATTAGACAGTTTGGTTGTTTTACATTCGCTTGTCATAAGTTTTCGTGGCTAGAAAGCACAATACCTTTGCAGTAACCTCCCGAAACCACGCTGATCGGAGTAGAGAGAAGTGAGTTATAGGAATTTTACTAAAAAGTTATGGTGATATCACTTATAGCCAAAGCAGCCTTGGACTAGGAGGTTTTTCGGCTCACTCGGAATTTGACAGTTTGGTTGTTTTACATTCGATTTTGATAAGCTTTCGTGCCTAGAAAGCACAATACCTTTGCAGCAACGTCCTGAAATTTCACGCTGATCGGAGTAAAGAGAAGTAAGTTATAGGAATTTTACTAAAAAGTTATGGTGATATCACTTATAGCCAAAGCAGCCTTGGACTAGGAGGTTTTTCGGCTCACTCGGAATTTGACAGTTTGGTTGTTTTACATTCGATTTTCATAATTTTTTGTGTCAAGCAAGCACAATACCTTTGCAGCAACCTCCCGAAATTTCACGCTTATCGGAGTAAAGAGAAGTGAGTTATAGGAATTTTACTAAAAAGTTATGGTGATATCACTTATAGCCAAATCAGCCTTGGACTAGGAGGTTTTTCGGCTCACTCGGAATTTGACAGTTTGGTTGTTTTACATTCGATTCTCATAATTTTTCGTGCCTAGAAAGCACAATACCTTCGCAGCAACCTCCCGAAATTTCGGGTTGAGCGGAGTAAAGAAAAGTGAGTTATAGGAATTTTACTAAAAAGTTATGGTGATATCACTTATAGCCAAAGCAGCCTTGCACTAGGAGGTTTTTCGGCTCACTCGGAATTTGACAGTTTGGTTGTTTTACATTCGATTTTCATAATTTTTCGTGCCTAGAAAGCACAATGCCTTTGCAGCAACCTCCTGAAATTTCAGGCTGATCGGAGTAAAGAGAAGTGAGTTATAGGAATTTTACTAAAAAGTTATGGTGATATCACTTATAGCCAAAGCAGCCTGCACTAGGAGGTTTTTCGGCTCACTCGGAATTTGACAGTTTGGTTGTTTTATATTCGATTTTGATAATTTTTCGTTCCTAGAAAGCACAATACCTTTGCAGCAACCTCCCGAAATTTCACGCTGATCGGAGTAAAGAGAAGTGAGTGATAGGAATTTTACTAAAAAGATATGGTGATATCACTTATAGCCAAAGCATCCTTGGACTAGGAGGTTTTTCGGCTCACTCGGAATTTGACAGTTTGGTTGTTTTACATTCGATTTTGATAATTTTTCGTGCCTAGAAAGCACAATACCTTTGCAGCAACCTCCCGAAATGTCACGCTGATCGGAGTAAAGAGAAGAGAGTTATAGGAATTTTACTAAAAAGTTATGGTGATATCACTTATAGCCAAAGAAGCCTTGGACTAGGAGGTTTTTCGGCTCACTCGGAATTTGACAGTTTGGTTGTTTTACATTCGATTTTCATAATTTTTCGTGCCTAGAAAGCACAATACCTTTGCAGCAACCTCCCGAAATGTCACGCTGATCGGAGTAAAGAGAAGAGAGTTATAGGAATTTTACTAAAAAGTTATGGTGATATCACTTATAGCCAAAGCAGCCTTGCACTAGGAGGTTCTGCGGCTCACTCGGAATTTGACAGTTTGGTTGTTTTACATTCGATTTTCATAATTTTTCGTGCCTGGAAAGCACAATACCTTTGCAGCAACCTCCCGAAATCTCACGCTGATCGGAGTAAAGAGAAGTGAGTTATAGGAATTTTACTAAAAAGTTATGGTGATATCACTTATAGCCAAAGCAGCCTTGGACTAGGAGGTTTTTCGGCTCACTCGGAATTTGACAGTTTGGTTGTTTTACATTCGATTTTGATAAGTTTTCGTCCCTAGAAAGCACAATGCCTTTGCAGCAACGTCCTGAAATTTCACGCTGATCGGAGTAAAGAGAAGTGAGTTATAGGAATTTTACTAAAAAGTTATGGTGATATCACTTATAGCCAAAGCAGCCTTGGACTAGGAGGTTTTTCGGCTCACTCGGAATTTGACAGTTTGGTTGTTTTGCATTCGATTTTCATAATTTTTCGTGCCTAGAAAGCACAATACCTTAGCAGCAACCTCCCGAAATGTCACGCTGATCGGAGTAAAGAGAAGTGAGTTATAGGAATTTTACTAAAAAGTTATGGTGATATCACTTATAGCCAAAGAAGCCTTGGACTAGGAGGTTTTTCGGCTCACTCGGAATTTGACAGTTTGGTTGTTTTGCATTCGATTTTCATAATTTATCGTGCCTAGAAAGCACAATACCTTTCCAGCAACCTCCCGAAATGTCACGCTGATCGGAGAAAAGAGAAGAGAGTTATAGGAATTTTACTAAAAAGTTATGGTGATATCACTTATAGCCAAAGAAGCCTTGGACTAGGAGGTTTTTCGGCTCACTCGGAATTTGACAGTTTGGTTGTTTTACATTCGATTTTCATAATTTTTCGTGGCAAGCAAGCACAATACCTTTGCAGTAACTTCCCGAAACCACGCTGATCGGAGTAAAGAGAAGTGAGTTATAGGAATTTTACTAAAAAGTTATGGTGATATCACTTATAGCCAAAGCAGCCTTGGACTAGGAGGTTTTTCGGCTCACTCGGAATTTGACAGCTTGGTTGTTTTGCATTCGATTTTCATAATTTTTCGTGCCCAGAAAGCACAATACCTTTGCAGCAACCTCCCGAAATGTCACGCTGATCGGAGTAAAGAGAAGAGAGTTATAGGAATTTTACTAAAAAGTTATGGTGATATCACTTATAGCCAAAGAAGCCTTGCACTAGGAGGTTTTTCGGCTCACTCGGAATTTGACAGTTTGGTTGTTTTACATTCGATTTTCATAATTTTTCGTGGCAAGCAAGCAAAGTGCCTTTGCAGCAACCTCCCGAAATTTCAGGCTGAGCGGAGGAAAGAGAAGTGAGTTATAGGAATTTTACTAAAAAGTTATGGTGATATCACTTATAGCCAAAGCAGCCTTGGACTAGGAGGTTTTTCGGCTCACTCGGAATTTGACAGTTTGGTTGTTTTACATTCGATTTTCATAATTTTTCGTAGCTAGAAAGCACAGTGCCTTTGCAGCAACCTCCCGAAATTTCAGGCTGATCGGAGTAAAGAGAAGTGAGTTATAGGAATTTAACTAAAAAGTTATGGTGTTATCACTTATAGCCAAAGCAGCCTTGGACTAGGAGGTTTTTCGGCTCACTCGGAATTTGACAGTTTCGTTGTTTCACATTCGATTTTCATAATTTTTCGTAGCTAGAAAGCACAATACCTTTGCAGTAACATCCTGAAATTTCAGACTGATCGGAGTAAAGAGAAGTGAGTTATAGGAATTTTACTAAAAAGTTATGGTGTTATCACTTATAGCCAAAGCAGCCTTGGACTAGGAGGTTTTTCGGCTCACTCGGAATTTGACAGTTTCGTTGTTTCACATTCGATTTTCATAATTTTTCGTAGCTAGAAAGCACAGTACCTTTGCAGTAACCTCCTGAAATTTCAGGCTGATCGGAGTAAAGAGAAGTGAGTTATAGGAATTTTACTAAAAAGTTATGGTGATATCACTTATAGCCAAAGCAGCCTTGGACTAGGAGTTTTTTCGGCTCACTCGGAATTTGACAGCTTGGTTGTTTTACATTCGATTTTCATAATTTTTCGTGGCAAGCAAGCACAATACCTTTGCAGTAACCTCCCGAAACCACGCTGATCGGAGTAGAGAGAAGTGAGTTATAGGAATTTTACTAAAAAGTTATGGTGATATCACTTATAGCCAAAGCAGCCTTGGACTAGGAGGTTTTTCGGCACACTCGGAATTAGACAGTTTGGTTGTTTTACATTCGCTTTTCATAAGTTTTCGTGGTAAGCAAGGACAATACCTTTGCAGCAACCTCCCGAAATTTCAGGCTTATCGGAGTAAAGAGAAGTGAGTTATAGGAATTTTACTAAAAAGTTATGGTGATATCACTTATAGCCAAAGCAGCCTTGCACTAGGAGGTTTTTCGGCTCACTCGGAATTTGACAGTTTGGTTGTATTACATTCTAGGAGGTTTTTCGGCTCACTCGAAATTTGACAGTTTGGTTGTTTTATATTCGATTTTCATAATTTTTCGTGCCTAGAAAGCACAATACCTTTGCAGCAACCTCCCGAAATTTCACGCTGATCGGAGTAAAGAGAAGTGAGTGATAGGAATTTTACTAAAAAGATATGGTGATATCACTTATAGCCAAAGCATCCTTGGACTAGGAGGTTTTTCGGCTCACTCGGAATTTGACAGTTTGGTTGTTTTACATTCGATTTTGATAATTTTTCGTGCCTAGAAAGCACAATACCTTTGCAGCAACCTCCCGAAATGTCACGCTGATCGGAGTAAAGAGAAGAGAGTTATGGGAATTTTACTAAAAAGTTATGGTGATATCACTCATAGCCAAAGAAGCCTTGGACTAGGAGGTTTTTCGGCTCACTCGGAATTTGACAGTTTGGTTGTTTTACATTCGATTTTGATAATTTTTCGTGCCTAGAAAGCACAATACCTTTGCAGCAACCTCCCGAAATCTCACGCTGATCGGAGTAAAGAGAAGTGAGTTAGAGGAATTTTACTAAAAAGTTATGGTGATATCACTTATAGCCAAAGCAGCCTTGGACTAGGATGTTTTTCGGCTCACTCGGAATTTGACAGTTTGGTTGTTTTACATTCGATTTTCATAATTTTTCGTAGCTAGAAAGCACAGTGCCTTTGCAGCAACCTCCCGAAATTTCAGGCTGATCGGAGTAAAGAGAAGAGAGTTATAGGAATTTTACTAAAAAGTTATGGTGATATCACTTATAGCCAAAGCAGCCTTGCACTAGGAGGTTCTGCGGCTCACTCGGAATTTGACAGTTTGGTTGTTTTACATTCGATTTTCATAATTTTTCGTGCCTGGAAAGCACAATACCTTTGCAGCAACCTCCCGAAATGTCACGCTGATCGGAGTAAAGAGAAGAGAGTTATAGGAATTTTACTAAAAAGTTATGGTGATATCACTTATAGCCAAAGAAGCCTTGGACTAGGAGGTTTTTCGGCTCACTCGGAATTTGACAGTTTCGTTGTTTCACATTCGATTTTCATAATTTTTCGTAGCTAGAAAGCACAGTGCCTTTGCAGCAACCTCCCGAAATTTCAGGCTGATCGGAGTAAAGAGAAGTGAGTTATAGGAATTTTACTAAAAAGTTATGGTGTTATCACTTATAGCCAAAGCAGCCTTGGACTAGGAGGTTTTTCGGCACACTCGGAATTAGACAGTTTGGTTGTTTTACATTCGCTTTTCATAAGTTTTCGTGGTAAGCAAGGACAATACCTTTGCAGCAACCTCCCGAAATTTCAGGCTTATCGGAGTAAAGAGAAGTGAGTTATAGGAATTTTACTAAAAAGTTATGGTGATATCACTTATAGCCAAAGCAGCCTTGCACTAGGAGGTTTTTCGGCTCACTCGGAATTTGACAGTTTGGTTGTATTACATTCTAGGAGGTTTTTCGGCTCACTCGAAATTTGACAGTTTGGTTGTTTTATATTCGATTTTCATAATTTTTCGTGCCTAGAAAGCACAATACCTTTGCAGCAACCTCCCGAAATTTCACGCTGATCGGAGTAAAGAGAAGTGAGTGATAGGAATTTTACTAAAAAGATATGGTGATATCACTTATAGCCAAAGCATCCTTGGACTAGGAGGTTTTTCGGCTCACTCGGAATTTGACAGTTTGGTTGTTTTACATTCGATTTTGATAATTTTTCGTGCCTAGAAAGCACAATACCTTTGCAGCAACCTCCCGAAATGTCACGCTGATCGGAGTAAAGAGAAGAGAGTTATGGGAATTTTACTAAAAAGTTATGGTGATATCACTTATAGCCAAAGAAGCCTTGGACTAGGAGGTTTTTCGGCTCACTCGGAATTTGACAGTTTGGTTGTTTTACATTCGATTTTGATAATTTTTCGTGCCTAGAAAGCACAATACCTTTGCAGCAACCTCCCGAAATCTCACGCTGATCGGAGTAAAGAGAAGTGAGTTAGAGGAATTTTACTAAAAAGTTATGGTGATATCACTTATAGCCAAAGCAGCCTTGGACTAGGATGTTTTTCGGCTCACTCGGAATTTGACAGTTTGGTTGTTTTACATTCGATTTTCATAATTTTTCGTAGCTAGAAAGCACAGTGCCTTTGCAGCAACCTCCCGAAATTTCAGGCTGATCGGAGTAAAGAGAAGAGAGTTATAGGAATTTTACTAAAAAGTTATGGTGATATCACTTATAGCCAAAGCAGCCTTGCACTAGGAGGTTCTGCGGCTCACTCGGAATTTGACAGTTTGGTTGTTTTACATTCGATTTTCATAATTTTTCGTGCCTGGAAAGCACAATACCTTTGCAGCAACCTCCCGAAATGTCACGCTGATCGGAGTAAAGAGAAGAGAGTTATAGGAATTTTACTAAAAAGTTATGGTGATATCACTTATAGCCAAAGAAGCCTTGGACTAGGAGGTTTTTCGGCTCACTCGGAATTTGACAGTTTCGTTGTTTCACATTCGATTTTCATAATTTTTCGTAGCTAGAAAGCACAGTGCCTTTGCAGCAACCTCCCGAAATTTCAGGCTGATCGGAGTAAAGAGAAGTGAGTTATAGGAATTTTACTAAAAAGTTATGGTGTTATCACTTATAGCCAAAGCAGCCTTGGACTAGGAGGTTTTTCGGCTCACTCGGAATTTGACAGTTTGGTTGTTTTACATTCGATTTTCATAATTTTTCGTAGCTAGAAAGCACAGTGCCTTTGCAGCAACCTCCCGAAATTTCAGGCTGATCGGAGTAAAGAGAAGTGAGTTATAGGAATTTTACTAAAAAGTTATGGTGTTATCACTTATAGCCAAAGCAGCCTTGGACTAGGAGGTTTTTCGGCTCACTCGGAATTTGACAGTTTCGTTGTTTCACATTCGATTTTCATAATTTTTCGTAGCTAGAAAGCACAGTACCTTTGCAGTAACCTCCCGAAACCACGCTGATCGGAGTAGAGAGAAGTGAGTTATAGGAATTTTACTAAAAAGTTATGGTGATATCACTTATAGCCAAAGCAGCCTTGGACTAGGAGGTTTTTCGGCTCACTCGGAATTTGACAGTTTGGTTGTTTTACATTCGATTTTGATAAGTTTTCGTGCCTAGAAAGCACAATGCCTTTGCAGCAACGTCCTGAAATTTCATGCTGATCGGAGTAAAGAGAAGTGAGTTATAGGAATTTTACTAAAAAGTTATGGTGATATCACTTATAGCCAAAGCAGCCTTGGACTAGGAGGTTTTTCGGCTCACTCGGAATTTGACAGTTTGGTTGTTTTACATTCGATTTTCATAATTTTTCGTGCCTAGAAAGCACAATACCTCTGCAGCAACCTCCCGAAATGTCACGCTGATCGGAGTAAAGAGAAGTGAGTTATAGGAATTTTACTAAAAAGTTATGGTGATATCACTTATATCCAAAGCAGCCTTGGACTAGGAGGTTTTTCGGCTCACTCGGAATTTGACAGTTTGGTTGTTTTGCATTCGATTTTCACAATTTTTCGTGCCTAGAAAGCACAATACCTTTGCAACAACCTCCCAAATGTCACGTTGATCGGAGTAGAGAGAAGTGAGTTATAGGAATTTTACTAAAAAGTTATGGTGATATCACTTATAGCCAAAGCAGCCTTGGACTAGGAGGTTTTTCGGCTCACTCGGAATTTGACAGCTTGGTTGTTTTGCATTCGATTTTCATAATTTTTCGTGCCCAGAAAGCACAATACCTTTGCAGCAACCTCCCGAAATGTCACGCTGATCGGAGTAAAGAGAAGTGAGTTATAGGAATTTTACTAAAAAGTTATGGTGATATCACTTATAGCCAAAGAAGCCTTGGACTAGGAGGTTTTTCGGCTCACTCGGAATTTGACAGTTTGGTTGTTTTGCATTCGCTTTTCATAAGTTTACGTGCCTAGAAAGCACAATACCTTTCCAGCAACCTCCCGAAATGTCACGCTGATCGGAGTAAAGAGAAGTGAGTTATAGGAATTTTACTAAAAAGTTATGGTGATATCACTTATAGCCAAAGCAGCCTTGGACTAGGAGGTTTTTCGGCTCACTCGGAATTTGACAGTTTGGTTGTTTTACATTCGATTTTCATAATTTTTCGTGCCTAGAAAGCACAATACCTTTGCAGCAACCTCCCGAAATGTCACGCTGATCGGAGTAAAGAGAAGTGAGTGATAGGAATTTTACTAAAAAGATATGGTGATATCACTTATAGCCAAAGCATCCTTGGACTAGGAGGTTTTTCGGCTCACTCGGAATTTGACAGTTTGGTTGTTTTACATTCGATTTTGATAATTTTTCGTGCCTAGAAAGCACAATACCTTTGCAGCAACCTCCCGAAATGTCACGCTGATCGGAGTAAAGAGAGGAGAGTTATAGGAATTTTACTAAAAAGTTATGGTGATATCACTTATAGCCAAAGAAGCCTTGGACTAGGAGGTTTTTCGGCTCACTCGGAATTTGACAGTTTGGTTGTTTTACATTCGATTTTCATAATTTTTCGTGCCTGGAAAGCACAATACCTTTGCAGCAACCTCCCGAGATGTCACGCTGATCGGAGTAGAGAGAAGTGAGTTATAGGAATTTTACTAAAAAGTTATGGTGATATCACTTATAGCCAAAGCAGCCTTGGACTAGGAGGTTTTTCGGCTCACTCGGAATTTGACAGCTTGGTTGTTTTGCATTCGATTTTCATAATTTTTCGTGCCCAGAAAGCACAGTACCTTTGCAGTAACCTCCCGAAACCACGCTGATCGGAGTAGAGAGAAGTGAGTTATAGGAATTTTACTAAAAAGTTATGGTGATATCACTTATAGCCAAAGCAGCCTTGGACTAGGAGGTTTTTCGGCTCACTCGGAATTTGACAGTTTCGTTGTTTCACATTCGATTTTCATAATTTTTCGTAGCTAGAAAGCACAGTGCCTTTGCAGCAACCTCCCGAAATTTCAGGCTGATCGGAGTAAAGAGAAGTGAGTTATAGGAATTTTACTAAAAAGTTATGGTGTTATCACTTATAGCCAAAGCAGCCTTGGACTAGGAGGTTTTTCGGCTCACTCGGAATTTGACAGTTTGGTTGTTTTACATTCGATTTTCATAATTTTTCGTAGCTAGAAAGCACAGTGCCTTTGCAGCAACCTCCCGAAATTTCAGGCTGATCGGAGTAAAGAGAAGTGAGTTATAGGAATTTTACTAAAAAGTTATGGTGTTATCACTTATAGCCAAAGCAGCCTTGGACTAGGAGGTTTTTCGGCTCACTCGGAATTTGACAGTTTCGTTGTTTCACATTCGATTTTCATAATTTTTCGTAGCTAGAAAGCACAGTACCTTTGCAGTAACCTCCCGAAACCACGCTGATCGGAGTAGAGAGAAGTGAGTTATAGGAATTTTACTAAAAAGTTATGGTGATATCACTTATAGCCAAAGCAGCCTTGGACTAGGAGGTTTTTCGGCTCACTCGGAATTTGACAGCTTGGTTGTTTTGCATTCGATTTTCATAATTTTTCGTGCCCAGAAAGCACAATACCTTTGCAGCAACCTCCCGAAATGTCACGCGGATCGGAGTAAAGAGAAGTGAGTTATAGGAATTTTACTAAAAAGTTATGGTGATATCACTTATAGCCAAAGAAGCCTTGGACTAGGAGGTTTTTCGGCTCACTCGGAATTTGACAGTTTGGTTGTTTTGCATTCGCTTTTCATAAGTTTACGTGCCTAGAAAGCACAATACCTTTCCAGCAACCTCCCGAAATGTCACGCTGATCGGAGTAAAGAGAAGTGAGTTATAGGAATTTTACTAAAAAGTTATGGTGATATCACTTATAGCCAAAGCAGCCTTGGACTAGGAGGTTTTTCGGCTCACTCGGAATTTGACAGTTTGGTTGTTTTACATTCGATTTTCATAATTTTTCGTGCCTAGAAAGCACAATACCTTTGCAGCAACCTCCCGAAATGTCACGCTGATCGGAGTAAAGAGAAGTGAGTGATAGGAATTTTACTAAAAAGATATGGTGATATCACTTATAGCCAAAGCATCCTTGGACTAGGAGGTTTTTCGGCTCACTCGGAATTTGACAGTTTGGTTGTTTTACATTCGATTTTGATAATTTTTCGTGCCTAGAAAGCACAATACCTTTGCAGCAACCTCCCGAAATGTCACGCTGATCGGAGTAAAGAGAGGAGAGTTATAGGAATTTTACTAAAAAGTTATGGTGATATCACTTATAGCCAAAGAAGCCTTGGACTAGGAGGTTTTTCGGCTCACTCGGAATTTGACAGTTTGGTTGTTTTACATTCGATTTTCATAATTTTTCGTGCCTGGAAAGCACAATACCTTTGCAGCAACCTCCCGAGATGTCACGCTGATCGGAGTAAAGAGAAGAGAGTTATAGGAATTTTACTAAAAAGTTATGGTGATATCACTTATAGCCAAAGCAGCCTTGCACTAGGAGGTTCTGCGGCTCACTCGGAATTTGACAGTTTGGTTGTTTTACATTCGATTTTCATAATTTTTCGTGCCTGGAAAGCACAATACCTTTGCAGCAACCTCCCGAAATCTCACGCTGATCGGAGTAAAGAGAAGTGAGTTAGAGGAATTTTACTAAAAAGTTATGGTGATATCACTTATAGCCAAAGCAGCCTTGGACTAGGAGGTTTTTCGGCTCACTCGGAATTTGACAGTTTGGTTGTTTTACATTCGATTTTCATAATTTTTCGTGCCTGGAAAGCACGAAACCTTCGCAGCAACCTCCCGAAATGTCACGCTGATCGGAGTAAAGAGAAGAGAGTTATAGGAATTTTACTAAAAAGTTATGGTGTTATCACTTATATCCAAAGCAGCCTTGGACTAGGAGGTTTTTCGGCTCACTCGGAATTTGACAGTTTGGTTGTTTTGCATTCGATTTTCACAATTTTTCGTGCCTAGAAAGCACAATACCTTTGCAACAACCTCCCAAATGTCACGCTGATCGGAGTAGAGAGAAGTGAGTTATAGGAATTTTACTAAAAAGTTATGGTGTTATCACTTATATCCAAAGCAGCCTTGGACTAGGAGGTTTTTCGGCTCACTCGGAATTTGACAGTTTGGTTGTTTTACATTCGATTTTCATAATTTTTCGTGGCAAGCAAGCAAAGTGCCTTTGCAGCAACCTCCCGAAATTTCAGGCTGAGCGGAGGAAAGAGAAGTGAGTTATAGGAATTTTACTAAAAAGTTATAGTGATATCACTTATAGCCAAAGCAGCCTTGCACTAGGAGGTTCTGCGGCTCACTCGGAATTTGACAGTTTGGTTGTTTTACATTCGATTTTCATAATTTTTCGTGCCTGGAAAGCACAATACCTTTGCAGCAACCTCCCGAAATGTCACGCTGATCGGAGTAAAGAGAAGTGAGTTAGAGGAATTTTACTAAAAAGTTATGGTGATATCACTTATAGCCAAAGCAGCCTTGGACTAGGAGGTTTTTCGGCTCACTCGGAATTTGACAGTTTGGTTGTTTTACATTCGATTTTCATAATTTTTCGTGCCTGGAAAGCACGAAACCTTCGCAGCAACCTCCCAAAATGTCACGCTGATCGGAGTAAAGAGAAGAGAGTTATAGGAATTTTACTAAAAAGTTATGGTGATATCACTTATAGCCAAAGAAGCCTTGGACTAGGAGGTTTTTCGGCTCACTCGGAATTTGACAGTTTCGTTGTTTCACATTCGATTTTCATAATTTTTCGTAGCTAGAAAGCACAGTGCCTTTGCAGCAACCTCCCGAAATTTCAGGCTGATCGGAGTAAAGAGAAGTGAGTTATAGGAATTTTACTAAAAAGTTATGGTGTTATCACTTATAGCCAAAGCAGCCTTGGACTAGGAGGTTTTTCGGCTCACTCGGAATTTGACAGTTTGGTTGTTTTACATTCGATTTTCATAATTTTTCGTAGCTAGAAAGCACAGTGCCTTTGCAGCAACCTCCCGAAATTTCAGGCTGATCGGAGTAAAGAGAAGTGAGTTATAGGAATTTTACTAAAAAGTTATGGTGTTATCACTTATAGCCAAAGCAGCCTTGGACTAGGAGGTTTTTCGGCTCACTCGGAATTTGACAGTTTCGTTGTTTCACATTCGATTTTCATAATTTTTCGTAGCTAGAAAGCACAGTACCTTTGCAGTAACCTCCCGAAACCACGCTGATCGGAGTAGAGAGAAGTGAGTTATAGGAATTTTACTAAAAAGTTATGGTGATATCACTTATAGCCAAAGCAGCCTTGGACTAGGAGGTTTTTCGGCTCACTCGGAATTTGACAGTTTGGTTGTTTTACATTCGATTTTGATAAGTTTTCGTGCCTAGAAAGCACAATACCTTTGCAGCAACCTCCCGAAATCTCACGCTGATCGGAGTAAAGAGAAGTGAGTGATAGGAATTTTACTAAAAAGATATGGTGATATCACTTATAGCCAAAGCATCCTTGGACTAGGAGGTTTTTCGGCTCACTCGGAATTTGACAGTTTGGTTGTTTTACATTCGATTTTGATAATTTTTCGTGCCTAGAAAGCACAACACCTTTGCAGCAACCTCCCGAAATGTCACGCTGATCGGAGTAAAGAGAGGAGAGTTATAGGAATTTTACTAAAAAGTTATGGTGATATCACTTATAGCCAAAGAAGCCTTGCACTAGGAGGTTTTTCGGCTCACTCGGAATTTGACAGTTTGGTTGTTTTACATTCGATTTTCATAATTTTTCGTGGCAAGCAAGCAAAGTGCCTTTGCAGCAACCTCCCGAAATTTCAGGCTGAGCGGAGGAAAGAGAAGTGAGTTATAGGAATTTTACTAAAAAGTTATGGTGATATCACTTATAGCCAAAGCAGCCTTGCACTAGGAGGTTCTGCGGCTCACTCGGAATTTGACAGTTTGGTTGTTTTACATTCGATTTTCATAATTTTTCGTGCCTGGAAAGCACAATACCTTTGCAGCAACCTCCCGAAATGTCACGCTGATCGGAGTAAAGAGAAGTGAGTTATAGGAATTTTACTAAAAAGTTATGGTGATATCACTTATAGCCAAAGCAGCCTTGGACTAGGAGGTTTTTCGGCTCACTCGGAATTTGACAGTTTGGTTGTTTTACATTCGATTTTCATAATTTTTCGTGCCTGGAAAGCACGAAACCTTCGCAGCAACCTCCCAAAATGTCACGCTGATCGGAGTAAAGAGAAGAGAGTTATAGGAATTTTACTAAAAAGTTATGGTGATATCACTTATAGCCAAAGAAGCCTTGGACTAGGAGGTTTTTCGGCTCACTCGGAATTTGACAGTTTCGTTGTTTTACATTCGATTTTCATAATTTTTCGTAGCTAGAAAGCACAGTGCCTTTGCAGCAACCTCCCGAAATTTCAGGCTGATCGGAGTAAAGAGAAGTGAGTTATAGGAATTTTACTAAAAAGTTATGGTGTTATCACTTATAGCCAAAGCAGCCTTGGACTAGGAGGTTTTTCGGCTCACTCGGAATTTGACAGTTTCGTTGTTTCACATTCGATTTTCATAATTTTTCGTAGCTAGAAAGCACAGTACCTTTGCAGTAACCTCCCGAAACCACGCTGATCGGAGTAGAGAGAAGTGAGTTATAGGAATTTTACTAAAAAGTTATGGTGATATCACTTATAGCCAAAGCAGCCTTGGACTAGGAGGTTTTTCGGCTCACTCGGAATTTGACAGTTTGGTTGTTTTACATTCGATTTTGATAAGTTTTCGTGCCTAGAAAGCACAATGCCTTTGCAGCAACGTCCTGAAATTTCACGCTGATCGGAGTAAAGAGAAGTGAGTTATAGGAATTTTACTAAAAAGTTATGGTGATATCACTTATAGCCAAAGCAGCCTTGGACTAGGAGGTTTTTCGGCTCACTCGGAATTTGACAGTTTGGTTGTTTTACATTCGATTTTCATAATTTTTCGTGCCTAGAAAGCACAATACCTTTGCAGCAACCTCCCGAAATGTCACGCTGATCGGAGTAAAGAGAAGTGAGTTATAGGAATTTTACTAAAAAGTTATGGTGATATCACTTATAGCCAAAGAAGCCTTGGACTAGGAGGTTTTTCGGCTCACTCGGAATTTGACAGTTTGGTTGTTTTACATTCGATTTTCATAATTTTTCGCGGCAAGCAAGCACAATACCTTTGCAGTAACCTCCCGAAACCACGCTGATCGGAGTAGAGAGAAGTGAGTTATAGGAATTTTACTAAAAAGTTATGGTGATATCACTTATAGCCAAAGCAGCCTTGGACTAGGAGGTTTTTCGGCTCACTCGGAATTTGACAGTTTGGTTGTTTTGCATTCGATTTTCATAATTTTTCGTGCCCAGAAAGCACAATACCTTTGCAGCAACCTCCCGAAATGTCACGCTTATCGGAGTAAAGAGAAGTGAGTTATAGGAATTTTACTAAAAAGTTATGGTGATATCACTTATAGCCAAAGAAGCCTTGGACTAGGAGGTTTTTCGGCTCACTCGGAATTTGACAGTTTGGTTGTTTTGCATTCGCTTTTCATAATTTTTCGTGCCCAGAAAGCACAATACCTTTGCAGCAACCTCCCGAAATGTCACGCTGATCGGAGTAGAGAGAAGTGAGTTATAGGAATTTTACTAAAAAGTTATGGTGATATCACTTATAGCCAAAGCAGCCTTGGACTAGGAGGTTTTTCGGCTCACTCGGAATTTGACAGTTTGGTTGTTTTCCATTCGATTTTCATAATTTTTCGTGGCAAGCAAGCAAAGTGCCTTTGCAGCAACCTCCCGAAATTTCACGCTGATCGGAGTAAAGAGAAGTGAGTTATAGGAATTTTACTAAAAAGTTATGGTGATATCACTTATAGCCAAAGCAGCCTTGGACTAGGAGGTTTTTCGGCTCACTCGGAATTTGACAGTTTGGTTGTTTTGCATTCGATTTTCATAATTTTTCGTGCCTAGAAAGCACAATACCTTTGCAGCAACCTCCCGAAATGTCACGCTGATCGGGGTAAAGAGAAGTGAGTTATAGGAATTTTACTAAAAAGTTATGGTGATATCACTTATAGCCAAAGAAGCCTTCGACTAGGAGGTTTTTCGGCTCACTCGGATTTCGACAGTTTGGTTGTTTTGCATTCGATTTTCATAATTTTTCGTGCCTAGAAAGCACAATACCTTTCCAGCAACCTCCCGAAATGTCACGCTGATCGGAGTAAAGAGAAGAGAGTTATAGGAATTTTACTAAAAAGTTATGGTGTTATCACTTATAGCCAAAGCAGCCTTGGACTAGGAGGTTTTTCGGTTCACTCGGAATTTGACAGCTTGGTTGTTTTATATTCGATTTTCATAATTTTTCGTGGCAAGCAAGCACAATACCTTTGCAGTAACCTCCCGAAACCACGCTGATCGGAGTAGAGAGAAGTGAGTTATAGGAATTTTACTAAAAAGTTATGGTGATATCACTTATAGCCAAAGCAGCCTTGGACTAGGAGGTTTTTCGGCACACTCGGAATTAGACAGTTTGGTTGTTTTACATTCGCTTGTCATAAGTTTTCGTGGCTAGAAAGCACAATACCTTTGCAGCAACCTCCCAAATGTCACGCTGATCGGAGTAGAGAGAAGTGAGTTATAGGAATTTTACTAAAAAGTTATGGTGATATCACTTATAGCCAAAGCAGCCTTGGACTAGGAGGTTTTTCGGCTCACTCGGAATTTGACAGTTTGGTTGTTTTACATTCGATTTTGATAAGCTTTCGTGCCTAGAAAGCACAATACCTTTGCAGCAACGTCCTGAAATTTCACGCTGATCGGAGTAAAGAGAAGTGAGTTATAGGAATTTTACTAAAAAGTTATGGTGATATCACTTATAGCCAAAGCAGCCTTGGACTAGGAGGTTTTTCGGCTCACTCGGAATTTGACAGTTTGGTTGTTTTACATTCGATTTTCATAATTTTTCGTGTCAAGCAAGCACAATACCTTTGCAGCAACCTCCCGAAATTTCACGCTTATCGGAGTAAAGAGAAGTGAGTTATAGGAATTTTACTAAAAAGTTATGGTGATATCACTTATAGCCAAAGCAGCCTTGGACTAGGAGGTTTTTCGGCTCACTCGGAATTTGACAGTTTGGTTGTTTTACATTTGATTCTCATAATTTTTCGTGCCTAGAAAGCACAATACCTTCGCAGCAACCTCCCGAAATTTCGGGGTGAGCGGAGTAAAGAAAAGTGAGTTATAGGAATTTTACTAAAAAGTTATGGTGATATCACTTATAGCCAAAGCAGGCTTGCACTAGGAGGTTTTTCGGCTCACTCGGAATTTGACAGTTTGGTTGTTTTACATTCGATTTTCATAATTTTTCGTGCCTAGAAAGCACAATGCCTTTGCAGCAACCTCCTGAAATGTCACGCTGATCGGAGTAAAGAGAAGTGAGTTATAGGAATTTTACTAAAAAGTTATGGTGATATCACTTATAGCCAAAGCAGCCTTGCACTAGGAGGTTTTTCGGCTCACTCGGAATTTGACAGTTTGGTTGTATTACATTCTAGGAGGTTTTTCGGCTCACTCGAAATTTGACAGTTTGGTTGTTTTATATTCGATTTTCATAATTTTTCGTTCCTAGAAAGCACAATACCTTTGCAGCAACCTCCCGAAATTTCACGCTGATCGGAGTAAAGAGAAGTGAGTTATAGGAATTTTACTAAAAAGTTATGGTGATATCACTTATAGCCAAAGCATCCTTGGACTAGGAGGTTTTTCGGCTCACTCGGAATTTGACAGTTTGGTTGTTTTACATTCGATTTTGATAATTTTTCGTGCCTAGAAAGCACAATACCTTTGCAGCAACCTCCCGAAATGTCACGCTGATCGGAGTAAAGAGAAGAGAGTTATAGGAATTTTACTAAAAAGTTATGGTGATATCACTTATAGCCAAAGAAGCCTTGGACTAGGAGGTTTTTCGGCTCACTCGGAATTTGACAGTTTGGTTGTTTTACATTCGATTTTCATAATTTTTCGTGCCTAGAAAGCACAATACCTTTGCAGCAACCTCCCGAAATGTCACGCTGATCGGAGTAAAGAGAAGAGAGTTATAGGAATTTTACTAAAAAGTTATGGTGATATCACTTATAGCCAAAGCAGCCTTGGACTAGGAGGTTTTTCGGCTCACTCGGAATTTGACAGTTTGGTTGTTTTACATTCGATTTTCATAATTTTGCGTGCCTGGAAAGCACGAAACCTTCGCAGCAACCTCCCGAAATGTCACGCTGATCGAAGTAAAGAGAAGAGAGTTATAGGAATTTTACTAAAAAGTTATGGTGATATCACTTATAGCCAAAGAAGCCTTGGACTAGGAGGTTTTTCGGCTCACTCGGAATTTGACAGTTTGGTTGTTTTACATTCGATTTTCATAATTTTTCGTGGCAAGCAAGCAAAGTGCCTTTGCAGCAACCTCCCGAAATTTCAGGCTGAGCGGAGGAAACAGAAGTGAGTTATAGGAATTTTACTAAAAAGTTATGGTGATATCACTTATAGCCAAAGCAGCCTTGGACTAGGAGGTTTTTCGGCTCACTCGGAATTTGACAGTTTGGTTGTTTTACATTCGATTTTCATAATTTTTCGTAGCTAGAAAGCACAGTGCCTTTGCAGCAACCTCCCGAAATTTCAGGCTGATCGGAGTAAAGAGAAGTGAGTTATAGGAATTTTACTAAAAAGTTATGGTATTATCACTTATAGCCAAAGCAGCCTTGGACTAGGAGGTTTTTCGGCTCACTCGGAATTTGACAGTTTCGTTGTTTCACATTCGATTTTCATAATTTTTCGTAGCTAGAAAGCACAGTACCTTTGCAGTAACCTCCCGAAACCACGCTGATCGGAGTAGAGAGAAGTGAGTTATAGGAATTTTACTAAAAAGTTATGGTGATATCACTTATAGCCAAAGAAGCCTTGGACTAGGAGGTTTTTCGGCTCACTCGGAATTTGACAGTTTGGTTGTTTTACATTCGATTTTCATAATTTTTCGTGCCTAGAAAGCACAATACCTTTGCAGTAACCTCCCGAAACCACGCTGATCGGAGCAGAGAGAAGTGAGTTATAGGAATTTTACTAAAAAGTTATGGTGATATCACTTATAGCCAAAGCAGCCTTGGACTAGGAGGTTTTTCGGCTCACTCGGAATTTGACAGCTTGGTTGTTTTGCATTCGATTTTCATAATTTTTCGTGCCCAGAAAGCACAATACCTTTGCAGCAACCTCCCGAAATGTCACGCTGATCGGAGGAAAGAGAAGTGAGTTATAGGAATTTTACTAAAAAGTTATGGTGATATCACTTATAGCCAAAGAAGCCTTGGACTAGGAGGTTTTTCGGCTCACTCGGAATTTGACAGTTTGGTTGTTTTGCATTCGCTTTTCATAATTTTTCGTGCCTAGAAAGCACAATACCTTTCCAGCAACCTCCCGAAATGTCACGCTGATCGGAGTAAAGAGAAGAGAGTTATAGGAATTTTACTAAAAAGTTATGGTGATATCACTTATAGCCAAAGAAGCCTTGCACTAGGAGGTTTTTCGGCTCACTCGGAATTTGACAGTTTGGTTGTTTTACATTCGATTTTCATAATTTTTCGTGGCAAGCAAGCAAAGTGCCTTTGCAGCAACCTCCCGAAATTTCAGGCTGAGCGGAGGAAAGAGAAGTGAGTTATAGGAATTTTACTAAAAAGTTATGGTGATATCACTTATAGCCAAAGCAGCCTTGGACTAGGAGGTTTTTCGGCTCACTCGGAATTTGACAGCTTGGTTGTTTTGCATTCGATTTTCATAATTTTTCGTGCCTAGAAAGCACAATACCTTTGCAGCAACCTCCCAAATGTCACGCTGATCGGAGTAGAGAGAAGTGAGTTATAGGAATTTTACTAAAAAGTTATGGTGATATCACTTATAGCCAAAGCAGCCTTGGACTAGGAGGTTTTTCGGCTCACTCGGAATTTGACAGTTTGGTTGTTTTACATTCGATTTTCATAATTTTTCGTAGCTAGAAAGCACAGTGCCTTTGCAGCAACCTCCCGAAATTTCAGGCTGATCGGAGTAAAGAGAAGAGAGTTATAGGAATTTTACTAAAAAGTTATGGTGATATCACTTATAGCCAAAGAAGCCTTGCACTAGGAGGTTTTTCGGCTCACTCGGAATTTGACAGTTTGGTTGTTTTACATTCGATTTTCATAATTTTTCGTGGCAAGCAAGCAAAGTGCCTTTGCAGCAACCTCCCGAAATTTCAGGCTGATCGGAGTAAAGAGAAGTGAGTTATAGGAATTTTACTAAAAAGTTATGGTGTTATCACTTATAGCCAAAGCAGCCTTGGACTAGGAGGTTTTTCGGCTCACTCGGAATTTGACAGTTTCGTTGTTTCACATTCGATTTTCATAATTTTTCGTAGCTAGAAAGCACAGTACCTTTGCAGTAACCTCCCGAAACCACGCTGATCGGAGTAGAGAGAAGTGAGTTATAGGAATTTTACTAAAAAGTTATGGTGATATCACTTATAGCCAAAGAAGCCTTGGACTAGGAGGTTTTTCGGCTCACTCGGAATTTGACAGTTTGGTTGTTTTACATTCGATTTTCATAATTTTTCGTGGCAAGCAAGCACAATACCTTTGCAGTAACCTCCCGAAACCACGCTGATCGGAGTAGAGAGAAGTGAGTTATAGGAATTTTACTAAAAAGTTATGGTGATATCACTTATAGCCAAAGCAGCCTTGGACTAGGAGGTTTTTCGGTTCACTCGGAATTTGACAGTTTGGTTGTTTTGCATTCGATTTTCATAATTTTTCGTGCCCAGAAAGCACAATACCTTTGCAGCAACCTCCCGAAATGTCACGCTGATCGGAGGAAAGAGAAGTGAGTTATAGGAATTTTACTAAAAAGTTATGGTGATATCACTTATAGCCAAAGAAGCCTTGGACTAGGAGGTTTTTCGGCTCACTCGGAATTTGACAGTTTGGTTGTTTTGCATTCGCTTTTCATAATTTTTCGTGCCTAGAAAGCACAATACCTTTCCAGCAACCTCCCGAAATGTCACGCTGATCGGAGTAAAGAGAAGAGAGTTATAGGAATTTTACTAAAAAGTTATGGTGATATCACTTATAGCCAAAGAAGCCTTGCACTAGGAGGTTTTTCGGCTCACTCGGAATTTGACAGTTTGGTTGTTTTACATTCGATTTTCATAATTTTTCGTGGCAAGCAAGCAAAGTGCCTTTGCAGCAACCTCCCGAAATTTCAGGCTGAGCGGAGGAAAGAGAAGTGAGTTATAGGAATTTTACTAAAAAGTTATGGTGATATCACTTATAGCCAAAGCAGCCTTGGACTAGGAGGTTTTTCGGCTCACTCGGAATTTGACAGTTTGGTTGTTTTGCATTCGATTTTCATAATTTTTCGTGCCTAGAAAGCACAATACCTTTGCAGCAACCTCCCAAATGTCACGCTGATCGGAGTAGAGAGAAGTGAGTTATAGGAATTTTACTAAAAAGTTATGGTGATATCACTTATAGCCAAAGCAGCCTTGGACTAGGAGGTTTTTCGGCTCACTCGGAATTTGACAGTTTGGTTGTTTTACATTCGATTTTGATAAGCTTTCGTGCCTAGAAAGCACAATACCTTTGCAGCAACGTCCTGAAATTTCACGCTGATCGGAGTAAAGAGAAGTGAGTTATAGGAATTTTACTAAAAAGTTATGGTGATATCACTTATAGCCAAAGCAGCCTTGGACTAGGAGGTTTTTCGGCTCACTCGGAATTTGACAGTTTGGTTGTTTTACATTCGATTTTCATAATTTTTCGTGTCAAGCAAGCACAATACCTTTGCAGCAACCTCCCGAAATTTCACGCTTATCGGAGTAAAGAGAAGTGAGTTATAGGAATTTTACTAAAAAGTTATGGTGATATCACTTATAGCCAAAGCAGGCTTGCACTAGGAGGTTTTTCGGCTCACTCGGAATTTGACAGTTTGGTTGTTTTACATTCGATTTTCATAATTTTTCGTGCCTAGAAAGCACAATGCCTTTGCAGCAACCTCCTGAAATTTCAGGCTGATCGGAGTAAAGAGAAGTGAGTTATAGGAATTTTACTAAAAAGTTATGGTGATATCACTTATAGCCAAAGCAGCCTTGCACTAGGAGGTTTTTCGGCTCACTCGGAATTTGACAGTTTGGTTGTATTACATTCTAGGAGGTTTTTCGGCTCACTCGAAATTTGACAGTTTGGTTGTTTTATATTCGATTTTCATAATTTTTCGTTCCTAGAAAGCACAATACCTTTGCAGCAACCTCCCGAAATTTCACGCTGATCGGAGTAAAGAGAAGTGAGTTATAGGAATTTTACTAAAAAGTTATGGTGATATCACTTATAGCCAAAGCATCCTTGGACTAGGAGGTTTTTCGGCTCACTCGGAATTTGACAGTTTGGTTGTTTTACATTCGATTTTCATAATTTTTCGTGCCTAGAAAGCACAATACCTTTGCAGCAACCTCCCGAAATGTCACGCTGATCGGAGTAAAGAGAAGAGAGTTATAGGAATTTTACTAAAAAGTTATGGTGATATCACTTATAGCCAAAGAAGCCTTGGACTAGGAGGTTTTTCGGCTCACTCGGAATTTGACAGTTTGGTTGTTTTACATTCGATTTTCATAATTTTTCGTGGCAAGCAAGCAAAGTGCCTTTGCAGCAACCTCCCGAAATTTCAGGCTGAGCGGAGGAAAGAGAAGTGAGTTATAGGAATTTTACTAAAAAGTTATGGTGATATCACTTATAGCCAAAGCAGCCTTGCACTAGGAGGTTTTTCGGCTCACTCGGAATTTGACAGTTTGGTTGTATTACATTCTAGGAGGTTTTTCGGCTCACTCGAAATTTGACAGTTTGGTTGTTTTATATTCGATTTTCATAATTTTTCGTTCCTAGAAAGCACAATACCTTTGCAGCAACCTCCCGAAATTTCACGCTGATCGGAGTAAAGAGAAGTGAGTTATAGGAATTTTACTAAAAAGTTATGGTGATATCACTTATAGCCAAAGCAGCCTTGGACTAGGAGGTTTTTCGGTTCACTCGGAATTTGACAGTTTGGTTGTTTTGCATTCGATTTTCATAATTTTTCGTGCCCAGAAAGCACAATACCTTTGCAGCAACCTCCCGAAATGTCACGCTGATCGGAGGAAAGAGAAGTGAGTTATAGGAATTTTACTAAAAAGTTATGGTGATATCACTTATAGCCAAAGAAGCCTTGGACTAGGAGGTTTTTCGGCTCACTCGGAATTTGACAGTTTGGTTGTTTTGCATTCGCTTTTCATAATTTTTCGTGCCTAGAAAGCACAATACCTTTCCAGCAACCTCCCGAAATGTCACGCTGATCGGAGTAAAGAGAAGAGAGTTATAGGAATTTTACTAAAAAGTTATGGTGATATCACTTATAGCCAAAGAAGCCTTGCACTAGGAGGTTTTTCGGCTCACTCGGAATTTGACAGTTTGGTTGTTTTACATTCGATTTTCATAATTTTTCGTGGCAAGCAAGCAAAGTGCCTTTGCAGCAACCTCCCGAAATTTCAGGCTGAGCGGAGGAAAGAGAAGTGAGTTATAGGAATTTTACTAAAAAGTTATGGTGATATCACTTATAGCCAAAGCAGCCTTGGACTAGGAGGTTTTTCGGCTCACTCGGAATTTGACAGTTTGGTTGTTTTGCATTCGATTTTCATAATTTTTCGTGCCTAGAAAGCACAATACCTTTGCAGCAACCTCCCAAATGTCACGCTGATCGGAGTAGAGAGAAGTGAGTTATAGGAATTTTACTAAAAAGTTATGGTGATATCACTTATAGCCAAAGCAGCCTTGGACTAGGAGGTTTTTCGGCTCACTCGGAATTTGACAGTTTGGTTGTTTTACATTCGATTTTGATAAGCTTTCGTGCCTAGAAAGCACAATACCTTTGCAGCAACGTCCTGAAATTTCACGCTGATCGGAGTAAAGAGAAGTGAGTTATAGGAATTTTACTAAAAAGTTATGGTGATATCACTTATAGCCAAAGCAGCCTTGGACTAGGAGGTTTTTCGGCTCACTCGGAATTTGACAGTTTGGTTGTTTTACATTCGATTTTCATAATTTTTCGTGTCAAGCAAGCACAATACCTTTGCAGCAACCTCCCGAAATTTCACGCTTATCGGAGTAAAGAGAAGTGAGTTATAGGAATTTTACTAAAAAGTTATGGTGATATCACTTATAGCCAAAGCAGGCTTGCACTAGGAGGTTTTTCGGCTCACTCGGAATTTGACAGTTTGGTTGTTTTACATTCGATTTTCATAATTTTTCGTGCCTAGAAAGCACAATGCCTTTGCAGCAACCTCCTGAAATTTCAGGCTGATCGGAGTAAAGAGAAGTGAGTTATAGGAATTTTACTAAAAAGTTATGGTGATATCACTTATAGCCAAAGCAGCCTTGCACTAGGAGGTTTTTCGGCTCACTCGGAATTTGACAGTTTGGTTGTATTACATTCTAGGAGGTTTTTCGGCTCACTCGAAATTTGACAGTTTGGTTGTTTTATATTCGATTTTCATAATTTTTCGTTCCTAGAAAGCACAATACCTTTGCAGCAACCTCCCGAAATTTCACGCTGATCGGAGTAAAGAGAAGTGAGTTATAGGAATTTTACTAAAAAGTTATGGTGATATCACTTATAGCCAAAGCATCCTTGGACTAGGAGGTTTTTCGGCTCACTCGGAATTTGACAGTTTGGTTGTTTTACATTCGATTTTGATAATTTTTCGTGCCTAGAAAGCACAATACCTTTGCAGCAACCTCCCGAAATGTCACGCTGATCGGAGTAAAGAGAAGAGAGTTATAGGAATTTTACTAAAAAGTTATGGTGATATCACTTATAGCCAAAGAAGCCTTGGACTAGGAGGTTTTTCGGCTCACTCGGAATTTGACAGTTTGGTTGTTTTACATTCGATTTTCATAATTTTTCGTGCCTAGAAAGCACAATACCTTTGCAGCAACCTCCCGAAATGTCACGCTGATCGGAGTAAAGAGAAGAGAGTTATAGGAATTTTACTAAAAAGTTATGGTGATATCACTTATAGCCAAAGCAGCCTTGGACTAGGAGGTTTTTCGGCTCACTCGGAATTTGACAGTTTGGTTGTTTTACATTCGATTTTCATAATTTTGCGTGCCTGGAAAGCACGAAACCTTCGCAGCAACCTCCCGAAATGTCACGCTGATCGGAGTAAAGAGAAGAGAGTTATAGGAATTTTACTAAAAAGTTATGGTGATATCACTTATAGCCAAAGAAGCCTTGGACTAGGAGGTTTTTCGGCTCACTCGGAATTTGACAGTTTGGTTGTTTTACATTCGATTTTCATAATTTTTCGTGGCAAGCAAGCAAAGTGCCTTTGCAGCAACCTCCCGAAATTTCAGGCTGAGCGGAGGAAACAGAAGTGAGTTATAGGAATTTTACTAAAAAGTTATGGTGATATCACTTATAGCCAAAGCAGCCTTGGACTAGGAGCTTTTTCGGCTCACTCGGAATTTGACAGTTTGGTTGTTTTACATTCGATTTTCATAATTTTTCGTAGCTAGAAAGCACAGTGCCTTTGCAGCAACCTCCCGAAATTTCAGGCTGATCGGAGTAAAGAGAAGTGAGTTATAGGAATTTTACTAAAAAGTTATGGTGTTATCACTTATAGCCAAAGCAGCCTTGGACTAGGAGGTTTTTCGGCTCACTCGGAATTTGACAGTTTCGTTGTTTCACATTCGATTTTCATAATTTTTCGTAGCTAGAAAGCACAGTACCTTTGCAGTAACCTCCCGAAACCACGCTGATCGGAGTAGAGAGAAGTGAGTTATAGGAATTTTACTAAAAAGTTATGGTGATATCACTTATAGCCAAAGAAGCCTTGGACTAGGAGGTTTTTCGGCTCACTCGGAATTTGACAGTTTGGTTGTTTTACATTCGATTTTCATAATTTTTCGTGCCTAGAAAGCACAATACCTTTGCAGTAACCTCCCGAAACCACGCTGATCGGAGTAGAGAGAAGTGAGTTATAGGAATTTTACTAAAAAGTTATGGTGATATCACTTATAGCCAAAGCAGCCTTGGACTAGGAGGTTTTTCGGCTCACTCGGAATTTGACAGCTTGGTTGTTTTGCATTCGATTTTCATAATTTTTCGTGCCCAGAAAGCACAATACCTTTGCAGCAACCTCCCGAAATGTCACGCTGATCGGAGGAAAGAGAAGTGAGTTATAGGAATTTTACTAAAAAGTTATGGTGATATCACTTATAGCCAAAGAAGCCTTGGACTAGGAGGTTTTTCGGCTCACTCGGAATTTGACAGTTTGGTTGTTTTGCATTCGCTTTTCATAATTTTTCGTGCCTAGAAAGCACAATACCTTTCCAGCAACCTCCCGAAATGTCACGCTGATCGGAGTAAAGAGAAGAGAGTTATAGGAATTTTACTAAAAAGTTATGGTGATATCACTTATAGCCAAAGAAGCCTTGCACTAGGAGGTTTTTCGGCTCACTCGGAATTTGACAGTTTGGTTGTTTTACATTCGATTTTCATAATTTTTCGTGGCAAGCAAGCAAAGTGCCTTTGCAGCAACCTCCCGAAATTTCAGGCTGAGCGGAGGAAAGAGAAGTGAGTTATAGGAATTTTACTAAAAAGTTATGGTGATATCACTTAGAGCCAAAGCAGCCTTGGACTAGGAGGTTTTTCGGCTCACTCGGAATTTGACAGCTTGGTTGTTTTGCATTCGATTTTCATAATTTTTCGTGCCTAGAAAGCACAATACCTTTGCAGCAACCTCCCAAATGTCACGCTGATCGGAGTAGAGAGAAGTGAGTTATAGGAATTTTACTAAAAAGTTATGGTGATATCACTTATAGCCAAAGCAGCCTTGGACTAGGAGGTTTTTCGGCTCACTCGGAATTTGACAGTTTGGTTGTTTTACATTCGATTTTCATAATTTTTCGTAGCTAGAAAGCACAGTGCCTTTGCAGCAACCTCCCGAAATTTCAGGCTGATCGGAGTAAAGAGAAGAGAGTTATAGGAATTTTACTAAAAAGTTATGGTGATATCACTTATAGCCAAAGAAGCCTTGCACTAGGAGGTTTTTCGGCTCACTCGGAATTTGACAGTTTGGTTGTTTTACATTCGATTTTCATAATTTTTCGTGGCAAGCAAGCAAAGTGCCTTTGCAGCAACCTCCCGAAATTTCAGGCTGATCGGAGTAAAGAGAAGTGAGTTATAGGAATTTTACTAAAAAGTTACGGTGTTATCACTTATAGCCAAAGCAGCCTTGGACTAGGAGGTTTTTCGGCTCACTCGGAATTTGACAGTTTCGTTGTTTCACATTCGATTTTCATAATTTTTCGTAGCTAGAAAGCACAGTACCTTTGCAGTAACCTCCCGAAACCACGCTGATCGGAGTAGAGAGAAGTGAGTTATAGGAATTTTACTAAAAAGTTATGGTGATATCACTTATAGCCAAAGAAGCCTTGGACTAGGAGGTTTTTCGGCTCACTCGGAATTTGACAGTTTGGTTGTTTTACATTCGATTTTCATAATTTTTCGTGGCAAGCAAGCACAATACCTTTGCAGTAACCTCCCGAAACCACGCTGATCGGAGTAGAGAGAAGTGAGTTATAGGAATTTTACTAAACAGTTATGGTGATATCACTTATAGCCAAAGCAGCCTTGGACTAGGAGGTTTTTCGGCTCACTCGGAATTTGACAGCTTGGTTGTTTTGCATTCGATTTTCATAATTTTTCGTGCCCAGAAAGCACAATACCTTTGCAGCAACCTCCCGAAATGTCACGCTGATCGGAGGAAAGAGAAGTGAGTTATAGGAATTTTACTAAAAAGTTATGGTGATATCACTTATAGCCAAAGAAGCCTTGGACTAGGAGGTTTTTCGGCTCACTCGGAATTTGACAGTTTGGTTGTTTTGCATTCGCTTTTCATAATTTTTCGTGCCTAGAAAGCACAATACCTTTCCAGCAACCTCCCGAAATGTCACGCTGATCGGAGTAAAGAGAAGAGAGTTATAGGAATTTTACTAAAAAGTTATGGTGATATCACTTATAGCCAAAGAAGCCTTGCACTAGGAGGTTTTTCGGCTCACTCGGAATTTGACAGTTTGGTTGTTTTACATTCGATTTTCATAATTTTTCGTGGCAAGCAAGCAAAGTGCCTTTGCAGCAACCTCCCGAAATTTCAGGCTGAGCGGAGGAAAGAGAAGTGAGTTATAGGAATTTTACTAAAAAGTTATGGTGATATCACTTATAGCCAAAGCAGCCTTGGACTAGGAGGTTTTTCGGCTCACTCGGAATTTGACAGCTTGGTTGTTTTGCATTCGATTTTCATAATTTTTCGTGCCTAGAAAGCACAATACCTTTGCAGCAACCTCCCAAATGTCACGCTGATCGGAGTAGAGAGAAGTGAGTTATAGGAATTTTACTAAAAAGTTATGGTGATATCACTTATAGCCAAAGCAGCCTTGGACTAGGAGGTTTTTCGGCTCACTCGGAATTTGACAGTTTGGTTGTTTTACATTCGATTTTCATAATTTTTCGTAGCTAGAAAGCACAGTGCCTTTGCAGCAACCTCCCGAAATTTCAGGCTGATCGGAGTAAAGAGAAGAGAGTTATAGGAATTTTACTAAAAAGTTATGGTGATATCACTTATAGCCAAAGAAGCCTTGCACTAGGAGGTTTTTCGGCTCACTCGGAATTTGACAGTTTGGTTGTTTTACATTCGATTTTCATAATTTTTCGTGGCAAGCAAGCAAAGTGCCTTTGCAGCAACCTCCCGAAATTTCAGGCTGAGCGGAGGAAAGAGAAGTGAGTTATAGGAATTTTACTAAAAAGTTATGGTGATATCACTTATAGCCAAAGCAGCCTTGGACTAGGAGGTTTTTCGGCTCACTCGGAATTTGACAGCTTGGTTGTTTTGCATTCGATTTTCATAATTTTTCGTGCCTAGAAAGCACAATACCTTTGCAGCAACCTCCCAAATGTCACGGTGATCGGAGTAGAGAGAAGTGAGTTATAGGAATTTTACTAAAAAGTTATGGTGATATCACTTATAGCCAAAGCAGCCTTGGACTAGGAGGTTTTTCGGCTCACTCGGAATTTGACAGTTTGGTTGTTTCACATTCGATTTTCATAATTTTTCGTAGCTAGAAAGCACAATACCTTTGCAGTAACCTCCCGAAACCACGCTGATCGGAGTAGAGAGAAGTGAGTTATAGGAATTTTACTAAAAAGTTATGGTGATATCACTTATAGCCAAAGCAGCCTTGGACTAGGAGGTTTTTCGGCTCACTCGGAATTTGACAGTTTGGTTGTTTTACATTCGATTTTGATAAGTTTTCGTGCCTAGAAAGCACAATACCTTTGCAGCAACGTCCTGAAATTTCACGCTGATCGGAGTAAAGAGAAGTGAGTTATAGGAATTTTACTAAAAAGTTATGGTGATATCACTTATAGCCAAAGCAGCCTTGGACTAGGAGGTTTTTCGGCTCACTCGGAATTTGACAGTTTGGTTGTTTTACATTCGATTTTCATAATTTTGCGTGCCTGGAAAGCACGAAACCTTCGCAGCAACCTCCCGAAATGTCACGCTGATCGGAGTAAAGAGAAGAGAGTTATAGGAATTTTACTAAAAAGTTATGGTGTTATCACTTATAGCCAAAGCAGCCTTGGACTAGGAGGTTTTTCGGTTCACTCGGAATTTGACAGCTTGGTTGTTTTATATTCGCTTTTCATAATTTTTCGTGGCAAGCAAGCACAATACCTTTGCAGTAACCTCCCGAAACCACGCTGATCGGAGTAGAGAGAAGTGAGTTATAGGAATTTTACTAAAAAGTTATGGTGTTATCACTTATAGCCAAAGCAGCCTTGGACTAGGAGGTTTTTCGGCTCACTCGGAATTTGACAGTTTGGTTGTTTCACATTCGATTTTCATAATTTTTCGTAGCTAGAAAGCACAATACCTTTGCAGTAACCTCCCGAAACCACGCTGATCGGAGTAGAGAGAAGTGAGTTATAGGAATTTTACTAAAAAGTTATGGTGATATCACTTATAGCCAAAGCAGCCTTGGACTAGGAGGTTTTTCGGCTCACTCGGAATTTGACAGTTTGGTTGTTTTACATTCGATTTTGATAAGTTTTCGTGCCTAGAAAGTACAATACCTTTGCAGCAACCTCCCAAAATGTCACGCCGATCGGAGTAAAGAGAAGTGAGTTATAGGAATTTTACTAAAAAGTTATGGTGATATCACTTATAGCCAAAGCAGCCTTGGACTAGGAGGTTTTTCGGCTCACTCGGAATTTGACAGTTTGGTTGTTTTACATTCGATTTTCATAATTTTGCGTGCCTGGAAAGCACGAAACCTTCGCAGCAACCTCCCGAAATGTCACGCTGATCGGAGTAAAGAGAAGAGAGTTATAGGAATTTTACTAAAAAGTTATGGTGTTATCACTTATAGCCAAAGCAGCCTTGGACTAGGAGGTTTTTCGGTTCACTCGGAATTTGACAGCTTGGTTGTTTTATATTCGCTTTTCATAATTTTTCGTGGCAAGCAAGCACAATACCTTTGCAGTAACCTCCCGAAACCACGCTGATCGGAGTAGAGAGAAGTGAGTTATAGGAATTTTACTAAAAAGTTATGGTGTTATCACTTATAGCCAAAGCAGCCTTGGACTAGGAGGTTTTTCGGCTCACTCGGAATTTGACAGTTTGGTTGTTTCACATTCGATTTTCATAATTTTTCGTAGCTAGAAAGCACAATACCTTTGCAGTAACCTCCCGAAACCACGCTGATCGGAGTAGAGAGAAGTGAGTTATAGGAATTTTACTAAAAAGTTATGGTGATATCACTTATAGCCAAAGCAGCCTTGGACTAGGAGGTTTTTCGGCTCACTCGGAATTTGACAGTTTGGTTGTTTTACATTCGATTTTGATAAGTTTTCGTGCCTAGAAAGCACAATACCTTTGCAGCAACCTCCCCAAAATGTCACGCCGATCGGAGTAAAGAGAAGTGAGTTATAGGAATTTTACTAAAAAGTTATGGTGATATCACTTATAGCCAAAGAAGCCTTGGACTAGGAGGTTTTTCGGCTCACTCGGATTTCGACAGTTTGGTTGTTTTGCATTCGATTTTCATAATTTTGCGTGCCTAGAAAGCACAGTGCCTTTGCAGCAACCTCCCGAAATTTCAGGCTGATCGGAGTAAAGAGAAGAGAGTTATAGGAATTTTACTAAAAAGTTATGGTGTTATCACTTATAGCCAAAGCAGCCTTGGACTAGGAGGTTTTTCGGTTCACTCGGAATTTGACAGCTTGGTTGTTTTATATTCGCTTTTCATAATTTTTCGTGGCAAGCAAGCACAATACCTTTGCAGTAACCTCCCGAAACCACGCTGATCGGAGTAGAGAGAAGTGAGTTATAGGAATTTTACTAAAAAGTTATGGTGATATCACTTATAGCCAAAGCAGCCTTGGACTAGGAGGTTTTTCGGCACACTCGGAATTAGACAGTGTGGTTGTTTTACATTCGCTTGTCATAAGTTTTCGTGGCTAGAAAGCACAATACCTTTGCAGTAACCTCCCGAAACCACGCTGATCGGAGTAGAGAGAAGTGAGTTATAGGAATTTTACTAAAAAGTTATGGTGATATCACTTATAGCCAAAGCAGCCTTGGACTAGGAGGTTTTTCGGCTCACTCGGAATTTGACAGTTTGGTTGTTTTACATTCGATTTTGATAATTTTTCGTGCCTAGAAAGCACAATACCTTTGCAGCAACCTCCCGAAATGTCACGCTGATCGGAGTAAAGAGAAGAGAGTTATAGGAATTTTACTAAAAAGTTATGGTGATATCACTTATAGCCAAAGCAGCCTTGCACTAGGAGGTTCTGCGGCTCACTCGGAATTTGACAGTTTGGTTGTTTTACATTCGATTTTCATAATTTTTCGTGCCTGGAAAGCACAATACCTTTGCAGCAACCTCCCGAAATCTCACGCTGATCGGAGTAAAGAGAAGTGAGTTATAGGAATTTTACTAAAAAGTTATGGTGATATCACTTATAGCCAAAGCAGCCTTGGACTAGGAGGTTTTTCGGCTCACTCAGAATTTGACAGTTTGGTTGTTTTACATTCGATTTTGATAAGTTTTCGTGCCTAGAAAGCACAATGCCTTTGCAGCAACGTCCTGAAATTTCACGCTGATCGGAGTAAAGAGAAGTGAGTTATAGGAATTTTACTAAAAAGTTATGGTGATATCACTTATAGCCAAAGAAGCCTTGGACTAGGAGGTTTTTCGGCTCACTCGGAATTTGACAGTTTGGTTGTTTTGCATTCGATTTTCATAATTTTTCGTGCCTAGAAAGCACAATACCTTGCCAGCAACCTCCCGAAATGTCACGCTGATCGGAGAAAAGAGAAGAGAGTTATAGGAATTTTACTAAAAAGTTATGGTGATATCACTTATAGCCAAAGAAGCCTTGGACTAGGAGGTTTTTCGGCTCACTCGGAATTTGACAGTTTGGTTGTTTTACATTCGATTTTCATAATTTTTCGTGGCAAGCAAGCACAATACCTTTGCAGTAACCTCCCGAAACCACGCTGATCGGAGTAGAGAGAAGTGAGTTATAGGAATTTTACTAAAAAGTTATGGTGATATCACTTATAGCCAAAGCAGCCTTGGACTAGGAGGTTTTTCGGCTCACTCGGAATTTGACAGCTTGGTTGTTTTGCATTCGATTTTCATAATTTTTCGTGCCCAGAAAGCACAATACCTTTGCAGCAACCTCCCGAAATATCACGCTGATCGGAGTAAAGAGAAGAGAGTTATAGGAATTTTACTAAAAAGTTATGGTGATATCACTTATAGCCAAAGAAGCCTTGCACTAGGAGGTTTTTCGGCTCACTCGGAATTTGACAGTTTGGTTGTTTTACATTCGATTTTCATAATTTTTCGTGGCAAGCAAGCAAAGTGCCTTTGCAGCAACCTCCCGAAATTTCAGGCTGAGCGGAGGAAAGAGAAGTGAGTTATAGGAATTTTACTAAAAAGTTATGGTGATATCACTTATAGCCAAAGCAGCCTTGGACTAGGAGGTTTTTCGGCTCACTCGGAATTTGACAGTTTGGTTGTTTTACATTCGATTTTCATAATTTTTCGTAGCTAGAAAGCACAGTGCCTTTGCAGCAACCTCCCGAAATTTCAGGCTGATCGGAGTAAAGAGAAGTGAGTTATAGGAATTTAACTAAAAACTTATGGTGTTATCACTTATAGCCAAAGCAGCCTTGGACTAGGAGGTTTTTCGGCTCACTCGGAATTTGACAGTTTCGTTGTTTCACATTCGATTTTCATAATTTTTCGTAGCTAGAAAGCACAGTACCTTTGCAGTAACATCCTGAAATTTCAGACTGATCGGAGTAAAGAGAAGTGAGTTATAGGAATTTTACTAAAAAGTTATGGTGTTATCACTTATAGCCAAAGCAGCCTTGGACTAGGAGGTTTTTCGGCTCACTCGGAATTTGACAGTTTCGTTGTTTCACATTCGCTTTTCATAAGTTTTCGTGGTAAGCAAGGACAATACCTTTGCAGCAACCTCCCGAAATTTCAGGCTTATCGGAGTAAAGAGAAGTGAGTTATAGGAATTTTACTAAAAAGTTATGGTGATATCACTTATAGCCAAAGCAGCCTTGCACTAGGAGGTTTTTCGGCTCACTCGGAATTTGACAGTTTGGTTGTATTACATTCTAGGAGGTTTTTCGGCTCACTCGAAATTTGACAGTTTGGTTGTTTTATATTCGATTTTCATAATTTTTCGTGCCTAGAAAGCACAATACCTTTGCAGCAACCTCCCGAAATTTCACGCTGATCGGAGTAAAGAGAAGTGAGTGATAGGAATTTTACTAAAAAGATATGGTGATATCACTTATAGCCAAAGCATCCTTGGACTAGGAGGTTTTTCGGCTCACTCGGAATTTGACAGTTTGGTTGTTTTACATTCGATTTTGATAATTTTTCGTGCCTAGAAAGCACAATACCTTTGCAGCAACCTCCCGAAATGTCACGCTGATCGGAGTAAAGAGAAGAGAGTTATGGGAATTTTACTAAAAAGTTATGGTGATATCACTTATAGCCAAAGAAGCCTTGGACTAGGAGGTTTTTCGGCTCACTCGGAATTTGACAGTTTGGTTGTTTTACATTCGATTTTGATAATTTTTCGTGCCTAGAAAGCACAATACCTTTGCAGCAACCTCCCGAAATCTCACGCTGATCGGAGTAAAGAGAAGTGAGTTAGAGGAATTTTACTAAAAAGTTATGGTGATATCACTTATAGCCAAAGCAGCCTTGGACTAGGATGTTTTTCGGCTCACTCGGAATTTGACAGTTTGGTTGTTTTACATTCGATTTTCATAATTTTTCGTAGCTAGAAAGCACAGTGCCTTTGCAGCAACCTCCCGAAATTTCAGGCTGATCGGAGTAAAGAGAAGAGAGTTATAGGAATTTTACTAAAAAGTTATGGTGATATCACTTATAGCCAAAGCAGCCTTGCACTAGGAGGTTCTGCGGCTCACTCGGAATTTGACAGTTTGGTTGTTTTACATTCGATTTTCATAATTTTTCGTGCCTGGAAAGCACAATACCTTCGCAGCAACCTCCCGAAATGTCACGCTGATCGGAGTAAAGAGAAGAGAGTTATAGGAATTTTACTAAAAAGTTATGGTGATATCACTTATAGCCAAAGAAGCCTTGGACTAGGAGGTTTTTCGGCTCACTCGGAATTTGACAGTTTCGTTGTTTCACATTCGATTTTCATAATTTTTCGTAGCTAGAAAGCACAGTGCCTTTGCAGCAACCTCCCGAAATTTCAGGCTGATCGGAGTAAAGAGAAGTGAGTTATAGGAATTTTACTAAAAAGTTATGGTGTTATCACTTATAGCCAAAGCAGCCTTGGACTAGGAGGTTTTTCGGCTCACTCGGAATTTGACAGTTTGGTTGTTTTACATTCGATTTTCATAATTTTTCGTAGCTAGAAAGCACAGTGCCTTTGCAGCAACCTCCCGAAATTTCAGGCTGATCGGAGTAAAGAGAAGTGAGTTATAGGAATTTTACTAAAAAGTTATGGTGTTATCACTTATAGCCAAAGCAGCCTTGGACTAGGAGGTTTTTCGGCTCACTCGGAATTTGACAGTTTCGTTGTTTCACATTCGATTTTCATAATTTTTCGTAGCTAGAAAGCACAGTACCTTTGCAGTAACCTCCCGAAACCACGCTGATCGGAGTAGAGAGAAGTGAGTTATAGGAATTTTACTAAAAAGTTATGGTGATATCACTTATAGCCAAAGCAGCCTTGGACTAGGAGGTTTTTCGGCTCACTCGGAATTTGACAGTTTGGTTGTTTTACATTCGATTTTGATAAGTTTTCGTGCCTAGAAAGCACAATGCCTTTGCAGCAACGTCCTGAAATTTCATGCTGATCGGAGTAAAGAGAAGTGAGTTATAGGAATTTTACTAAAAAGTTATGGTGATATCACTTATAGCCAAAGCAGCCTTGAACTAGGAGGTTTTTCGGCTCACTCGGAATTTGACAGTTTGGTTGTTTTACATTCGATTTTCATAATTTTTCGTGCCTAGAAAGCACAATACCTTTGCAGCAACCTCCCGAAATGTCACGCTGATCGGAGTAAAGAGAAGTGAGTTATAGGAATTTTACTAAAAAGTTATGGTGATATCACTTATATCCAAAGCAGCCTTGGACTAGGAGGTTTTTCGGCTCACTCGGAATTTGACAGTTTGGTTGTTTTGCATTCGATTTTCATAATTTTTCGTGCCTAGAAAGCACAATACCTTTGCAACAACCTCCCAAATGTCACGCTGATCGGAGTAGAGAGAAGTGAGTTATAGGAATTTTACTAAAAAGTTATGGTGATATCACTTATAGCCAAAGCAGCCTTGGACTAGGAGGTTTTTCGGCTCACTCGGAATTTGACAGCTTGGTTGTTTTGCATTCGATTTTCATAATTTTTCGTGCCCAGAAAGCACAATACCTTTGCAGCAACCTCCCGAAATGTCACGCTGATCGGAGTAAAGAGAAGTGAGTTATAGGAATTTTACTAAAAAGTTATGGTGATATCACTTATAGCCAAAGAAGCCTTGGACTAGGAGGTTTTTCGGCTCACTCGGAATTTGACAGTTTGGTTGTTTTGCATTCGCTTTTCATAAGTTTACGTGCCTAGAAAGCACAGTGCCTTTGCAGCAACCTCCCGAAATGTCACGCTGATCGGAGTAAAGAGAAGAGAGTTATAGGAATTTTACTAAAAAGTTATGGTGATATCACTTATAGCCAAATCAGCCTTGGACTAGGAGGTTTTTCGGCTCACTCGGAATTTGACAGTTTGGTTGTTTTACATTCGATTCTCATAATTTTTCGTGCCTAGAAAGCACAATACCTTCGCAGCAACCTCCCGAAATTTCGGGTTGAGCGGAGTAAAGAAAAGTGAGTTATAGGAATTTTACTAAAAAGTTATGGTGATATCACTTATAGCCAAAGCATCCTTGCACTAGGAGGTTTTTCGGCTCACTCGGAATTTGACAGTTTGGTTGTTTTACATTCGATTTTCATAATTTTTCGTGCCTAGAAAGCACAATGCCTTTGCAGCAACCTCCTGAAATTTCAGGCTGATCGGAGTAAAGAGAAGTGAGTTATAGGAATTTTACTAAAAAGTTATGGTGATATCACTTATAGCCAAAGCAGCCTTGGACTAGGAGGTTTTTCGGCTCACTCGGAATTTGACAGTTTGGTTGTTTTATATTCGATTTTCATAATTTTTCGTTCCTAGAAAGCACAATACCTTTGCAGCAACCTCCCGAAATTTCACGCTGATCGGAGTAAAGAGAAGTGAGTGATAGGAATTTTACTAAAAAGATATGGTGATATCACTTATAGCCAAAGCATCCTTGGACTAGGAGGTTTTTCGGCTCACTCGGAATTTGACAGTTTGGTTGTTTTACATTCGATTTTGATAATTTTTCGTGCCTAGAAAGCACAATACCTTTGCAGCAACCTCCCGAAATGTCACGCTGATCGGAGTAAAGAGAAGAGAGTTATAGGAATTTTACTAAAAAGTTATGGTGATATCACTTATAGCCAAAGAAGCCTTGGACTAGGAGGTTTTTCGGCTCACTCGGAATTTGACAGTTTGGTTGTTTTACATTCGATTTTGATAATTTTTCGTGCCTAGAAAGCACAATACCTTTGCAGCAACCTCCCGAAATGTCACGCTGATCGGAGTAAAGAGAAGAGAGTTATAGGAATTTTACTAAAAAGTTATGGTGATATCACTTATAGCCAAAGCAGCCTTGCACTAGGAGGTTCTGCGGCTCACTCGGAATTTGACAGTTTGGTTGTTTTACATTCGATTTTCATAATTTTTCGTGCCTGGAAAGCACAATACCTTTGCAGCAACCTCCCGAAATCTCACGCTGATCGGAGTAAAGAGAAGTGAGTTATAGGAATTTTACTAAAAAGTTATGGTGATATCACTTATAGCCAAAGCAGCCTTGGACTAGGAGGTTTTTCGGCTCACTCAGAATTTGACAGTTTGGTTGTTTTACATTCGATTTTGATAAGTTTTCGTGCCTAGAAAGCACAATGCCTTTGCAGCAACGTCCTGAAATTTCACGCTGATCGGAGTAAAGAGAAGTGAGTTATAGGAATTTTACTAAAAAGTTATGGTGATATCACTTATAGCCAAAGAAGCCTTGGACTAGGAGGTTTTTCGGCTCACTCGGAATTTGACAGTTTGGTTGTTTTGCATTCGATTTTCATAATTTTTCGTGCCTAGAAAGCACAATACCTTGCCAGCAACCTCCCGAAATGTCACGCTGATCGGAGAAAAGAGAAGAGAGTTATAGGAATTTTACTAAAAAGTTATGGTGATATCACTTATAGCCAAAGAAGCCTTGGACTAGGAGGTTTTTCGGCTCACTCGGAATTTGACAGTTTGGTTGTTTTACATTCGATTTTCATAATTTTTCGTGGCAAGCAAGCACAATACCTTTGCAGTAACCTCCCGAAACCACGCTGATCGGAGTAGAGAGAAGTGAGTTATAGGAATTTTACTAAAAAGTTATGGTGATATCACTTATAGCCAAAGCAGCCTTGGACTAGGAGGTTTTTCGGCTCACTCGGAATTTGACAGCTTGGTTGTTTTGCATTCGATTTTCATAATTTTTCGTGCCCAGAAAGCACAATACCTTTGCAGCAACCTCCCGAAATGTCACGCTGATCGGAGTAAAGAGAAGAGAGTTATAGGAATTTTACTAAAAAGTTATGGTGATATCACTTATAGCCAAAGAAGCCTTGCACTAGGAGGTTTTTCGGCTCACTCGGAATTTGACAGTTTGGTTGTTTTACATTCGATTTTCATAATTTTTCGTGGCAAGCAAGCAAAGTGCCTTTGCAGCAACCTCCCGAAATTTCAGGCTGAGCGGAGGAAAGAGAAGTGAGTTATAGGAATTTTACTAAAAAGTTATGGTGATATCACTTATAGCCAAAGCAGCCTTGGACTAGGAGGTTTTTCGGCTCACTCGGAATTTGACAGTTTGGTTGTTTTACATTCGATTTTCATAATTTTTCGTAGCTAGAAAGCACAGTGCCTTTGCAGCAACCTCCCGAAATTTCAGGCTGATCGGAGTAAAGAGAAGTGAGTTATAGGAATTTAACTAAAAAGTTATGGTGTTATCACTTATAGCCAAAGCAGCCTTGGACTAGGAGGTTTTTCGGCTCACTCGGAATTTGACAGTTTCGTTGTTTCACATTCGATTTTCATAATTTTTCGTAGCTAGAAAGCACAGTACCTTTGCAGTAACATCCTGAAATTTCAGACTGATCGGAGTAAAGAGAAGTGAGTTATAGGAATTTTACTAAAAAGTTATGGTGTTATCACTTATAGCCAAAGCAGCCTTGGACTAGGAGGTTTTTCGGCTCACTCGGAATTTGACAGTTTCGTTGTTTCACATTCGCTTTTCATAAGTTTTCGTGGTAAGCAAGGACAATACCTTTGCAGCAACCTCCCGAAATTTCAGGCTTATCGGAGTAAAGAGAAGTGAGTTATAGGAATTTTACTAAAAAGTTATGGTGATATCACTTATAGCCAAAGCAGCCTTGCACTAGGAGGTTTTTCGGCTCACTCGGAATTTGACAGTTTGGTTGTATTACATTCTAGGAGGTTTTTCGGCTCACTCGAAATTTGACAGTTTGGTTGTTTTATATTCGATTTTCATAATTTTTCGTGCCTAGAAAGCACAATACCTTTGCAGCAACCTCCCGAAATTTCACGCTGATCGGAGTAAAGAGAAGTGAGTGATAGGAATTTTACTAAAAAGATATGGTGATATCACTTATAGCCAAAGCATCCTTGGACTAGGAGGTTTTTCGGCTCACTCGGAATTTGACAGTTTGGTTGTTTTACATTCGATTTTGATAATTTTTCGTGCCTAGAAAGCACAATACCTTTGCAGCAACCTCCCGAAATGTCACGCTGATCGGAGTAAAGAGAAGAGAGTTATGGGAATTTTACTAAAAAGTTATGGTGATATCACTTATAGCCAAAGAAGCCTTGGACTAGGAGGTTTTTCGGCTCACTCGGAATTTGACAGTTTGGTTGTTTTACATTCGATTTTGATAATTTTTCGTGCCTAGAAAGCACAATACCTTTGCAGCAACCTCCCGAAATCTCACGCTGATCGGAGTAAAGAGAAGTGAGTTAGAGGAATTTTACTAAAAAGTTATGGTGATATCACTTATAGCCAAAGCAGCCTTGGACTAGGATGTTTTTCGGCTCACTCGGAATTTGACAGTTTGGTTGTTTTACATTCGATTTTCATAATTTTTCGTAGCTAGAAAGCACAGTGCCTTTGCAGCAACCTCCCGAAATTTCAGGCTGATCGGAGTAAAGAGAAGAGAGTTATAGGAATTTTACTAAAAAGTTATGGTGATATCACTTATAGCCAAAGCAGCCTTGCACTAGGAGGTTCTGCGGCTCACTCGGAATTTGACAGTTTGGTTGTTTTACATTCGATTTTCATAATTTTTCGTGCCTGGAAAGCACAATACCTTCGCAGCAACCTCCCGAAATGTCACGCTGATCGGAGTAAAGAGAAGAGAGTTATAGGAATTTTACTAAAAAGTTATGGTGATATCACTTATAGCCAAAGAAGCCTTGGACTAGGAGGTTTTTCGGCTCACTCGGAATTTGACAGTTTCGTTGTTTCACATTCGATTTTCATAATTTTTCGTAGCTAGAAAGCACAGTGCCTTTGCAGCAACCTCCCGAAATTTCAGGCTGATCGGAGTAAAGAGAAGTGAGTTATAGGAATTTTACTAAAAAGTTATGGTGTTATCACTTATAGCCAAAGCAGCCTTGGACTAGGAGGTTTTTCGGCTCACTCGGAATTTGACAGTTTGGTTGTTTTACATTCGATTTTCATAATTTTTCGTAGCTAGAAAGCACAGTGCCTTTGCAGCAACCTCCCGAAATTTCAGGCTGATCGGAGTAAAGAGAAGTGAGTTATAGGAATTTTACTAAAAAGTTATGGTGTTATCACTTATAGCCAAAGCAGCCTTGGACTAGGAGGTTTTTCGGCTCACTCGGAATTTGACAGTTTCGTTGTTTCACATTCGATTTTCATAATTTTTCGTAGCTAGAAAGCACAGTACCTTTGCAGTAACCTCCCGAAACCACGCTGATCGGAGTAGAGAGAAGTGAGTTATAGGAATTTTACTAAAAAGTTATGGTGATATCACTTATAGCCAAAGCAGCCTTGGACTAGGAGGTTTTTCGGCTCACTCGGAATTTGACAGTTTGGTTGTTTTACATTCGATTTTGATAAGTTTTCGTGCCTAGAAAGCACAATGCCTTTGCAGCAACGTCCTGAAATTTCATGCTGATCGGAGTAAAGAGAAGTGAGTTATAGGAATTTTACTAAAAAGTTATGGTGATATCACTTATAGCCAAAGCAGCCTTGGACTAGGAGGTTTTTCGGCTCACTCGGAATTTGACAGTTTGGTTGTTTTACATTCGATTTTCATAATTTTTCGTGCCTAGAAAGCACAATACCTTTGCAGCAACCTCCCGAAATGTCACGCTGATCGGAGTAAAGAGAAGTGAGTTATAGGAATTTTACTAAAAAGTTATGGTGATATCACTTATATCCAAAGCAGCCTTGGACTAGGAGGTTTTTCGGCTCACTCGGAATTTGACAGTTTGGTTGTTTTGCATTCGATTTTCATAATTTTTCGTGCCTAGAAAGCACAATACCTTTGCAACAACCTCCCAAATGTCACGCTGATCGGAGTAGAGAGAAGTGAGTTATAGGAATTTTACTAAAAAGTTATGGTGATATCACTTATAGCCAAAGCAGCCTTGGACTAGGAGGTTTTTCGGCTCACTCGGAATTTGACAGCTTGGTTGTTTTGCATTCGATTTTCATAATTTTTCGTGCCCAGAAAGCACAATACCTTTGCAGCAACCTCCCGAAATGTCACGCTGATCGGAGTAAAGAGAAGTGAGTTATAGGAATTTTACTAAAAAGTTATGGTGATATCACTTATAGCCAAAGAAGCCTTGGACTAGGAGGTTTTTCGGCTCACTCGGAATTTGACAGTTTGGTTGTTTTGCATTCGCTTTTCATAAGTTTACGTGCCTAGAAAGCACAGTGCCTTTGCAGCAACCTCCCGAAATGTCACGCTGATCGGAGTAAAGAGAAGAGAGTTATAGGAATTTTACTAAAAAGTTATGGTGATATCACTTATAGCCAAAGAAGCCTTGCACTAGGAGGTTTTTCGGCTCACTCGGAATTTGACAGTTTGGTTGTTTTACATTCGATTTTCATAATTTTTCGTGGCAAGCAAGCAAAGTGCCTTTGCAGCAACCTCCCGAAATTTCAGGCTGAGCGGAGGAAAGAGAAGTGAGTTATAGGAATTTTACTAAAAAGTTATGGTGATATCACTTATAGCCAAAGCAGCCTTGGACTAGGAGGTTTTTCGGCTCACTCGGAATTTGACAGTTTGGTTGTTTTACATTCGATTTTCATAATTTTTCGTAGCTAGAAAGCACAGTGCCTTTGCAGCAACCTCCCGAAATTTCAGGCTGATCGGAGTAAAGAGAAGTGAGTTATAGGAATTTAACTAAAAAGTTATGGTGTTATCACTTATAGCCAAAGCAGCCTTGGACTAGGAGGTTTTTCGGCTCACTCGGAATTTGACAGTTTCGTTGTTTCACATTCGATTTTCATAATTTTTCGTAGCTAGAAAGCACAGTACCTTTGCAGTAACATCCTGAAATTTCAGACTGATCGGAGTAAAGAGAAGTGAGTTATAGGAATTTTACTAAAAAGTTATGGTGTTATCACTTATAGCCAAAGCAGCCTTGGACTAGGAGGTTTTTCGGCTCACTCGGAATTTGACAGTTTCGTTGTTTCACATTCGCTTTTCATAAGTTTTCGTGGTAAGCAAGGACAATACCTTTGCAGCAACCTCCCGAAATTTCAGGCTTATCGGAGTAAAGAGAAGTGAGTTATAGGAATTTTACTAAAAAGTTATGGTGATATCACTTATAGCCAAAGCAGCCTTGCACTAGGAGGTTTTTCGGCTCACTCGGAATTTGACAGTTTGGTTGTATTACATTCTAGGAGGTTTTTCGGCTCACTCGAAATTTGACAGTTTGGTTGTTTTATATTCGATTTTCATAATTTTTCGTGCCTAGAAAGCACAATACCTTTGCAGCAACCTCCCGAAATTTCACGCTGATCGGAGTAAAGAGAAGTGAGTGATAGGAATTTTACTAAAAAGATATGGTGATATCACTTATAGCCAAAGCATCCTTGGACTAGGAGGTTTTTCGGCTCACTCGGAATTTGACAGTTTGGTTGTTTTACATTCGATTTTGACAATTTTTCGTGCCTAGAAAGCACAATACCTTTGCAGCAACCTCCCGAAATGTCACGCTGATCGGAGTAAAGAGAAGAGAGTTATGGGAATTTTACTAAAAAGTTATGGTGATATCACTTATAGCCAAAGAAGCCTTGGACTAGGAGGTTTTTCGGCTCACTCGGAATTTGACAGTTTGGTTGTTTTACATTCGATTTTGATAATTTTTCGTGCCTAGAAAGCACAATACCTTTGCAGCAACCTCCCGAAATCTCACGCTGATCGGAGTAAAGAGAAGTGAGTTAGAGGAATTTTACTAAAAAGTTATGGTGATATCACTTATAGCCAAAGCAGCCTTGGACTAGGATGTTTTTCGGCTCACTCGGAATTTGACAGTTTGGTTGTTTTACATTCGATTTTCATAATTTTTCGTAGCTAGAAAGCACAGTGCGTTTGCAGCAACCTCCCGAAATTTCAGGCTGATCGGAGTAAAGAGAAGAGAGTTATAGGAATTTTACTAAAAAGTTATGGTGATATCACTTATAGCCAAAGCAGCCTTGCACTAGGAGGTTCTGCGGCTCACTCGGAATTTGACAGTTTGGTTGTTTTACATTCGATTTTCATAATTTTTCGTGCCTGGAAAGCACAATACCTTCGCAGCAACCTCCCGAAATGTCACGCTGATCGGAGTAAAGAGAAGAGAGTTATAGGAATTTTACTAAAAAGTTATGGTGATATCACTTATAGCCAAAGAAGCCTTGGACTAGGAGGTTTTTCGGCTCACTCGGAATTTGACAGTTTCGTTGTTTCACATTCGATTTTCATAATTTTTCGTAGCTAGAAAGCACAGTGCCTTTGCAGCAACCTCCCGAAATTTCAGGCTGATCGGAGTAAAGAGAAGTGAGTTATAGGAATTTTACTAAAAAGTTATGGTGTTATCACTTATAGCCAAAGCAGCCTTGGACTAGGAGGTTTTTCGGCTCACTCGGAATTTGACAGTTTGGTTGTTTTACATTCGATTTTCATAATTTTTCGTAGCTAGAAAGCACAGTGCCTTTGCAGCAACCTCCCGAAATTTCAGGCTGATCGGAGTAAAGAGAAGTGAGTTATAGGAATTTTACTAAAAAGTTATGGTGTTATCACTTATAGCCAAAGCAGCCTTGGACTAGGAGGTTTTTCGGCTCACTCGGAATTTGACAGTTTCGTTGTTTCACATTCGATTTTCATAATTTTTCGTAGCTAGAAAGCACAGTACCTTTGCAGTAACCTCCCGAAACCACGCTGATCGGAGTAGAGAGAAGTGAGTTATAGGAATTTTACTAAAAAGTTATGGTGATATCACTTATAGCCAAAGCAGCCTTGGACTAGGAGGTTTTTCGGCTCACTCGGAATTTGACAGTTTGGTTGTTTTACATTCGATTTTGATAAGTTTTCGTGCCTAGAAAGCACAATGCCTTTGCAGCAACGTCCTGAAATTTCATGCTGATCGGAGTAAAGAGAAGTGAGTTATAGGAATTTTACTAAAAAGTTATGGTGATATCACTTATAGCCAAAGCAGCCTTGGACTAGGAGGTTTTTCGGCTCACTCGGAATTTGACAGTTTGGTTGTTTTACATTCGATTTTCATAATTTTTCGTGCCTAGAAAGCACAATACCTTTGCAGCAACCTCCCGAAATGTCACGCTGATCGGAGTAAAGAGAAGTGAGTTATAGGAATTTTACTAAAAAGTTATGGTGATATCACTTATATCCAAAGCAGCCTTGGACTAGGAGGTTTTTCGGCTCACTCGGAATTTGACAGTTTGGTTGTTTTGCATTCGATTTTCATAATTTTTCGTGCCTAGAAAGCACAATACCTTTGCAACAACCTCCCAAATGTCACGCTGATCGGAGTAGAGAGAAGTGAGTTATAGGAATTTTACTAAAAAGTTATGGTGATATCACTTATAGCCAAAGCAGCCTTGGACTAGGAGGTTTTTCGGCTCACTCGGAATTTGACAGCTTGGTTGTTTTGCATTCGATTTTCATAATTTTTCGTGCCCAGAAAGCACAATACCTTTGCAGCAACCTCCCGAAATGTCACGCTGATCGGAGTAAAGAGAAGTGAGTTATAGGAATTTTACTAAAAAGTTATGGTGATATCACTTATAGCCAAAGAAGCCTTGGACTAGGAGGTTTTTCGGCTCACTCGGAATTTGACAGTTTGGTTGTTTTGCATTCGCTTTTCATAAGTTTACGTGCCTAGAAAGCACAATACCTTTCCAGCAACCTCCCGAAATGTCACGCTGATCGGAGTAAAGAGAAGTGAGTTATAGGAATTTTACTAAAAAGTTATGGTGATATCACTTATAGCCAAAGCAGCCTTGGACTAGGAGGTTTTTCGGCTCACTCGGAATTTGACAGTTTGGTTGTTTTACATTCGATTTTCATAATTTTTCGTGCCTAGAAAGCACAATACCTTTGCAGCAACCTCCCGAAATGTCACGCTGATCGGAGTAAAGAGAAGTGAGTGATAGGAATTTTACTAAAAAGATATGGTGATATCACTTATAGCCAAAGCATCCTTGGACTAGGAGGTTTTTCGGCTCACTCGGAATTTGACAGTTTGGTTGTTTTACATTCGATTTTGATAATTTTTCGTGCCTAGAAAGCACAATACCTTTGCAGCAACCTCCCGAAATGTCACGCTGATCGGAGTAAAGAGAGGAGAGTTATAGGAATTTTACTAAAAAGTTATGGTGATATCACTTATAGCCAAAGAAGCCTTGGACTAGGAGGTTTTTCGGCTCACTCGGAATTTGACAGTTTGGTTGTTTTACATTCGATTTTCATAATTTTTCGTGCCTAGAAAGCACAATACCTTTGCAGCAACCTCCCGAGATGTCACGCTGATCGGAGTAGAGAGAAGTGAGTTATAGGAATTTTACTAAAAAGTTATGGTGATATCACTTATAGCCAAAGCAGCCTTGGACTAGGAGGTTTTTCGGCTCACTCGGAATTTGACAGCTTGGTTGTTTTGCATTCGATTTTCATAATTTTTCGTGCCCAGAAAGCATAATACCTTTGCAGCAACCTCCCGAAATGTCACGCTGATCGGAGTAAAGAGAAGTGAGTTATAGGAATTTTACTAAAAAGTTATGGTGATATCACTTATAGCCAAAGCAGCCTTGGACTAGGAGGTTTTTCGGCTCACTCGAAATTTGACAGTTTGGTTGTTTTGCATTCGCTTTTCATAAGTTTACGTGCCTAGAAAGCACAATACCTTTCCAGCAACCTCCCGGAATTTCGAGTTGATCGGAGTAAAGAGAAGTGAGTTATAGGAATTTTACTAAAAAGTTATGGTGATATCACTTATAGCCAAAGCAGCCTTGGACTAGGAGGTTTTTCGGCTCACTCGGAATTTGACAGTTTCGTTGTTTCACATTCGATTTTCATAATTTTTCGTAGCTAGAAAGCACAGTACCTTTGCAGTAACCTCCTGAAATTTCAGGCTGATCGGAGTAAAGAGAAGTGAGTTATAGGAATTTTACTAAAAAGTTATGGTGATATCACTTATAGCCAAAGCAGCCTTGGACTAGGAGGTTTTTCGGCTCACTCGGAATTTGACAGTTTGGTTGTTTTACATTCGATTTTCATAATTTTTCGTGGCAAGCAAGCACAATACCTTTGCAGTAACCTCCCGAAACCACGCTGATCGGAGTAGAGAGAAGTGAGTTATAGGAATTTTACTAAAAAGTTATGGTGATATCACTTATAGCCAAAGCAGCCTTGGACTAGGAGGTTTTTCGGCACACTCGGAATTAGACAGTTTGGTTGTTTTACATTCGCTTTTCATAAGTTTTCGTGGTAAGCAAGGACAATACCTTTGCAGCAACCTCCCGAAATTTCAGGCTTATCGGAGTAAAGAGAAGTGAGTTATAGGAATTTTACTAAAAAGTTATGGTGATATCACTTATAGCCAAAGCAGCCTTGCACTAGGAGGTTTTTCGGCTCACTCGGAATTTGACAGTTTGGTTGTATTACATTCTAGGAGGTTTTTCGGCTCACTCGAAATTTGACAGTTTGGTTGTTTTATATTCGATTTTCATAATTTTTCGTGCCTAGAAAGCACAATACCTTTGCAGCAACCTCCCGAAATTTCACGCTGATCGGAGTAAAGAGAAGTGAGTGATAGGAATTTTACTAAAAAGATATGGTGATATCACTTATAGCCAAAGCATCCTTGGACTAGGAGGTTTTTCGGCTCACTCGGAATTTGACAGTTTGGTTGTTTTACATTCGATTTTGATAATTTTTCGTGCCTAGAAAGCACAATACCTTTGCAGCAACCTCCCGAAATGTCACGCTGATCGGAGTAAAGAGAAGAGAGTTATAGGAATTTTACTAAAAAGTTATGGTGATATCACTTATAGCCAAAGAAGCCTTGGACTAGGAGGTTTTTCGGCTCACTCGGAATTTGACAGTTTGGTTGTTTTACATTCGATTTTGATAATTTTTCGTGCCTAGAAAGCACAATACCTTTGCAGCAACCTCCCGAAATCTCACGCTGATCGGAGTAAAGAGAAGTGAGTTAGAGGAATTTTACTAAAAAGTTATGGTGATATCACTTATAGCCAAAGCAGCCTTGGACTAGGATGTTTTTCGGCTCACTCGGAATTTGACAGTTTGGTTGTTTTACATTCGATTTTCATAATTTTTCGTAGCTAGAAAGCACAGTGCCTTTGCAGCAACCTCCCGAAATTTCAGGCTGATCGGAGTAAAGAGAAGAGAGTTATAGGAATTTTACTAAAAAGTTATGGTGATATCACTTATAGCCAAAGCAGCCTTGCACTAGGAGGTTCTGCGGCTCACTCGGAATTTGACAGTTTGGTTGTTTTACATTCGATTTTCATAATTTTTCGTGCCTGGAAAGCACAATACCTTCGCAGCAACCTCCCGAAATGTCACGCTGATCGGAGTAAAGAGAAGAGAGTTATAGGAATTTTACTAAAAAGTTATGGTGATATCACTTATAGCCAAAGAAGCCTTGGACTAGGAGGTTTTTCGGCTCACTCGGAATTTGACAGTTTCGTTGTTTCACATTCGATTTTCATAATTTTTCGTAGCTAGAAAGCACAGTGCCTTTGCAGCAACCTCCCGAAATTTCAGGCTGATCGGAGTAAAGAGAAGTGAGTTATAGGAATTTTACTAAAAAGTTATGGTGTTATCACTTATAGCCAAAGCAGCCTTGGACTAGGAGGTTTTTCGGCTCACTCGGAATTTGACAATTTGGTCGTTTTACATTCGATTTTCATAATTTTTAGTAGCTAGAAAGCACAGTGCCTTTGCAGCAACCTCCCGAAATTTCAGGCTGATCGGAGTAAAGAGAAGTGAGTTATAGGAATTTTACTAAAAAGTTATGGTGTTATCACTTATAGCCAAAGCAGCCTTGGACTAGGAGGTTTTTCGGCTCACTCGGAATTTGACAGTTTCGTTGTTTCACATTCGATTTTCATAATTTTTCGTAGCTAGAAAGCACAGTACCTTTGCAGTAACCTCCCGAAACCACGCTGATCAGAGTAGAGAGAAGTGAGTTATAGGAATTTTACTAAAAAGTTATGGTGATATCACTTATAGCCAAAGCAGCCTTGGACTAGGAGGTTTTTCGGCTCACTCGGAATTTGACAGTTTGGTTGTTTTACATTCGATTTTGATAAGTTTTCGTGCCTAGAAAGCACAATGCCTTTGCAGCAACGTCCTGAAATTTCATGCTGATCGGAGTAAAGAGAAGTGAGTTATAGGAATTTTACTAAAAAGTTATGGTGATATCACTTATAGCCAAAGCAGCCTTGGACTAGGAGGTTTTTCGGCTCACTCGGAATTTGACAGTTTGGTTGTTTTACATTCGATTTTCATAATTTTTCGTGCCTAGAAAGCACAATACCTTTGCAGCAACCTCCCGAAATGTCACGCTGATCGGAGTAAAGAGAAGTGAGTTATAGGAATTTTACTAAAAAGTTATGGTGATATCACTTATATCCAAAGCAGCCTTGGACTAGGAGGTTTTTCGGCTCACTCGGAATTTGACAGTTTGGTTGTTTTGCATTCGATTTTCATAATTTTTCGTGCCTAGAAACCACAATACCTTTGCAACAACCTCCCAAATGTCACGCTGATCGGAGTAGAGAGAAGTGAGTTATAGGAATTTTACTAAAAAGTTATGGTGATATCACTTATAGCCAAAGCAGCCTTGGACTAGGAGGTTTTTCGGCTCACTCGGAATTTGACAGCTTGGTTGTTTTGCATTCGATTTTCATAATTTTTCGTGCCCAGAAAGCACAATACCTTTGCAGCAACCTCCCGAAATGTCACGCTGATCGGAGTAAAGAGAAGTGAGTTATAGGAATTTTACTAAAAAGTTATGGTGATATCACTTATAGCCAAAGAAGCCTTGGACTAGGAGGTTTTTCGGCTCACTCGGAATTTGACAGTTTGGTTGTTTTGCATTCGCTTTTCATAAGTTTACGTGCCTAGAAAGCACAATACCTTTCCAGCAACCTCCCGAAATGTCACGCTGATCGGAGTAAAGAGAAGTGAGTTATAGGAATTTTACTAAAAAGTTATGGTGATATCACTTATAGCCAAAGCAGCCTTGGACTAGGAGGTTTTTCGGCTCACTCGGAATTTGACAGTTTGGTTGTTTTACATTCGATTTTCATAATTTTTCGTGCCTAGAAAGCACAATACCTTTGCAGCAACCTCCCGAAATGTCACGCTGATCGGAGTAAAGAGAAGTGAGTGATAGGAATTTTACTAAAAAGATATGGTGATATCACTTATAGCCAAAGCATCCTTGGACTAGGAGGTTTTTCGGCTCACTCGGAATTTGACAGTTTGGTTGTTTTACATTCGATTTTGATAATTTTTCGTGCCTAGAAAGCACAATACCTTTGCAGCAACCTCCCGAAATGTCACGCTGATCGGAGTAAAGAGAGGAGAGTTATAGGAATTTTACTAAAAAGTTATGGTGATATCACTTATAGCCAAAGAAGCCTTGGACTAGGAGGTTTTTCGGCTCACTCGGAATTTGACAGTTTGGTTGTTTTACATTCGATTTTCATAATTTTTCGTGCCTAGAAAGCACAATACCTTTGCAGCAACCTCCCGAGATGTCACGCTGATCGGAGTAGAGAGAAGTGAGTTATAGGAATTTTACTAAAAAGTTATGGTGATATCACTTATAGCCAAAGCAGCCTTGGACTAGGAGGTTTTTCGGCTCACTCGAAATTTGACAGTTTGGTTGTTTTGCATTCGCTTTTCATAAGTTTACGTGCCTAGAAAGCACAATACCTTTCCAGCAACCTCCCGGAATTTCGAGTTGATCGGAGTAAAGAGAAGTGAGTTATAGGAATTTTACTAAAAAGTTATGGTGATATCACTTATAGCCAAAGCAGCCTTCGACTAGGAGGTTTTTCGGCTCACTCGGAATTTGACAGTTTCGTTGTTTCACATTCGATTTTCATAATTTTTCGTAGCTAGAAAGCACAGTACCTTTGCAGTAACCTCCTGAAATTTCAGGCTGATCGGAGTAAAGAGAAGTGAGTTATAGGAATTTTACTAAAAAGTTATGGTGATATCACTTATAGCCAAAGCAGCCTTGGACTAGGAGGTTTTTCGGCTCACTCGGAATTTGACAGCTTGGTTGTTTTACATTCGATTTTCATAATTTTTCGTGGCAAGCAAGCACAATACCTTTGCAGTAACCTCCCGAAACCACGCTGATCGGAGTAGAGAGAAGTGAGTTATAGGAATTTTACTAAAAAGTTATGGTGATATCACTTATAGCCAAAGCAGCCTTGGACTAGGAGGTTTTTCGGCACACTCGGAATTAGACAGTTTGGTTGTTTTACATTCGCTTTTCATAAGTTTTCGTGGTAAGCAAGGACAATACCTTTGCAGCAACCTCCCGAAATTTCAGGCTTATCGGAGTAAAGAGAAGTGAGTTATAGGAATTTTACTAAAAAGTTATGGTGATATCACTTATAGCCAAAGCAGCCTTGCACTAGGAGGTTTTTCGGCTCACTCGGAATTTGACAGTTTGGTTGTATTACATTCTAGGAGGTTTTTCGGCTCACTCGAAATTTGACAGTTTGGTTGTTTTATATTCGATTTTCATAATTTTTCGTGCCTAGAAAGCACAATACCTTTGCAGCAACCTCCCGAAATTTCACGCTGATCGGAGTAAAGAGAAGTGAGTGATAGGAATTTTACTAAAAAGATATGGTGATATCACTTATAGCCAAAGCATCCTTGGACTAGGAGGTTTTTCGGCTCACTCGGAATTTGACAGTTTGGTTGTTTTACATTCGATTTTGATAATTTTTCGTGCCTAGAAAGCACAATACCTTTGCAGCAACCTCCCGAAATGTCACGCTGATCGGAGTAAAGAGAAGAGAGTTATAGGAATTTTACTAAAAAGTTATGGTGATATCACTTATAGCCAAAGAAGCCTTGGACTAGGAGGTTTTTCGGCTCACTCGGAATTTGACAGTTTGGTTGTTTTACATTCGATTTTGATAATTTTTCGTGCCTAGAAAGCACAATACCTTTGCAGCAACCTCCCGAAATCTCACGCTGATCGGAGTAAAGAGAAGTGAGTTAGAGGAATTTTACTAAAAAGTTATGGTGATATCACTTATAGCCAAAGCAGCCTTGGACTAGGATGTTTTTCGGCTCACTCGGAATTTGACAGTTTGGTTGTTTTACATTCGATTTTCATAATTTTTCGTAGCTAGAAAGCACAGTGCCTTTGCAGCAACCTCCCGAAATTTCAGGCGGATCGGAGTAAAGAGAAGAGAGTTATAGGAATTTTACTAAAAAGTTATGGTGATATCACTTATAGCCAAAGCAGCCTTGCACTAGGAGGTTCTGCGGCTCACTCGGAATTTGACAGTTTGGTTGTTTTACATTCGATTTTCATAATTTTTCGTGCCTGGAAAGCACAATACCTTCGCAGCAACCTCCCGAAATGTCACGCTGATCGGAGTAAAGAGAAGAGAGTTATAGGAATTTTACTAAAAAGTTATGGTGATATCACTTATAGCCAAAGAAGCCTTGGACTAGGAGGTTTTTCGGCTCACTCGGAATTTGACAGTTTCGTTGTTTCACATTCGATTTTCATAATTTTTCGTAGCTAGAAAGCACAGTGCCTTTGCAGCAACCTCCCGAAATTTCAGGCTGATCGGAGTAAAGAGAAGTGAGTTATAGGAATTTTACTAAAAAGTTATGGTGTTATCACTTATAGCCAAAGCAGCCTTGGACTAGGAGGTTTTTCGGCTCACTCGGAATTTGACAGCTTGGTTGTTTTACATTCGATTTTCATAATTTTTCGTAGCTAGAAAGCACAGTGCCTTTGCAGCAACCTCCCGAAATTTCAGGCTGATCGGAGTAAAGAGAAGTGAGTTATAGGAATTTTACTAAAAAGTTATGGTGTTATCACTTATAGCCAAAGCAGCCTTGGACTAGGAGGTTTTTCGGCTCACTCGGAATTTGACAGTTTCGTTGTTTCACATTCGATTTTCATAATTTTTCGTAGCTAGAAAGCACAGTACCTTTGCAGTAACCTCCCGAAACCACGCTGATCGGAGTAGAGAGAAGTGAGTTATAGGAATTTTACTAAAAAGTTATGGTGATATCACTTATAGCCAAAGCAGCCTTGGACTAGGAGGTTTTTCGGCTCACTCGGAATTTGACAGTTTGGTTGTTTTACATTCGATTTTGATAAGTTTTCGTGCCTAGAAAGCACAATGCCTTTGCAGCAACGTCCTGAAATTTCATGCTGATCGGAGTAAAGAGAAGTGAGTTATAGGAATTTTACTAAAAAGTTATGGTGATATCACTTATAGCCAAAGCAGCCTTGGACTAGGAGGTTTTTCGGCTCACTCGGAATTTGACAGTTTGGTTGTTTTACATTCGATTTTCATAATTTTTCGTGCCTAGAAAGCACAATACCTTTGCAGCAACCTCCCGAAATGTCACGCTGATCGGAGTAAAGAGAAGTGAGTTATAGGAATTTTACTAAAAAGTTATGGTGATATCACTTATATCCAAAGCAGCCTTGGACTAGGAGGTTTTTCGGCTCACTCGGAATTTGACAGTTTGGTTGTTTTGCATTCGATTTTCATAATTTTTCGTGCCTAGAAACCACAATACCTTTGCAACAACCTCCCAAATGTCACGCTGATCGGAGTAGAGAGAAGTGAGTTATAGGAATTTTACTAAAAAGTTATGGTGATATCACTTATAGCCAAAGCAGCCTTGGACTAGGAGGTTTTTCGGCTCACTCGGAATTTGACAGTTTGGTTGTTTTGCATTCGATTTTCATAATTTTTCGTGCCCAGAAAGCACAATACCTTTGCAGCAACCTCCCGAAATGTCACGCTGATCGGAGTAAAGAGAAGTGAGTTATAGGAATTTTACTAAAAAGTTATGGTGATATCACTTATAGCCAAAGAAGCCTTGGACTAGGAGGTTTTTCGGCTCACTCGGAATTTGACAGTTTGGTTGTTTTGCATTCGCTTTTCATAAGTTTACGTGCCTAGAAAGCACAATACCTTTCCAGCAACCTCCCGAAATGTCACGCTGATCGGAGTAAAGAGAAGTGAGTTATAGGAATTTTACTAAAAAGTTATGGTGATATCACTTATAGCCAAAGCAGCCTTGGACTAGGAGGTTTTTCGGCTCACTCGGAATTTGACAGTTTGGTTGTTTTACATTCGATTTTCATAATTTTTCGTGCCTAGAAAGCACAATACCTTTGCAGCAACCTCCCGAAATGTCACGCTGATCGGAGTAAAGAGAAGTGAGTGATAGGAATTTTACTAAAAAGATATGGTGATATCACTTATAGCCAAAGCATCCTTGGACTAGGAGGTTTTTCGGCTCACTCGGAATTTGACAGTTTGGTTGTTTTACATTCGATTTTGATAATTTTTCGTGCCTAGAAAGCACAATACCTTTGCAGCAACCTCCCGAAATGTCACGCTGATCGGAGTAAAGAGAGGAGAGTTATAGGAATTTTACTAAAAAGTTATGGTGATATCACTTATAGCCAAAGAAGCCTTGGACTAGGAGGTTTTTCGGCTCACTCGGAATTTGACAGTTTGGTTGTTTTACATTCGATTTTCATAATTTTTCGTGCCTAGAAAGCACAATACCTTTGCAGCAACCTCCCGAGATGTCACGCTGATCGGAGTAGAGAGAAGTGAGTTATAGGAATTTTACTAAAAAGTTATGGTGATATCACTTATAGCCAAAGCAGCCTTGGACTAGGAGGTTTTTCGGCTCACTCGGAATTTGACAGCTTGGTTGTTTTACATTCGATTTTCATAATTTTTCGTGCCCAGAAAGCACAATACCTTTGCAGCAACCTCCCGAAATGTCACGCTGATCGGAGTAAAGAGAAGTGAGTTATAGGAATTTTACTAAAAAGTTATGGTGATATCACTTATAGCCAAAGCAGCCTTGGACTAGGAGGTTTTTCGGCTCACTCGGAATTTGACAGTTTGGTTGTTTTGCATTCGCTTTTCATAAGTTTACGTGCCTAGAAAGCAGAATACCTTTCCAGCAACCTCCCGGAATTTCGAGTTGATCGGAGTAAAGAGAAGTGAGTTATAGGAATTTTACTAAAAAGTTATGGTGATATCACTTATAGCCAAAGCAGCCTTGGACTAGGAGGTTTTTCGGCTCACTCGGAATTTGACAGTTTGGTTGTTTTACATTCGATTTTCATAATTTTTCGTGCCTAGAAAGCACAATACCTTTGCAGCAACCTCCCGAAATGTCACGCTGATCGGAGTAAAGAGAAGTGAGTGATAGGAATTTTACTAAAAAGATATGGTGATATCACTTATAGCCAAAGCATCCTTGGACTAGGAGGTTTTTCGGCTCACTCGGAATTTGACAGTTTGGTTGTTTTACATTCGATTTTGATAATTTTTCGTGCCTAGAAAGCACAATACCTTTGCAGCAACCTCCCGAAATGTCACGCTGATCGGAGTAAAGAGAGGAGAGTTATAGGAATTTTACTAAAAAGTTATGGTGATATCACTTATAGCCAAAGAAGCCTTGGACTAGGAGGTTTTTCGGCTCACTCGGAATTTGACAGTTTGGTTGTTTTACATTCGATTTTCATAATTTTTCGTGGCAAGCAAGCACAATACCTTTGCAGTAACCTCCCGAAACCACGCTGATCGGAGTAGAGAGAAGTGAGTTATAGGAATTTTACTAAAAAGTTATGGTGATATCACTTATAGCCAAAGCAGCCTTGGACTAGGAGGTTTTTCGGCTCACTCGGAATTTGACAGCTTGGTTGTTTTGCATTCGATTTTCATAATTTTTCGTGCCCAGAAAGCACAATACCTTTGCAGCAACCTCCCGAAATGTCACGCTGATCGGAGGAAAGAGAAGTGAGTTATAGGAATTTTACTAAAAAGTTATGGTGATATCACTTATAGCCAAAGAAGCCTTGGACTAGGAGGTTTTTCGGCTCACTCGGAATTTGACAGTTTGGTTGTTTTGCATTCGCTTTTCATAATTTTTCGTGCCTAGAAAGCACAATACCTTTCCAGCAACCTCCCGAAATGTCACGCTGATCGGAGTAAAGAGAAGAGAGTTATAGGAATTTTACTAAAAAGTTATGGTGATATCACTTATAGCCAAAGAAGCCTTGGACTAGGAGGTTTTTCGGCTCACTCGGAATTTGACAGTTTGGTTGTTTTACATTCGATTTTCATAATTTTTCGTGGCAAGCAAGCAAAGTGCCTTTGCAGCAACCTCCCGAAATTTCAGGCTGAGCGGAGGAAACAGAAGTGAGTTATAGGAATTTTACTAAAAAGTTATGGTGATATCACTTATAGCCAAAGCAGCCTTGGACTAGGAGGTTTTTCGGCTCACTCGGAATTTGACAGTTTGGTTGTTTTACATTCGATTTTCATAATTTTTCGTAGCTAGAAAGCACAGTGCCTTTGCAGCAACCTCCCGAAATTTCAGGCTGATCGGAGTAAAGAGAAGTGAGTTATAGGAATTTTACTAAAAAGTTATGGTGTTATCACTTATAGCCAAAGAAGCCTTGGACTAGGAGGTTTTTCGGCTCACTCGGAATTTGACAGCTTGGTTGTTTTGCATTCGATTTTCATAATTTTTCGTGCCTAGAAAGCACAATACCTTTGCAGCAACCTCCCAAATGTCACGCTGATCGGAGTAGAGAGAAGTGAGTTATAGGAATTTTACTAAAAAGTTATGGTGATATCACTTATAGCCAAAGAAGCCTTGCACTAGGAGGTTTTTCGGCTCACTCGGAATTTGACAGTTTGGTTGTTTTACATTCGATTTTCATAATTTTTCGTGGCAAGCAAGCAAAGTGCCTTTGCAGCAACCTCCCGAAATTTCAGGCTGATCGGAGTAAAGAGAAGTGAGTTATAGGAATTTTACTAAAAAGTTATGGTGTTATCACTTATAGCCAAAGCAGCCTTGGACTAGGAGGTTTTTCGGCTCACTCGGAATTTGACAGTTTCGTTGTTTCACATTCGATTTTCATAATTTTCCGTAGCTAGAAAGCACAGTACCTTTGCAGTAACCTCCCGAAACCACGCTGATCGGAGTAGAGAGAAGTGAGTTATAGGAATTTTACTAAAAAGTTATGGTGATATCACTTATAGCCAAAGAAGCCTTGGACTAGGAGGTTTTTCGGCTCACTCGGAATTTGACAGTTTGGTTGTTTTACATTCGATTTTCATAATTTTTCGTTCCTAGAAAGCACAATACCTTTGCAGCAACCTCCCGAAATTTCACGCTGATCGGAGTAAAGAGAAGTGAGTGATAGGAATTTTACTAAAAAGATATGGTGATATCACTTATAGCCAAAGCATCCTTGGACTAGGAGGTTTTTCGGCTCACTCGGAATTTGACAGTTTGGTTGTTTTACATTCGATTTTGATAATTTTTCGTGCCTAGAAAGCACAATACCTTTGCAGCAACCTCCCGAAATGTCACGCTGATCGGAGTAAAGAGAAGAGAGTTATAGGAATTTTACTAAAAAGTTATGGTGATATCACTTATAGCCAAAGAAGCCTTGGACTAGGAGGTTTTTCGGCTCACTCGGAATTTGACAGTTTGGTTGTTTTACATTCGATTTTGATAATTTTTCGTGCCTAGAAAGCACAATACCTATGCAGCAACCTCCCGAAATGTCACGCTGATCGGAGTAAAGAGAAGAGAGTTATAGGAATTTTACTAAAAAGTTATGGTGATATCACTTATAGCCAAAGCAGCCTTGGACTAGGAGGTTCTGCGGCTCACTCGGAATTTGACAGTTTGGTTGTTTTACATTCGATTTTCATAATTTTTCGTGCCTGGAAAGCACAATACCTTTGCAGCAACCTCCCGAAATCTCACGCTGATCGGAGTAAAGAGAAGTGAGTTATAGGAATTTTACTAAAAAGTTATGGTGATATCACTTATAGCCAAAGCAGCCTTGGACTAGGAGGTTTTTCGGCTCACTCGGAATTTGACAGTTTGGTTGTTTTACATTCGATTTTGATAAGTTTTCGTGCCTAGAAAGCACAATGCCTTTGCAGCAACGTCCTGAAATTTCACGCTGATCGGAGTAAAGAGAAGTGAGTTATAGGAATTTTACTAAAAAGTTATGGTGATATCACTTATAGCCAAAGAAGCCTTGGACTAGGAGGTTTTTCGGCTCACTCGGAATTTGACAGTTTGGTTGTTTTGCATTCGATTTTCATAATTTTTCGTGCCTAGAAAGCACAATACCTTTCCAGCAACCTCCCGAAATTTCAGGCTGATCGGAGAAAAGAGAAGAGAGTTATAGGAATTTTACTAAAAAGTTATGGTGATATCACTTATAGCCAAAGAAGCCTTGGACTAGGAGGTTTTTCGGCTCACTCGGAATTTGACAGTTTGGTTGTTTTACATTCGATTTTCATAATTTTTCGTGGCAAGCAAGCACAATACCTTTGCAGTGACCTCCCGAAACCACGCTGATCGGAGTAGAGAGAAGTGAGTTATAGGAATTTTACTAAAAAGTTATGGTGATATCACTTATAGCCAAAGCAGCCTTGGACTAGGAGGTTTTTCGGCTCACTCGGAATTTGACAGCTTGGTTGTTTTGCATTCGATTTTCATAATTTTTCGTGCCCAGAAAGCACAATACCTTTGCAGCAACCTCCCGAAATGTCACGCTGATCGGAGTAAAGAGAAGAGAGTTATAGGAATTTTACTAAAAAGTTATGGTGATATCACTTATAGCCAAAGAAGCCTTGCACTAGGAGGTTTTTCGGTTCACTCGGAATTTGACAGTTTGGTTGTTTTACATTCGATTTTCATAATTTTTCGTGGCAAGCAAGCAAAGTGCCTTTGCAGCAACCTCCCGAAATTTCAGGCTGAGCGGAGGAAAGAGAAGTGAGTTATAGGAATTTTACTAAAAAGTTATGGTGATATCACTTATAGCCAAAGCAGCCTTGGACTAGGAGGTTTTTCGGCTCACTCGGAATTTGACAGTTTGGTTGTTTTACATTCGATTTTCATAATTTTTCGTAGCTAGAAAGCACAGTGCCTTTGCAGCAACCTCCCGAAATTTCAGGCTGATCGGAGTAAAGAGAAGTGAGTTATAGGAATTTAACTAAAAAGTTATGGTGTTATCACTTATAGCCAAAGCAGCCTTGGACTAGGAGGTTTTTCGGCTCACTCGGAATTTGACAGTTTCGTTGTTTCACATTCGATTTTCATAATTTTTCGTAGCTAGAAAGCACAGTACCTTTGCAGTAACATCCTGAAATTTCAGACTGATCGGAGTAAAGAGAAGTGAGTTATAGGAATTTTACTAAAAAGTTATGGTGTTATCACTTATAGCCAAAGCAGCCTTGGACTAGGAGGTTTTTCGGCTCACTCGGAATTTGACAGTTTCGTTGTTTCACATTCGATTTTCATAATTTTTCGTAGCTAGAAAGCACAGTACCTTTGCAGTAACCTCCTGAAATTTCAGGCTGATCGGAGTAAAGAGAAGTGAGTTATAGGAATTTTACTAAAAAGTTATGGTGATATCACTTATAGCCAAAGCAGCCTTGGACTAGGAGGTTTTTCGGCTCACTCGGAATTTGACAGCTTGGTTGTTTTACATTCGATTTTCATAATTTTTCGTGGCAAGCAAGCACAATACCTTTGCAGTAACCTCCCGAAACCACGCTGATCGGAGTAGAGAGAAGTGAGTTATAGGAATTTTACTAAAAAGTTATGGTGATATCACTTATAGCCAAAGCAGCCTTGGACTAGGAGGTTTTTCGGCACACTCGGAATTAGACAGTTTGGTTGTTTTACATTCGCTTTTCATAAGTTTTCGTGGTAAGCAAGGACAATACCTTTGCAGCAACCTCCCGAAATTTCAGGCTTATCGGAGTAAAGAGAAGTGAGTTATAGGAATTTTACTAAAAAGTTATGGTGATATCACTTATAGCCAAAGCAGCCTTGCACTAGGAGGTTTTTCGGCTCACTCGGAATTTGACAGTTTGGTTGTATTACATTCTAGGAGGTTTTTCGGCTCACTCGAAATTTGACAGTTTGGTTGTTTTATATTCGATTTTCATAATTTTTCGTGCCTAGAAAGCACAATACCTTTGCAGCAACCTCCCGAAATTTCACGCTGATCGGAGTAAAGAGAAGTGTGTGATAGGAATTTTACTAAAAAGATATGGTGATATCACTTATAGCCAAAGCATCCTTGGACTAGGAGGTTTTTCGGCTCACTCGGAATTTGACAGTTTGGTTGTTTTACATTCGATTTTGATAATTTTTCGTGCCTAGAAAGCACAATACCTTTGCAGCAACCTCCCGAAATGTCACGCTGATCGGAGTAAAGAGAAGAGAGTTATGGGAATTTTACTAAAAAGTTATGGTGATATCACTTATAGCCAAAGAAGCCTTGGACTAGGAGGTTTTTCGGCTCACTCGGAATTTGACAGTTTGGTTGTTTTACATTCGATTTTGATAATTTTTCGTGCCTAGAAAGCACAACACCTTTGCAGCAACCTCCCGAAATCTCACGCTGATCGGAGTAAAGAGAAGTGAGTTAGAGGAATTTTACTAAAAAGTTATGGTGATATCACTTATAGCCAAAGCAGCCTTGGACTAGGATGTTTTTCGGCTCACTCGGAATTTGACAGTTTGGTTGTTTTACATTCGATTTTCATAATTTTTCGTAGCTAGAAAGCACAGTGCCTTTGCAGCAACCTCCCGAAATTTCAGGCTGATCGGAGTAAAGAGAAGAGAGTTATAGGAATTTTACTAAAAAGTTATGGTGATATCACTTATAGCCAAAGCAGCCTTGCACTAGGAGGTTCTGCGGCTCACTCGGAATTTGACAGTTTGGTTGTTTTACATTCGATTTTCATAATTTTTCGTGCCTGGAAAGCACAATACCTTCGCAGCAACCTCCCGAAATGTCACGCTGATCGGAGTAAAGAGAAGAGAGTTATAGGAATTTTACTAAAAAGTTATGGTGATATCACTTATAGCCAAAGAAGCCTTGGACTAGGAGGTTTTTCGGCTCACTCGGAATTTGACAGTTTCGTTGTTTCACATTCGATTTTCATAATTTTTCGTAGCTAGAAAGCACAGTGCCTTTGCAGCAACCTCCCGAAATTTCAGGCTGATCGGAGTAAAGAGAAGTGAGTTATAGGAATTTTACTAAAAAGTTATGGTGTTATCACTTATAGCCAAAGCAGCCTTGGACTAGGAGGTTTTTCGGCTCACTCGGAATTTGACAGTTTGGTTGTTTTACATTCGATTTTCATAATTTTTCGTAGCTAGAAAGCACAGTGCCTTTGCAGCAACCTCCCGAAATTTCAGGCTGATCGGAGTAAAGAGAAGTGAGTTATAGGAATTTTACTAAAAAGTTATGGTGTTATCACTTATAGCCAAAGCAGCCTTGGACTAGGAGGTTTTTCGGCTCACTCGGAATTTGACAGTTTCGTTGTTTCACATTCGATTTTCATAATTTTTCGTAGCTAGAAAGCACAGTACCTTTGCAGTAACCTCCCGAAACCACGCTGATCGGAGTAGAGAGAAGTGAGTTATAGGAATTTTACTAAAAAGTTATGGTGATATCACTTATAGCCAAAGCAGCCTTGGACTAGGAGGTTTTTCGGCTCACTCGGAATTTGACAGTTTGGTTGTTTTACATTCGATTTTGATAAGTTTTCGTGCCTAGAAAGCACAATGCCTTTGCAGCAACGTCCTGAAATTTCATGCTGATCGGAGTAAAGAGAAGTGAGTTAGAGGAATTTTACTAAAAAGTTATGGTGATATCACTTATAGCCAAAGCAGCCTTGGACTAGGAGGTTTTTCGGCTCACTCGGAATTTGACAGTTTGGTTGTTTTACATTCGATTTTCATAATTTTTCGTGCCTGGAAAGCACGAAACCTTCGCAGCAACCTCCCGAAATGTCACGCTGATCGGAGTAAAGAGAAGTGAGTTATAGGAATTTTACTAAAAAGTTATGGTGATATCACTTATATCCAAAGCAGCCTTGGACTAGGAGGTTTTTCGGCTCACTCGGAATTTGACAGTTTGGTTGTTTTGCATTCGATTTTCACAATTTTTCGTGCCTAGAAAGCACAATACCTTTGCAACAACCTCCCAAATGTCACGCTGATCGGAGTAGAGAGAAGTGAGTTATAGGAATTTTACTAAAAAGTTATGGTGATATCACTTATAGCCAAAGCAGCCTTGGACTAGGAGGTTTTTCGGCTCACTCGGAATTTGACAGTTTGGTTGTTTTACATTCGATTTTCATAATTTTTCGTGCCTAGAAAGCACAATACCTTTGCAGCAACCTCCCGAAATGTCACGCTGATCGGAGTAAAGAGAAGTGAGTTAGAGGAATTTTACTAAAAAGTTATGGTGATATCACTTATAGCCAAAGCAGCCTTGGACTAGGAGGTTTTTCGGCTCACTCGGAATTTGACAGTTTGGTTGTTTTACATTCGATTTTCATAATTTTTCGTGCCTAGAAAGCACAATACCTTTGCAGCAACCTCCCGAAATGTCACGCTGATCGGAGTAAAGAGAAGTGAGTTATAGGAATTTTACTAAAAAGTTATGGTGATATCACTTATATCCAAAGCAGCCTTGGACTAGGAGGTTTTTCGGCTCACTCGGAATTTGACAGTTTGGTTGTTTTGCATTCGATTTTCACAATTTTTCGTGCCTAGAAAGCACAATACCTTTGCAACAACCTCCCAAATGTCACGCTGATCGGAGTAGAGAGAAGTGAGTTATAGGAATTTTACTAAAAAGTTATGGTGATATCACTTATAGCCAAAGCAGCCTTGGACTAGGAGGTTTTTCGGCTCACTCGGAATTTGACAGCTTGGTTGTTTTACATTCGATTTTCATAATTTTTCGTGCCCAGAAAGCACAATACCTTTGCAGCAACCTCCCGAAATGTCACGCTGATCGGAGTAAAGAGAAGTGAGTTATAGGAATTTTACTAAAAAGTTATGGTGATATCACTTATAGCCAAAGAAGCCTTGGACTAGGAGGTTTTTCGGCTCACTCGGAATTTGACAGTTTGGTTGTTTTGCATTCGCTTTTCATAAGTTTACGTGCCTAGAAAGCACAATACCTTTCCAGCAACCTCCCGAAATGTCACGCTGATCGGAGTAAAGAGAAGTGAGTTATAGGAATTTTACTAAAAAGTTATGGTGATATCACTTATAGCCAAAGCAGCCTTGGACTAGGAGGTTTTTCGGCTCACTCGGAATTTGACAGTTTGGTTGTTTTACATTCGATTTTCATAATTTTTCGTGCCTAGAAAGCACAATACCTTTGCAGCAACCTCCCGAAATGTCACGCTGATCGGAGTAAAGAGAAGTGAGTGATAGGAATTTTACTAAAAAGATATGGTGATATCACTTATAGCCAAAGCATCCTTGGACTAGGAGGTTTTTCGGCTCACTCGGAATTTGACAGTTTGGTTGTTTTACATTCGATTTTGATAATTTTTCGTGCCTAGAAAGCACAATACCTTTGCAGCAACCTCCCGAAATGTCACGCTGATCGGAGTAAAGAGAGGAGAGTTATAGGAATTTTACTAAAAAGTTATGGTGATATCACTTATAGCCAAAGAAGCCTTGGACTAGGAGGTTTTTCGGCTCACTCGGAATTTGACAGTTTGGTTGTTTTACATTCGATTTTCATAATTTTTCGTGCCTGGAAAGCACAATACCTTTGCAGCAACCTCCCGAGATGTCACGCTGATCGGAGTAGAGAGAAGTGAGTTATAGGAATTTTACTAAAAAGTTATGGTGATATCACTTATAGCCAAAGCAGCCTTGGACTAGGAGGTTTTTCGGCTCACTCGGAATTTGACAGCTTGGTTGTTTTGCATTCGATTTTCATAATTTTTCGTGCCCAGAAAGCACAATACCTTTGCAGCAACCTCCCGAAATGTCACGCTGATCGGAGTAAAGAGAAGTGAGTTATAGGAATTTTACTAAAAAGTTATGGTGATATCACTTATAGCCAAAGCAGCCTTGGACTAGGAGGTTTTTCGGCTCACTCGGAATTTGACAGTTTGGTTGTTTTGCATTCGCTTTTCATAAGTTTACGTGCCTAGAAAGCACAATACCTTTCCAGCAACCTCCCGGAATTTCGAGTTGATCGGAGTAAAGAGAAGTGAGTTATAGGAATTTTACTAAAAAGTTATGGTGATATCACTTATAGCCAAAGCAGCCTTGGACTAGGAGGTTTTTCGGCTCACTCGGAATTTGACAGTTTGGTTGTTTTACATTCGATATTCATAATTTTTCGTGCCTAGAAAGCACAATACCTTTGCAGCAACCTCCCGAAATGTCACGCTGATCGGAGTAAAGAGAAGTGAGTTATAGGAATTTTACTAAAAAGATATGGTGATATCACTTATAGCCAAAGCATCCTTGGACTAGGAGGTTTTTCGGCTCACTCGGAATTTGACAGTTTGGTTGTTTTACATTCGATTTTGATAATTTTTCGTGCCTAGAAAGCACAATACCTTTGCAGCAACCTCCCGAAATGTCACGCTGATCGGAGTAAAGAGAGGAGAGTTATAGGAATTTTACTAAAAAGTTATGGTGATATCACTTATAGCCAAAGAAGCCTTGGACTAGGAGGTGTTTCGGCTCACTCGGAATTTGACAGTTTGGTTGTTTTACATTCGATTTTCATAATTTTTCGTGCCTGGAAAGCACAATACCTTTGCAGCAACCTCCCGAGATGTCACGCTGATCGGAGTAAAGAGAAGAGAGTTATAGGAATTTTACTAAAAAGTTATGGTGATATCACTTATAGCCAAAGCAGCCTTGCACTAGGAGGTTCTGCGGCTCACTCGGAATTTGACAGTTTGGTTGTTTTACATTCGATTTTCATAATTTTTCGTGCCTGGAAAGCACAATACCTTTGCAGCAACCTCCCGAAATCTCACGCTGATCGGAGTAAAGAGAAGTGAGTTAGAGGAATTTTACTAAAAAGTTATGGTGATATCACTTATAGCCAAAGCAGCCTTGGACTAGGAGGTTTTTCGGCTCACTCGGAATTTGACAGTTTGGTTGTTTTACATTCGATTTTCATAATTTTTCGTGCCTGGAAAGCACGAAACCTTCGCAGCAACCTCCCGAAATGTCACGCTGATCGGAGTAAAGAGAAGAGAGTTATAGGAATTTTACTAAAAAGTTATGGTGATATCACTTATAGCCAAAGCAGCCTTGCACTAGGAGGTTCTGCGGCTCACTCGGAATTTGACAGTTTGGTTGTTTTACATTCGATTTTCATAATTTTTCGTGCCTGGAAAGCACAATACCTTTGCAGCAACCTCCCGAAATCTCACGCTGATCGGAGTAAAGAGAAGTGAGTTAGAGGAATTTTACTAAAAAGTTATGGTGATATCACTTATAGCCAAAGCAGCCTTGGACTAGGAGGTTTTTCGGCTCACTCGGAATTTGACAGTTTGGTTGTTTTACATTCGATTTTGATAAGTTTTCGTGCCTGGAAAGCACAATACCTTTGCAGCAACCTCCCGAAATTTCAGGCTGATCGGAGTAAAGAGAAGTGAGTTATAGGAATTTTACTAAAAAGTTATGGTGTTATCACTTATAGCCAAAGCAGCCTTGGACTAGGAGGTTTTTCGGCTCACTCGGAATTTGACAGTTTGGTTGTTTTACATTCGATTTTCATAATTTTTCGTAGCTAGAAAGCACAGTGCCTTTGCAGCAACCTCCCGAAATTTCAGGCTGATCGGAGTAAAGAGAAGTGAGTTATAGGAATTTTACTAAAAAGTTATGGTGTTATCACTTATAGCCAAAGCAGCCTTGGACTAGGAGGTTTTTCGGCTCACTCGGAATTTGACAGTTTCGTTGTTTCACATTCGATTTTCATAATTTTTCGTAGCTAGAAAGCACAGTACCTTTGCAGTAACCTCCCGAAACCACGCTGATCGGAGTAGAGAGAAGTGAGTTATAGGAATTTTACTAAAAAGTTATGGTGATATCACTTATAGCCAAAGCAGCCTTGGACTAGGAGGTTTTTCGGCTCACTCGGAATTTGACAGTTTGGTTGTTTTACATTCGATTTTGATAAGTTTTCGTGCCTAGAAAGCACAATGCCTTTGCAGCAACGTCCTTTAATTTCACGCTGATCGGAGTAAAGAGAAGTAAGTTATAGGAATTTTACTAAAAAGTTATGGTGATATCACTTATAGCCAAAGCAGCCTTGGACTAGGAGGTTTTTCGGCTCACTCGGAATTTGACAGTTTGGTTGTTTTACATTCGATTTTCATAATTTTTCGTGCCTAGAAAGCACAATACCTTTGCAGCAACCTCCCGAAATGTCACGCTGATCGGAGTAAAGAGAAGTGAGTTATAGGAATTTTACTAAAAAGTTATGGTGATATCACTTATAGCCAAAGAAGCCTTGGACTAGGAGGTTTTTCGGCTCACTCGGAATTTGACAGTTTGGTTGTTTTGCATTCGATTTTCATAATTTTTCGTGGCAAGCAAGCACAATACCTTTGCAGTAACCTCCCGAAACCACGCTGATCGGAGTAGAGAGAAGTGAGTTATAGGAATTTTACTAAAAAGTTATGGTGATATCACTTATAGCCAAAGCAGCCTTGGACTAGGAGGTTTTTCGGCTCACTCGGAATTTGACAGCTTGGTTGTTTTGCATTCGATTTTCATAATTTTTCGTGCCCAGAAAGCACAATACCTTTGCAGCAACCTCCCGAAATGTCACGCTGATCGGAGTAGAGAGAAGTGAGTTATAGGAATTTTACTAAAAAGTTATGGTGATATCACTTATAGCCAAAGCAGCCTTGGACTAGGAGGTTTTTCGGCTCACTCGGAATTTGACAGCTTGGTTGTTTTGCATTCGATTTTCATAATTTTTCGTGCCCAGAAAGCACAATACCTTTGCAGCAACCTCCCGAAATGTCACGCTGATCGGAGTAAAGAGAAGTGAGTTATAGGAATTTTACTAAAAAGTTATGGTGATATCACTTATAGCCAAAGAAGCCTTGGACTAGGAGGTTTTTCGGCTCACTCGGAATTTGACAGTTTGGTTGTTTTGCATTCGCTTTTCATAATTTTTCGTGCCTAGAAAGCACAATACCTTTGCAGCAACCTCCCGAAATGTCACGCTGATCGGAGTAAAGAGAAGTGAGTGATAGGAATTTTACTAAAAAGATATGGTGATATCACTTATAGCCAAAGCATCCTTGGACTAGGAGGTTTTTCGGCTCACTCGGAATTTGTCAGTTTGGTTGTTTTACATTCGATTTTGATAATTTTTCGTGCCTAGAAAGCACAATACCTTTGCAGCAACCTCCCGAAATGTCACGCTGATCGGAGTAAAGAGAGGAGAGTTATAGGAATTTTACTAAAAAGTTATGGTGATATCACTTATAGCCAAAGAAGCTTTGGACTAGGAGGTTTTTCGGCTCACTCGGAATTTGACAGTTTGGTTGTTTTACATTCGATTTTCATAATTTTTCGTGCCTGGAAAGCACAATACCTTTGCAGCAACCTCCCGAGATGTCACGCTGATCGGAGTAAAGAGAAGAGAGTTATAGGAATTTTACTAAAAAGTTATGGTGATATCACTTATAGCCAAAGCAGCCTTGCACTAGGAGGTTCTGCGGCTCACTCGGAATTTGACAGTTTGGTTGTTTTCCATTCGATTTTCATAATTTTTCGTGCCTGGAAAGCACAATACCTTTGCAGCAACCTCCCGAAATCTCACGCTGATCGGAGTAAAGAGAAGTGAGTTATAGGAATTTTACTAAAAAGTTATGGTGATATCACTTATAGCCAAAGCAGCCTTGGACTAGGAGGTTTTTCGGCTCACTCGGAATTTGACAGTTTAATTGTTTTACATTCGATTTTCATAATTTTTCGTGCCTGGAAAGCACGAAACCTTCGCAGCAACCTCCCGAAATGTCACGCTGATCGGAGTAAAGAGAAGAGAGTTATAGGAATTTTACTAAAAAGTTATGGTGATATCACTTATAGCCAAAGAAGCCTTGGACTAGGAGGTTTTTCGGCTCACTCGGAATTTGACAGTTTCGTTGTTTCACATTCGATTTTCATAATTTTTCGTAGCTAGAAAGCACAGTGCCTTTGCAGCAACCTCCCGAAATTTCAGGCTGATCGGAGTAAAGAGAAGTGAGTTATAGGAATTTTACTAAAAAGTTATGGTGTTATCACTTATAGCCAAAGCAGCCTTGGACTAGGAGGTTTTTCGGCTCACTCGGAATTTGACAGTTTGGTTGTTTTACATTCGATTTTCATAATTTTTCGTAGCTAGAAAGCACAGTGCCTTTGCAGCAACCTCCCGAAATTTCAGGCTGATCGGAGTAAAGAGAAGTGAGTTATAGGAATTTTACTAAAAAGTTATGGTGTTATCACTTATAGCCAAAGCAGCCTTGGACTAGGAGGTTTTTCGGCTCACTCGGAATTTGACAGTTTCGTTGTTTCACATTCGATTTTCATAATTTTTCGTAGCTAGAAAGCACAGTACCTTTGCAGCAACCTCCCGAAATGTCACGCTGATCGGAGTAAAGAGAAGTGAGTTATAGGAATTTTACTAAAAAGTTATGGTGATATCACTTATAGCCAAAGAAGCCTTGGACTAGGAGGTTTTTCGGCTCACTCGGAATTTGACAGCTTGGTTGTTTTGCATTCGATTTTCATAATTTTTCGTGCCCAGAAAGCACAATACCTTTGCAGCAACCTCCCGAAATGTCACGCTGATCGGAGTAAAGAGAAGTGAGTTATAGGAATTTTACTAAAAAGTTATGGTGATATCACTTATAGCCAAAGAAGCCTTGGACTAGGAGGTTTTTCGGCTCACTCGGAATTTGACAGTTTGGTTGTTTTGCATTCGCTTTTCATAAGTTTACGTGCCTAGAAAGCACAATACCTTTCCAGCAACCTCCCGAAATGTCACGCTGATCGGAGTAAAGAGAAGTGAGTTATAGGAATTTTACTAAAAAGTTATGGTGATATCACTTATAGCCAAAGCAGCCTTGGACTAGGAGGTTTTTCGGCTCACTCGGAATTTGACAGTTTGGTTGTTTTACATTCGATTTTCATAATTTTTCGTGCCTAGAAAGCACAATACCTTTGCAGCAACCTCCCGAAATGTCACGCTGATCGGAGTAAAGAGAAGTGAGTGATAGGAATTTTACTAAAAAGATATGGTGATATCACTTATAGCCAAAGCATCCTTGGACTAGGAGGTTTTTCGGCTCACTCGGAATTTGACAGTTTGGTTGTTTTACATTCGATTTTGATAATTTTTCGTGCCTAGAAAGCACAATACCTTTGCAGCAACCTCCCGAAATGTCACGCTGATCGGAGTAAAGAGAGGAGAGTTATAGGAATTTTACTAAAAAGTTATGGTGATATCACTTATAGCCAAAGAAGCCTTGGACTAGGAGGTTTTTCGGCTCACTCGGAATTTGACAGTTTGGTTGTTTTACATTCGATTTTCATAATTTTTCGTGCCTGGAAAGCACAATACCTTTGCAGCAACCTCCCGGGATGTCACGCTGATCGGAGTAAAGAGAAGAGAGTTATAGGAATTTTACTAAAAAGTTATGGTGATATCACTTATAGCCAAAGCAGCCTTGCACTAGGAGGTTCTGCGGCTCACTCGGAATTTGACAGTTTGGTTGTTTTACATTCGATTTTCATAATTTTTCGTGCCTGGAAAGCACAATACCTTTGCAGCAACCTCCCAAAATCTCACGCTGATCGGAGTAAAGAGAAGTGAGTTAGAGGAATTTTACTAAAAAGTTATGGTGATATCACTTATAGCCAAAGCAGCCTTGGACTAGGAGGTTTTTCGGCTCACTCGGAATTTGACAGTTTGGTTGTTTTACATTCGATTTTCATAATTTTTCGTGCCTGGAAAGCACGAAACCTTCGCAGCAACCTCCCGAAATGTCACGCTGATCGGAGTAGAGAGAAGAGAGTTATAGGAATTTTACTAAAAAGTTATGGTGATATCACTTATAGCCAAAGAAGCCTTGGACTAGGAGGTTTTTCGGCTCACTCGGAATTTGACAGTTTCGTTGTTTCACACTCGATTTTCATAATTTTTCGCAGCTAGAAAGCACAGTGCCTTTGCAGCAACCTCCCGAAATTTCAGGCTGATCGGAGTAAAGAGAAGTGAGTTATAGGAATTTTACTAAAAAGTTATGGTGTTATCACTTATAGCCAAAGCAGCCTTGGACTAGGAGGTTTTTCGGCTCACTCGGAATTTGACAGTTTGGTTGTTTTACATTCGATTTTCATAATTTTTCGTAGCTAGAAAGCACAGTGCCTTTGCAGCAACCTCCCGAAATTTCAGGCTGATCGGAGTAAAGAGAAGTGAGTTATAGGAATTTTACTAAAAAGTTATGGTGTTATCACTTATAGCCAAAGCAGCCTTGGACTAGGAGGTTTTTCGGCTCACTCGGAATTTGACAGTTTCGTTGTTTCACATTCGATTTTCATAATTTTTCGTAGCTAGAAAGCACAGTACCTTTGCAGTAACCTCCCGAAACCACGCTGATCGGAGTAGAGAGAAGTGAGTTATAGGAATTTTACTAAAAAGTTATGGTGATATCACTTATAGCCAAAGCAGCCTTGGACTAGGAGGTTTTTCGGCTCACTCGGAATTTGACAGTTTGGTTGTTTTACATTCGATTTTGATAAGTTTTCGTGCCTAGAAAGCACAATGCCTTTGCAGCAACGTCCTGAAATTTCATGCTGATCGGAGTAAAGAGAAGTGAGTTATAGGAATTTTACTAAAAAGTTATGGTGATATCACTTATAGCCAAAGCAGCCTTGGACTAGGAGGTTTTTCGGCTCACTCGGAATTTGACAGTTTGGTTGTTTTACATTCGATTTTCATAATTTTTCGTGCCTAGAAAGCACAATACCTTTGCAGCAACCTCCCGAAATGTCACGCTGATCGGAGTAAAGAGAAGTGAGTTATAGGAATTTTACTAAAAAGTTATGGTGATATCACTTATATCCAAAGCAGCCTTGGACTAGGAGGTTTTTCGGCTCACTCGGAATTTGACAGTTTGGTTGTTTTGCATTCGATTTTCACAATTTTTCGTGCCTAGAAAGCACAATACCTTTGCAACAACCTCCCAAATGTCACGCTGATCGGAGTAGAGAGAAGTGAGTTATAGGAATTTTACTAAAAAGTTATGGTGATATCACTTATAGCCAAAGCAGCCTTGGACTAGGAGGTTTTTCGGCTCACTCGGAATTTGACAGCTTGGTTGTTTTGCATTCGATTTTCATAATTTTTCGTGCCCAGAAAGCACAATACCTTTGCAACAACCTCCCGAAATGTCACGCTGATCGGAGTAAAGAGAAGTGAGTTATAGGAATTTTACTAAAAAGTTATGGTGATATCACTTATAGCCAAAGAAGCCTTGGACTAGGAGGTTTTTCGGCTCACTCGGAATTTGACAGTTTGGTTGTTTTGCATTCGCTTTTCATAAGTTTACGTGCCTAGAAAGCACAATACCTTTCCAGCAACCTCCCGAAATGTCACGCTGATCGGAGTAAAGAGAAGTGAGTTATAGGAATTTTACTAAAAAGTTATGGTGATATCACTTATAGCCAAAGCAGCCTTGGACTAGGAGGTTTTTCGGCTCACTCGGAATTTGACAGTTTGGTTGTTTTACATTCGATTTTCATAATTTTTCGTGCCTAGAAAGCACAATACCTTTGCAGCAACCTCCCGAAATGTCACGCTGATCGGAGTAAAGAGAAGTGAGTGATAGGAATTTTACTAAAAAGATATGGTGATATCACTTATAGCCAAAGCATCCTTGGACTAGGAGGTTTTTCGGCTCACTCGGAATTTGACAGTTTGGTTGTTTTACATTCGATTTTGATAATTTTTCGTGCCTAGAAAGCACAATACCTTTGCAGCAACCTCCCGAAATGTCACGCTGATCGGAGTAAAGAGAGGAGAGTTATAGGAATTTTACTAAAAAGTTATGGTGATATCACTTATAGCCAAAGAAGCCTTGGACTAGGAGGTTTTTCGGCTCACTCGGAATTTGACAGTTTGGTTGTTTTACATTCGATTTTCATAATTTTTCGTGCCTGGAAAGCACAATACCTTTGCAGCAACCTCCCGAGATGTCACGCTGATCGGAGTAGAGAGAAGTGAGTTATAGGAATTTTACTAAAAAGTTATGGTGATATCACTTATAGCCAAAGCAGCCTTGGACTAGGAGGTTTTTCGGCTCACTCGGAATTTGACAGCTTGGTTGTTTTGCATTCGATTTTCATAATTTTTCGTGCCCAGAAAGCACAATACCTTTGCAGCAACCTCCCGAAATGTCACGCTGATCGGAGTAAAGAGAAGTGAGTTATAGGAATTTTACTAAAAAGTTATGGTGATATCACTTATAGCCAAAGCAGCCTTGGACTAGGAGGTTTTTCGGCTCACTCGGAATTTGACAGTTTGGTTGTTTTGCATTCGCTTTTCATAAGTTTACGTGCCTAGAAAGCACAATACCTTTCCAGCAACCTCCCGGAATTTCGAGTTGATCGGAGTAAAGAGAAGTGAGTTATAGGAATTTTACTAAAAAGTTATGGTGATATCACTTATAGCCAAAGCAGCCTTGGACTAGGAGGTTTTTCGGCTCACTCGGAATTTGACAGTTTGGTTGTTTTACATTCGATATTCATAATTTTTCGTGCCTAGAAAGCACAATACCTTTGCAGCAACCTCCCGAAATGTCACGCTGATCGGAGTAAAGAGAAGTGAGTGATAGGAATTTTACTAAAAAGATATGGTGATATCACTTATAGCCAAAGCATCCTTGGACTAGGAGGTTTTTCGGCTCACTCGGAATTTGACAGTTTGGTTGTTTTACATTCGATTTTGATAATTTTTCGTGCCTAGAAAGCACAATACCTTTGCAGCAACCTCCCGAAATGTCACGCTGATCGGAGTAAAGAGAGGAGAGTTATAGGAATTTTACTAAAAAGTTATGGTGATATCACTTATAGCCAAAGAAGCCTTGGACTAGGAGGTGTTTCGGCTCACTCGGAATTTGACAGTTTGGTTGTTTTACATTCGATTTTCATAATTTTTCGTGCCTGGAAAGCACAATACCTTTGCAGCAACCTCCCGAGATGTCACGCTGATCGGAGTAAAGAGAAGAGAGTTATAGGAATTTTACTAAAAAGTTATGGTGATATCACTTATAGCCAAAGCAGCCTTGCACTAGGAGGTTCTGCGGCTCACTCGGAATTTGACAGTTTGGTTGTTTTACATTCGATTTTCATAATTTTTCGTGCCTGGAAAGCACAATACCTTTGCAGCAACCTCCCGAAATCTCACGCTGATCGGAGTAAAGAGAAGTGAGTTAGAGGAATTTTACTAAAAAGTTATGGTGATATCACTTATAGCCAAAGCAGCCTTGGACTAGGAGGTTTTTCGGCTCACTCGGAATTTGACAGTTTGGTTGTTTTACATTCGATTTTCATAATTTTTCGTGCCTGGAAAGCACGAAACCTTCGCAGCAACCTCCCGAAATGTCACGCTGATCGGAGTAAAGAGAAGAGAGTTATAGGAATTTTACTAAAAAGTTATGGTGATATCACTTATAGCCAAAGCAGCCTTGCACTAGGAGGTTCTGCGGCTCACTCGGAATTTGACAGTTTGGTTGTTTTACATTCGATTTTCATAATTTTTCGTGCCTGGAAAGCACAATACCTTTGCAGCAACCTCCCGAAATCTCACGCTGATCGGAGTAAAGAGAAGTGAGTTAGAGGAATTTTACTAAAAAGTTATGGTGATATCACTTATAGCCAAAGCAGCCTTGGACTAGGAGGTTTTTCGGCTCACTCGGAATTTGACAGTTTGGTTGTTTTACATTCGATTTTGATAAGTTTTCGTGCCTGGAAAGCACAATACCTTTGCAGCAACCTCCCGAAATTTCAGGCTGATCGGAGTAAAGAGAAGTGAGTTATAGGAATTTTACTAAAAAGTTATGGTGTTATCACTTATAGCCAAAGCAGCCTTGGACTAGGAGGTTTTTCGGCTCACTCGGAATTTGACAGTTTGGTTGTTTTACATTCGATTTTCATAATTTTTCGTAGCTAGAAAGCACAGTGCCTTTGCAGCAACCTCCCGAAATTTCAGGCTGATCGGAGTAAAGAGAAGTGAGTTATAGGAATTTTACTAAAAAGTTATGGTGTTATCACTTATAGCCAAAGCAGCCTTGGACTAGGAGGTTTTTCGGCTCACTCGGAATTTGACAGTTTCGTTGTTTCACATTCGATTTTCATAATTTTTCGTAGCTAGAAAGCACAGTACCTTTGCAGTAACCTCCCGAAACCACGCTGATCGGAGTAGAGAGAAGTGAGTTATAGGAATTTTACTAAAAAGTTATGGTGATATCACTTATAGCCAAAGCAGCCTTGGACTAGGAGGTTTTTCGGCTCACTCGGAATTTGACAGTTTGGTTGTTTTACATTCGATTTTGATAAGTTTTCGTGCCTAGAAAGCACAATGCCTTTGCAGCAACGTCCTTTAATTTCACGCTGATCGGAGTAAAGAGAAGTAAGTTATAGGAATTTTACTAAAAAGTTATGGTGATATCACTTATAGCCAAAGCAGCCTTGGACTAGGAGGTTTTTCGGCTCACTCGGAATTTGACAGTTTGGTTGTTTTACATTCGATTTTCATAATTTTTCGTGCCTAGAAAGCACAATACCTTTGCAGCAACCTCCCGAAATGTCACGCTGATCGGAGTAAAGAGAAGTGAGTTATAGGAATTTTACTAAAAAGTTATGGTGATATCACTTATAGCCAAAGAAGCCTTGGACTAGGAGGTTTTTCGGCTCACTCGGAATTTGACAGTTTGGTTGTTTTGCATTCGATTTTCATAATTTTTCGTGGCAAGCAAGCACAATACCTTTGCAGTAACCTCCCGAAACCACGCTGATCGGAGTAGAGAGAAGTGAGTTATAGGAATTTTACTAAAAAGTTATGGTGATATCACTTATAGCCAAAGCAGCCTTGGACTAGGAGGTTTTTCGGCTCACTCGGAATTTGACAGCTTGGTTGTTTTGCATTCGATTTTCATAATTTTTCGTGCCCAGAAAGCACAATACCTTTGCAGCAACCTCCCGAAATGTCACGCTGATCGGAGTAGAGAGAAGTGAGTTATAGGAATTTTACTAAAAAGTTATGGTGATATCACTTATAGCCAAAGCAGCCTTGGACTAGGAGGTTTTTCGGCTCACTCGGAATTTGACAGCTTGGTTGTTTTGCATTCGATTTTCATAATTTTTCGTGCCCAGAAAGCACAATACCTTTGCAGCAACCTCCCGAAATGTCACGCTGATCGGAGTAAAGAGAAGTGAGTTATAGGAATTTTACTAAAAAGTTATGGTGATATCACTTATAGCCAAAGAAGCCTTGGACTAGGAGGTTTTTCGGCTCACTCGGAATTTGACAGTTTGGTTGTTTTGCATTCGCTTTTCATAATTTTTCGTGCCTAGAAAGCACAATACCTTTGCAGCAACCTCCCGAAATGTCACGCTGATCGGAGTAAAGAGAAGTGAGTGATAGGAATTTTACTAAAAAGATATGGTGATATCACTTATAGCCAAAGCATCCTTGGACTAGGAGGTTTTTCGGCTCACTCGGAATTTGTCAGTTTGGTTGTTTTACATTCGATTTTGATAATTTTTCGTGCCTAGAAAGCACAATACCTTTGCAGCAACCTCCCGAAATGTCACGCTGATCGGAGTAAAGAGAGGAGAGTTATAGGAATTTTACTAAAAAGTTATGGTGATATCACTTATAGCCAAAGAAGCTTTGGACTAGGAGGTTTTTCGGCTCACTCGGAATTTGACAGTTTGGTTGTTTTACATTCGATTTTCATAATTTTTCGTGCCTGGAAAGCACAATACCTTTGCAGCAACCTCCCGAGATGTCACGTTGATCGGAGTAAAGAGAAGAGAGTTATAGGAATTTTACTAAAAAGTTATGGTGATATCACTTATAGCCAAAGCAGCCTTGCACTAGGAGGTTCTGCGGCTCACTCGGAATTTGACAGTTTGGTTGTTTTCCATTCGATTTTCATAATTTTTCGTGCCTGGAAAGCACAATACCTTTGCAGCAACCTCCCGAAATCTCACGCTGATCGGAGTAAAGAGAAGTGAGTTATAGGAATTTTACTAAAAAGTTATGGTGATATCACTTATAGCCAAAGCAGCCTTGGACTAGGAGGTTTTTCGGCTCACTCGGAATTTGACAGTTTGGTTGTTTTACATTCGATTTTCATAATTTTTCGTGCCTGGAAAGCACGAAACCTTCGCAGCAACCTCCCGAAATGTCACGCTGATCGGAGTAAAGAGAAGAGAGTTATAGGAATTTTACTAAAAAGTTATGGTGATATCACTTATAGCCAAAGAAGCCTTGGACTAGGAGGTTTTTCGGCTCACTCGGAATTTGACAGTTTCGTTGTTTCACATTCGATTTTCATAATTTTTCGTAGCTAGAAAGCACAGTGCCTTTGCAGCAACCTCCCGAAATTTCAGGCTGATCGGAGTAAAGAGAAGTGAGTTATAGGAATTTTACTAAAAAGTTATGGTGTTATCACTTATAGCCAAAGCAGCCTTGGACTAGGAGGTTTTTCGGCTCACTCGGAATTTGACAGTTTGGTTGTTTTACATTCGATTTTCATAATTTTTCGTAGCTAGAAAGCACAGTGCCTTTGCAGCAACCTCCCGAAATTTCAGGCTGATCGGAGTAAAGAGAAGTGAGTTATAGGAATTTTACTAAAAAGTTATGGTGTTATCACTTATAGCCAAAGCAGCCTTGGACTAGGAGGTTTTTCGGCTCACTCGGAATTTGACAGTTTCGTTGTTTCACATTCGATTTTCATAATTTTTCGTAGCTAGAAAGCACAGTACCTTTGCAGCAACCTCCCGAAATGTCACGCTGATCGGAGTAAAGAGAAGTGAGTTATAGGAATTTTACTAAAAAGTTATGGTGATATCACTTATAGCCAAAGAAGCCTTGGACTAGGAGGTTTTTCGGCTCACTCGGAATTTGACAGCTTGGTTGTTTTGCATTCGATTTTCATAATTTTTCGTGCCCAGAAAGCACAATACCTTTGCAGCAACCTCCCGAAATGTCACGCTGATCGGAGTAAAGAGAAGTGAGTTATAGGAATTTTACTAAAAAGTTATGGTGATATCACTTATAGCCAAAGAAGCCTTGGACTAGGAGGTTTTTCGGCTCACTCGGAATTTGACAGTTTGGTTGTTTTGCATTCGCTTTTCATAAGTTTACGTGCCTAGAAAGCACAATACCTTTCCAGCAACCTCCCGAAATGTCACGCTGATCGGAGTAAAGAGAAGTGAGTTATAGGAATTTTACTAAAAAGTTATGGTGATATCACTTATAGCCAAAGCAGCCTTGGACTAGGAGGTTTTTCGGCTCACTCGGAATTTGACAGTTTGGTTGTTTTACATTCGATTTTCATAATTTTTCGTGCCTAGAAAGCACAATACCTTTGCAGCAACCTCCCGAAATGTCACGCTGATCGGAGTAAAGAGAAGTGAGTGATAGGAATTTTACTAAAAAGATATGGTGATATCACTTATAGCCAAAGCATCCTTGGACTAGGAGGTTTTTCGGCTCACTCGGAATTTGACAGTTTGGTTGTTTTACATTCGATTTTGATAATTTTTCGTGCCTAGAAAGCACAATACCTTTGCAGCAACCTCCCGAAATGTCACGCTGATCGGAGTAAAGAGAGGAGAGTTATAGGAATTTTACTAAAAAGTTATGGTGATATCACTTATAGCCAAAGAAGCCTTGGACTAGGAGGTTTTTCGGCTCACTCGGAATTTGACAGTTTGGTTGTTTTACATTCGATTTTCATAATTTTTCGTGCCTGGAAAGCACAATACCTTTGCAGCAACCTCCCGGGATGTCACGCTGATCGGAGTAAAGAGAAGAGAGTTATAGGAATTCTACTAAAAAGTTATGGTGATATCACTTATAGCCAAAGCAGCCTTGCACTAGGAGGTTCTGCGGCTCACTCGGAATTTGACAGTTTGGTTGTTTTACATTCGATTTTCATAATTTTTCGTGCCTGGAAAGCACAATACCTTTGCAGCAACCTCCCAAAATCTCACGCTGATCGGAGTAAAGAGAAGTGAGTTAGAGGAATTTTACTAAAAAGTTATGGTGATATCACTTATAGCCAAAGCAGCCTTGGACTAGGAGGTTTTTCGGCTCACTCGGAATTTGACAGTTTGGTTGTTTTACATTCGATTTTCATAATTTTTCGTGCCTGGAAAGCACGAAACCTTCGCAGCAACCTCCCGAAATGTCACGCTGATCGGAGTAGAGAGAAGAGAGTTATAGGAATTTTACTAAAAAGTTATGGTGATATCACTTATAGCCAAAGAAGCCTTGGACTAGGAGGTTTTTCGGCTCACTCGGAATTTGACAGTTTCGTTGTTTCACACTCGATTTTCATAATTTTTCGCAGCTAGAAAGCACAGTGCCTTTGCAGCAACCTCCCGAAATTTCAGGCTGATCGGAGTAAAGAGAAGTGAGTTATAGGAATGTTACTAAAAAGTTATGGTGTTATCACTTATAGCCAAAGCAGCCTTGGACTAGGAGGTTTTTCGGCTCACTCGGAATTTGACAGTTTGGTTGTTTTACATTCGATTTTCATAATTTTTCGTAGCTAGAAAGCACAGTGCCTTTGCAGCAACCTCCCGAAATTTCAGGCTGATCGGAGTAAAGAGAAGTGAGTTATAGGAATTTTACTAAAAAGTTATGGTGTTATCACTTATAGCCAAAGCAGCCTTGGACTAGGAGGTTTTTCGGCTCACTCGGAATTTGACAGTTTCGTTGTTTCACATTCGATTTTCATAATTTTTCGTAGCTAGAAAGCACAGTACCTTTGCAGTAACCTCCCGAAACCACGCTGATCGGAGTAGAGAGAAGTGAGTTATAGGAATTTTACTAAAAAGTTATGGTGATATCACTTATAGCCAAAGCAGCCTTGGACTAGGAGGTTTTTCGGCTCACTCGGAATTTGACAGTTTGGTTGTTTTACATTCGATTTTGATAAGTTTTCGTGCCTAGAAAGCACAATGCCTTTGCAGCAACGTCCTGAAATTTCACGCTGATCGGAGTAAAGAGAAGTGAGTTATAGGAATTTTACTAAAAAGTTATGGTGATATCACTTATAGCCAAAGCAGCCTTGGACTAGGAGGTTTTTCGGCTCACTCGGAATTTGACAGTTTGGTTGTTTTACATTCGATTTTCATAATTTTTCGTGCCTAGAAAGCACAATACCTTTGCAGCAACCTCCCGAAATGTCACGCTGATCGGAGTAAAGAGAAGTGAGTTATAGGAATTTTACTAAAAAGTTATGGTGATATCACTTATAGCCAAAGAAGCCTTGGACTAGGAGGTTTTTCGGCTCACTCGGAATTTGACAGTTTGGTTGTTTTGCATTCGATTTTCATAATTTTTCGTGGCAAGCAAGCACAATACCTTTGCAGTAACCTCCCGAAACCACGCTGATCGGAGTAGAGAGAAGTGAGTTATAGGAATTTTACTAAAAAGTTATGGTGATATCACTTATAGCCAAAGCAGCCTTGGACTAGGAGGTTTTTCGGCTCACTCGGAATTTGACAGCTTGGTTGTTTTGCATTCGATTTTCATAATTTTTCGTGCCCAGAAAGCACAATACCTTTGCAGCAACCTCCCGAAATGTCACGCTGATCGGAGTAAAGAGAAGTGAGTTATAGGAATTTTACTAAAAAGTTATGGTGATATCACTTATAGCCAAAGAAGCCTTGGACTAGGAGGTTTTTCGGCTCACTCGGAATTTGACAGTTTGGTTGTTTTGCATTCGCTTTTCATAAGTTTACGTGCCTAGAAAGCACAATACCTTTCCAGCAACCTCCCGAAATGTCACGCTGATCGGAGTAAAGAGAAGTGAGTTATAGGAATTTTACTAAAAAGTTATGGTGATATCACTTATAGCCAAAGCAGCCTTGGACTAGGAGGTTTTTCGGCTCACTCGGAATTTGACAGTTTGGTTGTTTTACATTCGATTTTCATAATTTTTCGTGCCTAGAAAGCACAATACCTTTGCAGCAACCTCCCGAAATGTCACGCTGATCGGAGTAAAGAGAAGTGAGTGATAGGAATTTTACTAAAAAGATATGGTGATATCACTTATAGCCAAAGCAGCCTTGGACTAGGAGGTTTTTCGGCTCACTCGGAATTTGACAGTTTGGTTGTTTTACATTCGATTTTGATAATTTTTCGTGCCTAGAAAGCACAATACGTTTGCAGTAACCTCCCGAAACCACGCTGATCGGAGTAGAGAGAAGTGAGTTATAGGAATTTTACTAAAAAGTTATGGTGATATCACTTATAGCCAAAGCAGCCTTGGACTAGGAGGTTTTTCGGCTCACTCGGAATTTGACAGTTTGGTTGTTTTACATTCGATTTTGATAAGTTTTCGTGCCTAGAAAGCACAATGCCGTTGCAGCAACGTCCTGAAATTTCACGCTGATCGGAGTAAAGAGAAGTGAGTTATAGGAATTTTACTAAAAAGTTATGGTGATATCACTTATAGCCAAAGCAGCCTTGGACTAGGAGGTTTTTCGGCTCACTCGGAATTTGACAGTTTGGTTGTTTTACATTCGATTTTCATAATTTTTCGTGCCTAGAAAGCACAATACCTTTGCAGCAACCTCCCGAAATGTCACGCTGATCGGAGTAAAGAGAAGTGAGTTATAGGAATTTTACTAAAAAGTTATGGTGATATCACTTATAGCCAAAGCAGCCTTGGACTAGGAGGTTTTTCGGCTCACTCGGAATTTGACAGCTTGGTTGTTTTGCATTCGATTTTCATAATTTTTCGTGCTCAGAAAGCACAATACCTTTGCAGCAACCTCCCGAAATGTCACGCTGATCGGAGTAAAGAGAAGTGAGTTATAGGAATTTTACTAAAAAGTTATGGTGATATCACTTATAGCCAAAGAAGCCTTGGACTAGGAGGTTTTTCGGCTCACTCGGAATTTGACAGTTTGGTTGTTTTACATTCGATTTTCATAATTTTTCGTGGCAAGCAAGCAAAGTGCCTTTGCAGCAACCTCCCGAAATTTCAGGCTGAGCGGAGGAAAGAGAAGTGAGTTATAGGAATTTTACTAAAAAGTTATGGTGATATCACTTATAGCCAAAGCAGCCTTGGACTAGGAGGTTTTTCGGCTCACTCGGAATTTGACAGTTTGGTTGTTTTACATTCGATTTTCATAATTTTTCGTAGCTAGAAAGCACAGTGCCTTTGCAGCAACCTCCCGAAATTTCAGGCTGATCGGAGTAAAGAGAAGTGAGTTATAGGAATTTTACTAAAAAGTTATGGTGTTATCACTTATAGCCAAAGCAGCCGTGGACTAGGAGGTTTTTCGGCTCACTCGGAATTTGACAGTTTCGTTGTTTCACATTCGATTTTCATAATTTTTCGTAGCTAGAAAGCACAGTACCTTTGCAGCAACCTCCTGAAATTTCAGGCTGATCGGAGTAAAGAGAAGTGAGTTATAGGAATTTTACTAAAAAGTTATGGTGATATCACTTATAGCCAAAGCAGCCTTGGACTAGGAGGTTTTTCGGCTCACTCGGAATTTGACAGCGTGGTTGTTTTACATTCGATTTTCATAATTTTTCGTGGCAAGCAAGCACAATACCTTTGCAGTAACCTCCCGAAACCACGCTGATCGGAGTAGAGAGAAGTGAGTTATAGGAATTTTACTAAAAAGTTATGGTGATATCACTTATAGCCAAAGCAGCCTTGGACTAGGAGGCTTTTCGGCACACTCGGAATTAAACAGTTTGGTTGTTTTACATTCGCTTTTCATAAGTTTTCGTGGCTAGAAAGCACAATACCTTTGCAGTAACCTCCCGAAACCACGCTGATCGGAGTAGAGAGAAGTGAGTTATAGGAATTTTACTAAAAAGTTATGGTGATATCACTTATAGCCAAAGCAGCCTTGCACTAGGAGGTTTTTCGGCTCACTCGGAATTTGACAGTTTGGTTGTTTTACATTCGATTTTGATAAGTTTTCGTGCCTAGAAAGCACAATGCCTTTGCAGCAACGTCCTGCAATTTCACGCTGATCGGAGTAAAGAGAAGTGAGTTATAGGAATTTTACTAAAAAGTTATGGTGATATCACTTATAGCCAAAGCAGCCTTGGACTAGGAGGTTTTTCGGCTCACTCGGAATTTGACAGTTTGGTTGTTTTACATTCGATTTTCATAATTTTTCGTAGCTAGAAAGCACAGTGCCTTTGCAGCAACCTCCCGAAATTTCAGGCTGATCGGAGTAAAGAGAAGTGAGTTATAGGAATTTTACTAAAAAGTTATGGTGATATCACTTATAGCCAAAGCAGCCTTGGACTAGGAGGTTTTTCGGCTCACTCGGAATTTGACAGTTTGGTTGTTTTACATTCGATTTTCATAATTTTTCGTGCCTAGAAAGCACAATACCTTTGCAGCAACCTCCCGAAATGTCACGCTGATCGGAGTAAAGAGAAGTGAGTGATAGGAATTTTACTAAAAAGATATGGTGATATCACTTATAGCCAAAGCATCCTTGGACTAGGAGGTTTTTCGGCTCACTCGGAATTTGACAGTTTGGTTGTTTTACATTCGATTTTGATAATTTTTCGTGCCTAGAAAGCACAATACCTTTGCAGTAACCTCCCGAAACCACGCTGATCGGAGTAGAGAGAAGTGAGTTATAGGAATTTTACTAAAAAGTTATGGTGATATCACTTATAGCCAAAGCAGCCTTGGACTAGGAGGTTTTTCGGCTCACTCGGAATTTGACAGTTTGGTTGTTTTACATTCGATTTTGATAAGTTTTCGTGCCTAGAAAGCACAATGCCGTTGCAGCAACGTCCTGAAATTTCACGCTGATCGGAGTAAAGAGAAGTGAGTTATAGGAATTTTACTAAAAAGTTATGGTGATATCACTTATAGCCAAAGCAGCCTTGGACTAGGAGGTTTTTCGGCTCACTCGGAATTTGACAGTTTGGTTGTTTTACATTCGATTTTCATAATTTTTCGTGCCTAGAAAGCACAATACCTTTGCAGCAACCTCCCGAAATGTCACGCTGATCGGAGTAAAGAGAAGTGAGTTATAGGAATTTTACTAAAAAGCTATGGTGATATCACTTATAGCCAAAGCAGCCTTGGACTAGGAGGTTTTTCGGCTCACTCGGAATTTGACAGTTTGGTTGTTTTGCATTCGATTTTCATAATTTTTCGTGCCTAGAAAGCACAATACCTTTCCAGCAACCTCCCGAAATGTCACGCTGATCGCAGTAAAGAGAAGAGAGTGATAGGAATTTTACTAAAAAGTTATGGTGATATCACTTATAGCCAAAGAAGCCTTGGACTAGGAGGTTTTTCGGCTCACTCGGAATTTGACAGTTTGGTTGTTTTACATTCGATTTTCATAATTTTTCGTGGCAAGCAAGCACAATACCTTTGCAGTAACCTCCCGAAACCACGCTGATCGGAGTAGAGAGAAGTGAGTTATAGGAATTTTACTAAAAAGTTATGGTGATATCACTTATAGCCAAAGCAGCCTTGGACTAGGAGGTTTTTCGGCTCACTCGGAATTTGACAGCTTGGTTGTTTCACATTCGATTTTCATAATTTTTCGTGCTCAGAAAGCACAATACCTTTGCAGCAACCTCCCGAAATGTCACGCTGATCGGAGTAAAGAGAAGTGAGTTATAGGAATTTTACTAAAAAGTTATGGTGATATCACTTATAGCCAAAGAAGCCTTGGACTAGGAGGTTTTTCGGCTCACTCGGAATTTGACAGTTTGGTTGTTTTACATTCGATTTTCATAATTTTTCGTGGCAAGCAAGCAAAGTGCCTTTGCAGCAACCTCCCGAAATTTCAGGCTGAGCGGAGGAAAGAGAAGTGAGTTATAGGAATTTTACTAAAAAGTTATGGTGATATCACTTATAGCCAAAGCAGCCTTGGACTAGGAGGTTTTTCGGCTCACTCGGAATTTGACAGTTTGGTTGTTTTACATTCGATTTTCATAATTTTTCGTAGCTAGAAAGCACAGTGCCTTTGCAGCAACCTCCCGAAATTTCAGGCTGATCGGAGTAAAGAGAAGTGAGTTATAGGAATTTTACTAAAAAGTTATGGTGTTATCACTTATAGCCAAAGCAGCCGTGGACTAGGAGGTTTTTCGGCTCACTCGGAATTTGACAGTTTCGTTGTTTCACATTCGATTTTCATAATTTTTCGTAGCTAGAAAGCACAGTACCTTTGCAGCAACCTCCCGAAATGTCACGCTGATCGGAGTAAAGAGAAGAGAGTTATAGGAATTTTACTAAAAAGTTATGGTGATATCACTTATAGCCAAAGCAGCCTTGGACTAGGAGGTTTTTCGGCTCACTCGGAATTTGACAGCGTGGTTGTTTTACATTCGATTTTCATAATTTTTCGTGGCAAGCAAGCACAATACCTTTGCAGTAACCTCCCGAAACCACGCTGATCGGAGTAGAGAGAAGTGAGTTATAGGAATTTTACTAAAAAGTTATGGTGATATCACTTATAGCCAAAGCAGCCTTGGACTAGGAGGCTTTTCGGCACACTCGGAATTAAACAGTTTGGTTGTTTTACATTCGCTTTTCATAAGTTTTCGTGGCTAGAAAGCACAATACCTTTGCAGTAACCTCCCGAAACCACGCTGATCGGAGTAGAGAGAAGTGAGTTATAGGAATTTTACTAAAAAGTTATGGTGATATCACTTATAGCCAAAGCAGCCTTGCACTAGGAGGTTTTTCGGCTCACTCGGAATTTGACAGTTTGGTTGTTTTACATTCGATTTTGATAAGTTTTCGTGCCTAGAAAGCACAATGCCTTTGCAGCAACGTCCTGCAATTTCACGCTGATCGGAGTAAAGAGAAGTGAGTTATAGGAATTTTACTAAAAAGTTATGGTGATATCACTTATAGCCAAAGCAGCCTTGGACTAGGAGGTTTTTCGGCTCACTCGGAATTTGACAGTTTGGTTGTTTTACATTCGATTTTCATAATTTTTCGTAGCTAGAAAGCACAGTGCCTTTGCAGCAACCTCCCGAAATTTCAGGCTGATCGGAGTAAAGAGAAGTGAGTTATAGGAATTTTACTAAAAAGTTATGGTGATATCACTTATAGCCAAAGCAGCCTTGGACTAGGAGGTTTTTCGGCTCACTCGGAATTTGACAGCTTGGTTGTTTTGCATTCGATTTTCATAATTTTTCGTGGCAAGCAAGCACAATACCTTTGCAGTAACCTCCTGAAATTTGAGGCTGATCGGAGTAAAGAGAAGTGAGTTATAGGAATTTTACTAAAAAGTTATGGTGATATCACTTATAGCCAAAGCAGCCTTGGACTAGGAGGTTTTTCGGCACACTCGGAATTAGACAGTTTGGTTGTTTTACATTCGATTTTCATAAGTTTTCGTGGTAAGCAAGCCCAGTACCTTTGCAGCAACCTCCCGAAACCACGCTGATCGGAGTAGAGAGAAGTGAGTTATAGGAATTTTACTAAAAAGTTATGGTGATATCACTTATAGCCAAAGCAGCCTTGAACTGGGAGGTTTTTCGGCACCCTCGGAATTAGACAGTTTGGTTGTTTTAGATTCGCTTTTCATAAGTTTTCGTGGTAAGCAAGCACAATACCTTTGCAGCAACCTCCCGAAATTTCAGGCTTATCGGAGTAAAGAGAAGTGAGTTATAGGAATTTTACTAAAAAGTTATGGTGATATCACTTATAGCCAAAGCAGCCTTGGACTAGGAGGTTTTTCGGCTCACTCGGAATTTGACAGTTTGGTTGTTTTACATTCGATTCTCATAATTTTTCGTGCCTAGAAAGCACAATACCTTCGCAGCAACCTCCCGAAATTTCACGCTGATCGGAGTAAAGAGAAGTCAGTTATAGGAATTTTACTAAAAAGTTATGGTGATATCACTTATAGCCAAAGCAGCCTTGGACTAGGAGGTTTTTCGGCTCACTCGGAATTTGACAGTTTGGTTGTTTTGCATTCGATTTTCATAATTTTTCGTGCCCAGAAAGCACAATACCTTTCCAGCAACCTCCCGAAATGTCACGCTGATCGGAGTAAAGAGAAGTGAGTTATAGGAATTTAACTAAAAAGTTATGGTGATATCACTTATAGCCAAAGAAGCCGTGCACTAGGAGGTTTTTCGGCTCACTCGGAATTTGACAGTTTGGTTGTTTTGCATTCGATTTTCATAACTTTTCGTGCCTAGAAAGCACAATACCTTTCCAGCAACCTCCCGAAATGTCACGCTGATCGGAGTAAAGAGAAGAGAGTTATAGGAATTTTACTAAAAAGTTATGGTGATATCACTTATAGCCAAAGAAGCCTTGGACTAGGAGGTTTTTCGGCTCACTCGGAATTTGACAGTTTGGTTGTTTTACATTCGATTTTCATAATTTTTCGTGCCTAGAAAGCACAATACCTTTGCAGCAACCTCCCGAAATGTCACGCTGATCGGAGTAAAGAGAAGTGAGTTATAGGAATTTTACTAAAAAGTTATGGTGATATCACTTATAGCCAAAGAAGCCTTGGACTAGGAGGTTTTTCGGCTCACTCGGAATTTGACAGTTTGGTTGTTTTGCATTCGCTTTTCATAAGTTTACGTGCCTAGAAAGCACAATACCTTTCCAGCAACCTCCCGAAATGTCACGCTGATCGGAGTAAAGAGAAGTGAGTTATAGGAATTTTACTAAAAAGTTATGGTGATATCACTTATAGCCAAAGCAGCCTTGGACTAGGAGGTTTTTCGGCTCACTCGGAATTTGACAGTTTGGTTGTTTTACATTCGATTTTCATAATTTTTCGTGCCTAGAAAGCACAATACCTTTGCAGCAACCTCCCGAAATGTCACGCTGATCGGAGTAAAGGGAAGTGAGTGATAGGAATTTTACTAAAAAGATATGGTGATATCACTTATAGCCAAAGCATCCTTGGACTAGGAGGTTTTTCGGCTCACTCGGAATTTGACAGTTTGGTTGTTTTACATTCGATTTTGATAATTTTTCGTGCCCAGAAAGCACAATACCTTTGCAGTAACCTCCCGAAACCACGCTGATCGGAGTAGAGAGAAGTGAGTTATAGGAATTTTACTAAAAAGTTATGGTGATATCACTTATAGCCAAAGCAGCCTTGGACTAGGAGGTTTTTCGGCTCACTCGGAATTTGACAGTTTGGTTGTTTTACATTCGATTTTGATAAGTTTTCGTGCCTAGAAAGCACAATGCCTTTGCAGCAACGTCCTGAAATTTCACGCTGATCGGAGTAAAGAGAAGTGAGTTATAGGAATTTTACTAAAAAGTTATGGTGATATCACTTATAGCCAAAGCAGCCTTGGACTAGGAGGTTTTTCGGCTCACTCGGAATTTGACAGTTTGGTTGTTTTACATTCGATTTTCATAATTTTTCGTGCCTAGAAAGCACAATACCTTTGCAGCAACCTCCCGAAATGTCACGCTGATCGGAGTAAAGAGAAGTGAGTTATAGGAATTTTACTAAAAAGTTATGGTGATATCACTTATAGCCAAAGAAGCCTTGGACTAGGAGGTTTTTCGGCTCACTCGGAATTTGACAGTTTGGTTGTTTTGCATTCGATTTTCATAATTTTTCGTGCCTAGAAAGCACAATACCTTTCCAGCAACCTCCCGAAATGTCACGCTGATCGCAGTAAAGAGAAGAGAGTGATAGGAATTTTACTAAAAAGTTATGGTGATATCACTTATAGCCAAAGAAGCCTTGGACTAGGAGGTTTTTCGGCTCACTCGGAATTTGACAGTTTGGTTGTTTTACATTCGATTTTCATAATTTTTCGTGGCAAGCAAGCACAATACCTTTGCAGTAACCTCCCGAAACCACGCTGATCGGAGTAGAGAGAAGTGAGTTATAGGAATTTTACTAAAAAGTTATGGTGATATCACTTATAGCCAAAGCAGCCTTGGACTAGGAGGTTTTTCGGCTCACTCGGAATTTGACAGCTTGGTTGTTTTGCATTCGATTTTCATAATTTTTCGTGCTCAGAAAGCACAATACCTTTGCAGCAACCTCCCGAAATGTCACGCTGATCGGAGTAAAGAGAAGTGAGTTATAGGAATTTTACTAAAAAGTTATGGTGTTATCACTTATAGCCAAAGCAGCCGTGGACTAGGAGGTTTTTCGGCTCACTCGGAATTTGACAGTTTCGTTGTTTCACATTCGATTTTCATAATTTTTCGTAGCTAGAAAGCACAGTACCTTTGCAGCAACCTCCTGAAATTTCAGGCTGATCGGAGTAAAGAGAAGTGAGTTATAGGAATTTTACTAAAAAGTTATGGTGATATCACTTATAGCCAAAGCAGCCTTGGACTAGGAGGTTTTTCGGCTCACTCGGAATTTGACAGTTTGGTTGTTTTGCATTCGATTTTCATAATTTTTCGTGCTCAGAAAGCACAATACCTTTGCAGCAACCTCCCGAAATTTCAGGCTGAGCGGAGGAAAGAGAAGTGAGTTATAGGAATTTTACTAAAAAGTTATGGTGATATCACTTATAGCCAAAGCAGCCTTGGACTAGGAGGTTTTTCGGCTCACTCGGAATTTGACAGTTTGGTTGTTTTACATTCGATTTTCATAATTTTTCGTAGCTAGAAAGCACAGTGCCTTTGCAGCAACCTCCCGAAATTTCAGGCTGATCGGAGTAAAGAGAAGTGAGTTATAGGAATTTTACTAAAAAGTTATGGTGTTATCACTTATAGCCAAAGCAGCCGTGGACTAGGAGGTTTTTCGGCTCACTCGGAATTTGACAGTTTCGTTGTTTCACATTCGATTTTCATAATTTTTCGTAGCTAGAAAGCACAGTACCTTTGCAGCAACCTCCTGAAATTTCAGGCTGATCGGAGTAAAGAGAAGTGAGTTATAGGAATTTTACTAAAAAGTTATGGTGATATCACTTATAGCCAAAGCAGCCTTGGACTAGGAGGTTTTTCGGCTCACTCGGAATTTGACAGCGTGGTTGTTTTACATTCGATTTTCATAATTTTTCGTGGCAAGCAAGCACAATACCTTTGCAGTAACCTCCCGAAACCACGCTGATCGGAGTAGAGAGAAGTGAGTTATAGGAATTTTACTAAAAAGTTATGGTGATATCACTTATAGCCAAAGCAGCCTTGGACTAGGAGGCTTTTCGGCACACTCGGAATTAAACAGTTTGGTTGTTTTACATTCGCTTTTCATAAGTTTTCGTGGCTAGAAAGCACAATACCTTTGCAGTAACCTCCCGAAACCACGCTGATCGGAGTAGAGAGAAGTGAGTTATAGGAATTTTACTAAAAAGTTATGGTGTTATCACTTATAGCCAAAGCAGCCTTGGACTAGGAGGTTTTTCGGCTCACTCGGAATTTGACAGTTTCGTTGTTTCACATTCGATTTTCATAATTTTTCGTAGCTAGAAAGCACAGTACCTTTGCAGTAACCTCCTGAAATTTCAGGCTGATCGGAGTAAAGAGAAGTGAGTTATAGGAATTTTACTAAAAAGTTATGGTGATATCACTTATAGCCAAAGCAGCCTTGGACTAGGAGGTTTTTCGGCTCACTCGGAATTTGACAGCTTGGTTGTTTTGCATTCGATTTTCATAATTTTTCGTGGCAAGCAAGCACAATACCTTTGCAGTAACCTCCTGAAATTTCAGGCTGATCGGAGTAAAGAGAAGTGAGTTATAGGAATTTTACTAAAAAGTTATGGTGATATCACTTATAGCCAAAGCAGCCTTGGACTAGGAGGTTTTTCGGCACACTCGGAATTAGACAGTTTGGTTGTTTTACATTCGCTTTTCATAAGTTTTCGTGGTAAGCAAGCACAATACCTTTGCAGCAACCTCCCGAAATTTCAGGCTGATCGGAGTAAAGAGAAGTGAGTTATAGGAATTTTACTAAAAAGTTATGGTGTTATCACTTATAGCCAAAGCAGCCTTGGACTAGGAGGTTTTTCGGCTCACTCGGAATTTGACAGTTTCGTTGTTTCACATTCGATTTTCATAATTTTTCGTAGCTAGAAAGCACAACACCTTTGCAGTAACCTCCTGAAATTTCAGGCTGATCGGAGTAAAGAGAAGTGAGTTATAGGAATTTTACTAAAAAGTTATGGTGATATCACTTATAGCCAAAGCAGCCTTGGACTAGGAGGTTTTTCGGCTCACTCGGAATTTGACAGCTTGGTTGTTTTACATTCGATTTTCATAATTTTTCGTGGCAAGCAAGCACAATACCTTTGCAGTAACCTCCCGAAACCACGCTGATCGGAGTAGAGAGAAGTGAGTTATAGGAATTTTACTAAAAAGTTATGGTGATATCACTTATAGCCAAAGCAGCCTTGAACTAGGAGGTTTTTCGGCACACTCGGAATTAGACAGTTTGGTTGTTTTACATTCGCTTTTCATAAGTTTTCGTGGTAAGCAAGCACAATACCTTTGCAGCAACCTCCCGAAATTTCAGGCTTATCGGAGTAAAGAGAAGTGAGTTATAGGAATTTTACTAAAAAGTTATGGTGATATCACTTATAGCCAAAGCAGCCTTGGACTAGGAGGTTTTTCGGCTCACTCGGAATTTGACAGTTTGGTTGTTTTACATTCGATTCTCATAATTTTTCGTGCCTAGAAAGCACAATACCTTCGCAGCAACCTCCCGAAATTTCACGCTGATCGGAGTAAAGAGAAGTCAGTTATAGGAATTTTACTAAAAAGTTATGGTGATATCACTTATAGCCAAAGCAGCCTTGGACTAGGAGGTTTTTCGGCTCACTCGGAATTTGACAGTTTGGTTGTTTTGCATTCGATTTTCATAATTTTTCGTGCCCAGAAAGCACAATACCTTTCCAGCAACCTCCCGAAATGTCACGCTGATCGGAGTAAAGAGAAGTGAGTTATAGGAATTTAACTAAAAAGTTATGGTGATATCACTTATAGCCAAAGAAGCCTTGGACTAGGAGGTTTTTCGGCTCACTCGGAATTTGACAGTTTGGTTGTTTTGCATTCGATTTTCATAATTTTTCGTGCCTAGAAAGCACAATACCTTTCCAGCAACCTCCCGAAATGTCACGCTGATCGGAGTAAAGAGAAGAGAGTTATAGGAATTTTACTAAAAAGTTATGGTGATATCACTTATAGCCAAAGAAGCCTTGGACTAGGAGGTTTTTCGGCTCACTCGGAATTTGACAGTTTGGTTGTTTTACATTCGATTTTCATAATTTTTCGTGGCAAGCAAGCAAAGTGCCTTTGCAGCAACCTCCCGAAATTTCAGGCTGAGCGGAGGAAAGAGAAGTGAGTTATAGGAATTTTACTAAAAAGTTATGATGCTATCACTTATAGCCAAAGCAGCCTTGGACTAGGAGGTTTTTCGGCTCACTCGGAATTTGACAGTTTGGTTGTTTTACATTCGATTTTCATAATTTTTCGTGCCTAGAAAGCACAATACCTTTGCAGCAACCTCCCGAAATGTCACGCTGATCGGAGTAAAGAGAAGTGAGTTATAGGAATTTTACTAAAAAGTTATGGTGATATCACTTATAGCCAAAGAAGCCTTGGACTAGGAGGTTTTTCGGCTCACTCGGAATTTGACAGTTTCGTTGTTTTACATTCGATTTTCATAATTTTTCGTGGCAAGCAAGCAAAGTGCCTTTGCAGTAACCTCCCGAAACCACGCTGATCGGAGTAGAGAGAAGTGAGTTATAGGAATTTTACTAAAAAGTTATGGTGATATCACTTATAGCCAAAGCAGCCTTGGACTAGGAGGTTTTTCGGCTCACTCGGAATTTGACAGCTTGGTTGTTTTGCATTCGATTTTCATAATTTTTCGTGCCCAGAAAGCACAATACCTTTGCAGCAACCTCCCGAAATGTCACGCTGATCGGAGTAAAGAGAAGTGAGTTATAGGAATTTTACTAAAAAGTTATGGTGATATCACTTATAGCCAAAGAAGCCTTGGACTAGGAGGTTTTTCGGCTCACTCGGAATTTGACAGTTTGGTTGTTTTGCATTCGCTTTTCATAAGTTTACGTGCCTAGAAAGCACAATACCTTTCCAGCAACCTCCCGAAATGTCACGCTGATCGGAGTAAAGAGAAGTGAGTTATAGGAATTTTACTAAAAAGTTATGGTGATATCACTTATAGCCAAAGCAGCCTTGGACTAGGAGGTTTTTCGGCTCACTCGGAATTTGACAGTTTGGTTGTTTTACATTCGATTTTCATAATTTTTCGTAGCTAGAAAGCACAGTACCTTTGCAGTAACCTCCTGAAATTTCAGGCTGATCGGAGTAAAGAGAAGTGAGTTATAGGAATTTTACTAAAAAGTTATGGTGATATCACTTATAGCCAAAGCAGCCTTGGACTAGGAGGTTTTTCGGCTCACTCGGAATTTGACAGCTTGGTTGTTTTACATTCGATTTTCATAATTTTTCGTGGCAAGCAAGCACAATACCTTTGCAGTAACCTCCCGAAACCACGCTGATCGGAGTAAAGAGAAGTGAGTTATAGGAATTTTACTAAAAAGTTATGGTGATATCACTTATAGCCAAAGAAGCCTTGGACTAGGAGGTTTTTCGGCTCACTCGGAATTTGACAGTTTGGTTGTTTTGCATTCGATTTTCATAATTTTTCGTGCCTAGAAAGCACAATACCTTTCCAGCAACCTCCCGAAATGTCACGCTGATCGGAGTAAAGAGAAGTGAGTTATAGGAATTTTACTAAAAAGTTATGGTGATATCACTTATAGCCAAAGCAGCCTTGGACTAGGAGGTTTTTCGGCTCACTCGGAATTTGACAGCTTGGTTGTTTTACATTTGATTTTCATAATTTTTCGTGGCAAGCAAGCACAATACCTTTGCAGTAACCTCCCGAAACCACGCTGATCGGAGTAGAGAGAAGTGAGTTATAGGAATTTTACTAAAAAGTTATGGTGATATCACTTATAGCCAAAGCAGCCTTGAACTAGGAGGTTTTTCGGCACACTCGGAATTAGACAGTTTGGTTGTTTTACATTCGCTTTTCATAAGTTTTCGTGGTAAGCAAGCACAATACCTTTGCAGCAACCTCCCGAAATTTCAGGCTTATCGGAGTAAAGAGAAGTGAGTTATAGGAATTTTACTAAAAAGTTATGGTGATATCACTTATAGCCAAAGCAGCCTTGGACTAGGAGGTTTTTCGGCACACTCGGAATTAGACAGTTTGGTTGTTTTACATTCGCTTTTCATAAGTTTTCGTGGTAAGCAAGCACAATACCTTTGCAGTAACCTCCTGAAATTTCAGGCTGATCGGAGTAAAGAGAAGTGAGTTATAGGAATTTTACTAAAAAGTTATGGTGATATCACTTATAGCCAAAGCAGCCTTGGACTAGGAGGTTTTTCGGCTCACTCGGAATTTGACAGCGTGGTTGTTTTACATTCGATTTTCATAATTTTTCGTGGCAAGCAAGCACAATACCTTTGCAGTAACCTCCCGAAACCACGCTGATCGGAGTAGAGAGAAGTGAGTTATAGGAATTTTACTAAAAAGTTATGGTGATATCACTTATAGCCAAAGCAGCCTTGAACTAGGAGGTTTTTCGGCACACTCGGAATTAGACAGTTTGGTTGTTTTACATTCGCTTTTCATAAGTTTTCGTGGCTAGAAAGCACAATACCTTTGCAGTAACCTCCCGAAACCACGCTGATCGGAGTAGAGAGAAGTGAGTTATAGGAATTTTACTAAAAAGTTATGGTGATATCACTTATAGCCAAAGCAGCCTTGCACTAGGAGGTTTTTCGGCTCACTCGGAATTTGACAGTTTGGTTGTTTTACATTCGATTTTGATAAGTTTTCGTGCCTAGAAAGCACAATGCCTTTGCAGCAACGTCCTGCAATTTCACGCTGATCGGAGTAAAGAGAAGTGAGTTATAGGAATTTTACTAAAAAGTTATGGTGATATCACTTATAGCCAAAGCAGCCTTGGACTAGGAGGTTTTTCGGCTCACTCGGAATTTGACAGTTTGGTTGTTTTACATTCGATTTTCATAATTTTTCGTAGCTAGAAAGCACAGTGCCTTTGCAGCAACCTCCCGAAATTTCAGGCTGATCGGAGTAAAGAGAAGTGAGTTATAGGAATTTTACTAAAAAGTTATGGTGTTATCACTTATAGCCAAAGCAGCCTTGGACTAGGAGGTTTTTCGGCTCACTCGGAATTTGACAGTTTCGTTGTTTCACATTCGATTTTCATAATTTTTCGTAGCTAGAAAGCACAGTACCTTTGCAGTAACCTCCTGAAATTTCAGGCTGATCGGAGTAAAGAGAAGTGAGTTATAGGAATTTTACTAAAAAGTTATGGTGATATCACTTATAGCCAAAGCAGCCTTGGACTAGGAGGTTTTTCGGCTCACTCGGAATTTGACAGCTTGGTTGTTTTACATTCGATTTTCATAATTTTTCGTGGCAAGCAAGCACAATACCTTTGCAGTAACCTCCTGAAATTTCAGGCTGATCGGAGTAAAGAGAAGTGAGTTATAGGAATTTTACTAAAAAGTTATGGTGATATCACTTATAGCCAAAGCAGCCTTGGACTAGGAGGTTTTTCGGCACACTCGGAATTAGACAGTTTGGTTGTTTTACATTCGCTTTTCATAAGTTTTCGTGGTAAGCAAGCACAATACCTTTGCAGCAACCTCCCGAAATTTCAGGCTGATCGGAGTAAAGAGAAGTGAGTTATAGGAATTTTACTAAAAAGTTATGGTGTTATCACTTATAGCCAAAGCAGCCTTGGACTAGGAGGTTTTTCGGCTCACTCGGAATTTGACAGTTTCGTTGTTTCACATTCGATTTTCATAATTTTTCGTAGCTAGAAAGCACAGTACCTTTGCAGTAACCTCCTGAAATTTCAGGCTGATCGGAGTAAAGAGAAGTGAGTTATAGGAATTTTACTAAAAAGTTATGGTGATATCACTTATAGCCAAAGCAGCCTTGGACTAGGAGGTTTTTCGGCTCACTCGGAATTTGACAGCTTGGTTGTTTTACATTCGATTTTCATAATTTTTCGTGGCAAGCAAGCACAATACCTTTGCAGTAACCTCCCGAAACCACGCTGATCGGAGTAGAGAGAAGTGAGTTATAGGAATTTTACTAAAAAGTTATGGTGATATCACTTATAGCCAAATCAGCCTTGAACTAGGAGGTTTTTCGGCACACTCGGAATTAGACAGTTTGGTTGTTTTACATTCGCTTTTCATAAGTTTTCGTGGTAAGCAAGCACAATACCTTTGCAGCAACCTCCCGAAATTTCAGGCTTATCGGAGTAAAGAGAAGTGAGTTATAGGAATTTTACTAAAAAGTTATGGTGATATCACTTATAGCCAAAGCAGCCTTGGACTAGGAGGTTTTTCGGCTCACTCGGAATTTGACAGTTTGGTTGTTTTACATTCGATTCTCATAATTTTTCGTGCCTAGAAAGCACAATACCTTCGCAGCAACCTCCCGAAATTTCACGCTGATCGGAGTAAAGAGAAGTCAGTTATAGGAATTTTACTAAAAAGTTATGGTGATATCACTTATAGCCAAAGCAGCCTTGGACTAGGAGGTTTTTCGGCTCACTCGGAATTTGACGGTTTGGTTGTTTTGCATTCGATTTTCATAATTTTTCGTGCCCAGAAAGCACAATACCTTTCCAGCAACCTCCCGAAATGTCACGCTGATCGGAGTAAAGAGAAGTGAGTTATAGGAATTTAACTAAAAAGTTATGGTGATATCACTTATAGCCAAAGAAGCCTTGGACTAGGAGGCTTTTCGGCTCACTCGGAATTTGACAGTTTGGTTGTTTTGCATTCGATTTTCATAATTTTTCGTGCCTAGAAAGCACAATACCTTTCCAGCAACCTCCCGAAATGTCACGCTGATCGGAGTAAAGAGAAGAGAGTTATAGGAATTTTACTAAAAAGTTATGGTGATATCACTTATAGCCAAAGAAGCCTTGGACTAGGAGGTTTTTCGGCTCACTCGGAATTTGACAGTTTGGTTGTTTTACATTCGATTTTCATAATTTTTCGTGGCAAGCAAGCAAAGTGCCTTTGCAGCAACCTCCCGAAATTTCAGGCTGAGCGGAGGAAAGAGAAGTGAGTTATAGGAATTTTACTAAAAAGTTATGATGATATCACTTATAGCCAAAGCAGCCTTGGACTAGGAGGTTTTTCGGCTCACTCGGAATTTGACAGTTTGGTTGTTTTACATTCGATTTTCATAATTTTTCGTGCCTAGAAAGCACAATACCTTTGCAGCAACCTCCCGAAATGTCACGCTGATCGGAGTAAAGAGAAGTGAGTTATAGGAATTTTACTAAAAAGTTATGGTGATATCACTTATAGCCAAAGAAGCCTTGGACTAGGAGGTTTTTCGGCTCACTCGGAATTTGACAGTTTGGTTGTTTTGCATTCGATTTTCATAATTTTTCGTGGCAAGCAAGCACAATACCTTTGCAGTAACCTCCCGAAACCACGCTGATCGGAGTAGAGAGAAGTGAGTTATAGGAATTTTACTAAAAAGTTATGGTGATATCACTTATAGCCAAAGCAGCCTTGGACTAGGAGGTTTTTCGGCTCACTCGGAATTTGACAGCTTGGTTGTTTTGCATTCGATTTTCATAATTTTTCGTGCCCAGAAAGCACAATACCTTTGCAGCAACCTCCCGAAATGTCACGCTGATCGGAGTAAAGAGAAGTGAGTTATAGGAATTTTACTAAAAAGTTATGGTGATATCACTTATAGCCAAAGAAGCCTTGGACTAGGAGGTTTTTCGGCTCACTCGGAATTTGACAGTTTGGTTGTTTTGCATTCGCTTTTCATAAGTTTACGTGCCTAGAAAGCACAAAACCTTTTCAGCAGCCTCCCGAAATGTCACGCTAATCGGAGTAAAGAGAAGTGAGTTATAGGAATTTTACTAAAAAGTTATGGTGATATCACTTATAGCCAAAGCAGCCTTGGACTAGGAGGTTTTTCGGCTCACTCGGAATTTGACAGTTTGGTTGTTTTACATTCGATTTTCATAATTTTTCGTGCCTAGAAAGCACAATACCTTTGCAGCAACCTCCCAAAATGTCACGCTGATCGGAGTAAAGAGAAGTGAGTGATAGGAATTTTACTAAAAAGATATGGTGATATCACTTATAGCCAAAGCATCCTTGGACTAGGAGGTTTTTCGGCTCACTCGGAATTTGACAGCGTGGTTGTTTTACATTCGATTTTCATAATTTTTCGTGGCAAGCAAGCACAATACCTTTGCAGTAACCTCCCGAAACCACGCTGATCGGAGTAGAGAGAAGTGAGTTATAGGAATTTTACTAAAAAGTTATGGTGATATCACTTATAGCCAAAGCAGCCTTGGACTAGGAGGCTTTTCGGCTCACTCGGAATTTGACAGTTTCGTTGTTTCACATTCGATTTTCATAATTTTTCGTAGCTAGAAAGCACAGTACCTTTGCAGTAACCTCCTGAAATTTCAGGCTGATCGGAGTAAAGAGAAGTGAGTTATAGGAATTTTACTAAAAAGTTATGGTGATATCACTTATAGCCAAAGCAGCCTTGGACTAGGAGGTTTTTCGGCTCACTCGGAATTTGACAGCTTGGTTGTTTTACATTCGATTTTCATAATTTTTCGTGGCAAGCAAGCACAATACCTTTGCAGTAACCTCCCGAAACCACGCTGATCGGAGTAAAGAGAAGTGAGTCATAGTAATTTTACTAAAAAGTTATGGTGATATCACTTATAGCCAAAGAAGCCTTGGACTAGGAGGTTTTTCGGCTCACTCGGAATTTGACAGTTTGGTTGTTTTGCATTCGATTTTCATAATTTTTCGTGCCTAGAAAGCACAATACCTTTCCAGCAACCTCCCGAAATGTCACGCTGATCGGAGTAAAGAGAAGTGAGTTATAGGAATTTTACTAAAAAGTTATGGTGATATCACTTATAGCCAAAGCAGCCTTGGACTAGGAGGTTTTTCGGCTCACTCGGAATTTGACAGCTTGGTTGTTTTACATTCGATTTTCATAATTTTTCGTGGCAAGCAAGCACAATACCTTTGCAGTAACCTCCCGAAACCACGCTGATCGGAGTAGAGAGAAGTGAGTTATAGGAATTTTACTAAAAAGTTATGGTGATATCACTTATAGCCAAAGCAGCCTTGAACTAGGAGGTTTTTCGGCACACTCGGAATTAGACAGTTTGGTTGTTTTACATTCGCTTTTCATAAGTTTTCGTGGTAAGCAAGCACAATACCTTTGCAGCAACCTCCCGAAATTTCAGGCTTATCGGAGTAAAGAGAAGTGAGTTATAGGAATTTTACTAAAAAGTTATGGTGATATCACTTATAGCCAAAGCAGCCTTGGACTAGGAGGTTTTTCGGCACACTCGGAATTAGACAGTTTGGTTGTTTTACATTCGCTTTTCATAAGTTTTCGTGGTAAGCAAGCACAATACCTTTGCAGTAACCTCCTGAAATTTCAGGCTGATCGGAGTAAAGAGAAGTGAGTTATAGGAATTTTACTAAAAAGTTATGGTGATATCACTTATAGCCAAAGCAGCCTTGGACTAGGAGGTTTTTCGGCTCACTCGGAATTTGACAGCTTGGTTGTTTTACATTCGATTTTCATAATTTTTCGTGGCAAGCAAGCACAATACCTTTGCAGTAACCTCCCGAAACCACGCTGATCGGAGTAGAGAGAAGTGAGTTATAGGAATTTTACTAAAAAGTTATGGTGATATCACTTATAGCCAAAGCAGCCTTGAACTAGGAGGTTTTTCGGCACACTCGGAATTAGACAGTTTGGTTGTTTTACATTCGCTTTTCATAAGTTTTCGTGGTAAGCAAGCACAATACCTTTGCAGTAACCTCCTGAAATTTCAGGCTGATCGGAGTAAAGAGAAGTGAGTTATAGGAATTTTACTAAAAAGTTATGGTGATATCACTTATAGCCAAAGCAGCCTTGGACTAGGAGGTTTTTCGGCTCACTCGGAATTTGACAGCTTGGTTGTTTTACATTCGATTTTCATAATTTTTCGTGGCAAGCAAGCACAATACCTTTGCAGTAACCTCCCGAAACCACGCTGATCGGAGTAGAGAGAAGTGAGTTATAGGAATTTTACTAAAAAGTTATGGTGATATCACTTATAGCCAAAGCAGCCTTGAACTAGGAGGTTTTTCGGCACACTCGGAATTAGACAGTTTGGTTGTTTTACATTCGCTTTTCATAAGTTTTCGTGGTAAGCAAGCACAATACCTTTGCAGCAACCTCCCGAAATTTCAGGCTTATCGGAGTAAAGAGAAGTGAGTTATAGGAATTTTACTAAAAAGTTATGGTGATATCACTTATAGCCAAAGCAGCCTTGGACTAGGAGGTTTTTCGGCTCACTCGGAATTTGACAGTTTGGTTGTTTTACATTCGATTCTCATAATTTTTCGTGCCTAGAAAGCACAATACCTTCGCAGCAACCTCCCGAAATTTCACGCTGATCGGAGTAAAGAGAAGTCAGTTATAGGAATTTTACTAAAAAGTTATGGTGATATCACTTATAGCCAAAGCATCCTTGGACTAGGAGGTTTTTCGGCTCACTCGGAATTTGACAGTTTGGTTGTTTTGCATTCGATTTTCATAATTTTTCGTGCCCAGAAAGCACAATACCTTTCCAGCAACCTCCCGAAATGTCACGCTGATCGGAGTAAAGAGAAGTGAGTTATAGGAATTTTACTAAAAAGTTATGGTGATATCACTTATAGCCAAAGCAGCCTTGGACTAGGAGGTTTTTCGGCTCACTCGGAATTTGACAGCTTGGTTGTTTTACATTCGATTTTCATAATTTTTCGTGGCAAGCAAGCACAATACCTTTGCAGTAACCTCCTGAAATTTCAGGCTGATCGGAGTAAAGAGAAGTGAGTTATAGGAATTTTACTAAAAAGTTATGGTGATATCACTTATAGCCAAAGCAGCCTTGGACTAGGAGGTTTTTCGGCACACTCGGAATTAGACAGTTTGGTTGTTTTACATTCGCTTTTCATAAGTTTTCGTGGTAAGCAAGCACAATACCTTTGCAGCAACCTCCCGAAATTTCAGGCTGATCGGAGTAAAGAGAAGTGAGTTATAGGAATTTTACTAAAAAGTTATGGTGTTATCACTTATAGCCAAAGCAGCCTTGGACTAGGAGGTTTTTCGGCTCACTCGGAATTTGACAGTTTCGTTGTTTCACATTCGATTTTCATAATTTTTCGTAGCTAGAAAGCACAGTACCTTTGCAGTAACCTCCTGAAATTTCAGGCTGATCGGAGTAAAGAGAAGTGAGTTATAGGAATTTTACTAAAAAGTTATGGTGATATCACTTATAGCCAAAGCAGCCTTGGACTAGGAGGTTTTTCGGCTCACTCGGAATTTGACAGCTTGGTTGTTTTACATTCGATTTTCATAATTTTTCGTGGCAAGCAAGCACAATACCGTTGCAGTAACCTCCCGAAACCACGCTGATCGGAGTAGAGAGAAGTGAGTTATAGGAATTTTACTAAAAAGTTATGGTGATATCACTTATAGCCAAATCAGCCTTGAACTAGGAGGTTTTTCGGCACACTCGGAATTAGACAGTTTGGTTGTTTTACATTCGCTTTTCATAAGTTTTCGTGGTAAGCAAGCACAATACCTTTGCAGCAACCTCCCGAAATTTCAGGCTTATCGGAGTAAAGAGAAGTGAGTTATAGGAATTTTACTAAAAAGTTATGGTGATATCACTTATAGCCAAAGCAGCCTTGGACTAGGAGGTTTTTCGGCTCACTCGGAATTTGACAGTTTGGTTGTTTTACATTCGATTCTCATAATTTTTCGTGCCTAGAAAGCACAATACCTTCGCAGCAACCTCCCGAAATTTCACGCTGATCGGAGTAAAGAGAAGTCAGTTATAGGAATTTTACTAAAAAGTTATGGTGATATCACTTATAGCCAAAGCAGCCTTGGACTAGGAGGTTTTTCGGCTCACTCGGAATTTGACAGTTTGGTTGTTTTGCATTCGATTTTCATAATTTTTCGTGCCCAGAAAGCACAATACCTTTGCAGCAACCTCCCGAAATGTCACGCTGATCGGAGTAAAGAGAAGTGAGTTATAGGAATTTTACTAAAAAGTTATGGTGATATCACTTATAGCCAAAGAAGCCTTGGACTAGGAGGTTTTTCGGCTCACTCGGAATTTGACAGTTTGGTTGTTTTGCATTCGATTTTCATAATTTTTCGTGCCTAGAAAGCACAATACCTTTCCAGCAACCTCCCGAAATGTCACGCTGATCGGAGTAAAGAGAAGAGAGTTATAGGAATTTTACTAAAAAGTTATGGTGATATCACTTATAGCCAAAGAAGCCTTGGACTAGGAGGTTTTTCGGCTCACTCGGAATTTGACAGTTTGGTTGTTTTACATTCGATTTTCATAATTTTTCGTGGCAAGCAAGCAAAGTGCCTTTGCAGCAACCTCCCGAAATTTCAGGCTGAGCGGAGGAAAGAGAAGTGAGTTATAGGAATTTTACTAAAAAGTTATGATGATATCACTTATAGCCAAAGCAGCCTTGGACTAGGAGGTTTTTCGGCTCACTCGGAATTTGACAGTTTGGTTGTTTTACATTCGATTTTCATAATTTTTCGTGCCTAGAAAGCACAATACCTTTGCAGCAACCTCCCGAAATGTCACGCTGATCGGAGTAAAGAGAAGTGAGTTATAGGAATTTTACTAAAAAGTTATGCTGATATCACTTATAGCCAAAGAAGCCTTGGACTAGGAGGTTTTTCGGCTCACTCGGAATTTGACAGTTTGGTTGTTTTGCATTCGATTTTCATAATTTTTCGTGGCAAGCAAGCACAATACCTTTGCAGTAACCTCCCGAAACCACGCTGATCGGAGTAGAGAGAAGTGAGTTATAGGAATTTTACTAAAAAGTTATGGTGATATCACTTATAGCCAAAGCAGCCTTGGACTAGGAGGTTTTTCGGCTCACTCGGAATTTGACAGCTTGGTTGTTTTGCATTCGATTTTCATAATTTTTCGTGCCCAGAAAGCACTATACCTTTGCAGCAACCTCCCGAAATGTCACGCTGATCGGAGTAAAGAGAAGTGAGTTATAGGAATTTTACTAAAAAGTTATGGTGATATCACTTATAGCCAAAGCAGCCTTGGACTAGGAGGTTTTTCGGCTCACTCGGAATTTGACAGTTTGGTTGTTTTACATTCGATTCTCATAATTTTTCGTGCCTAGAAAGCACAATACCTTCGCAGCAACCTCCCGAAATTTCACGCTGATCGGAGTAAAGAGAAGTCAGTTATAGGAATTTTACTAAAAAGTTATGGTGATATCACTTATAGCCAAAGCATCCTTGGACTAGGAGGTTTTTCGGCTCACTCGGAATTTGACAGTTTGGTTGTTTTGCATTCGATTTTCATAATTTTTCGTGCCCAGAAAGCACAATACCTTTCCAGCAACCTCCCGAAATGTCACGCTGATCGGAGTAAAGAGAAGTGAGTTATAGGAATTTTACTAAAAAGTTATGGTGATATCACTTATAGCCAAAGCAGCCTTGGACTAGGAGGTTTTTCGGCTCACTCGGAATTTGACAGCTTGGTTGTTTTACATTCGATTTTCATAATTTTTCGTGGCAAGCAAGCACAATACCTTTGCAGTAACCTCCTGAAATTTCAGGCTGATCGGAGTAAAGAGAAGTGAGTTATAGGAATTTTACTAAAAAGTTATGGTGATATCACTTATAGCCAAAGCAGCCTTGGACTAGGAGGTTTTTCGGCACACTCGGAATTAGACAGTTTGGTTGTTTTACATTCGCTTTTCATAAGTTTTCGTGGTAAGCAAGCACAATACCTTTGCAGCAACCTCCCGAAATTTCAGGCTGATCGGAGTAAAGAGAAGTGAGTTATAGGAATTTTACTAAAAAGTTATGGTGTTATCACTTATAGCCAAAGCAGCCTTGGACTAGGAGGTTTTTCGGCTCACTCGGAATTTGACAGTTTCGTTGTTTCACATTCGATTTTCATAATTTTTCGTAGCTAGAAAGCACAGTACCTTTGCAGTAACCTCCTGAAATTTCAGGCTGATCGGAGTAAAGAGAAGTGAGTTATAGGAATTTTACTAAAAAGTTATGGTGATATCACTTATAGCCAAAGCAGCCTTGGACTAGGAGGTTTTTCGGCTCACTCGGAATTTGACAGCTTGGTTGTTTTACATTCGATTTTCATAATTTTTCGTGGCAAGCAAGCACAATACCGTTGCAGTAACCTCCCGAAACCACGCTGATCGGAGTAGAGAGAAGTGAGTTATAGGAATTTTACTAAAAAGTTATGGTGATATCACTTATAGCCAAATCAGCCTTGAACTAGGAGGTTTTTCGGCACACTCGGAATTAGACAGTTTGGTTGTTTTACATTCGCTTTTCATAAGTTTTCGTGGTAAGCAAGCACAATACCTTTGCAGCAACCTCCCGAAATTTCAGGCTTATCGGAGTAAAGAGAAGTGAGTTATAGGAATTTTACTAAAAAGTTATGGTGATATCACTTATAGCCAAAGCAGCCTTGGACTAGGAGGTTTTTCGGCTCACTCGGAATTTGACAGTTTGGTTGTTTTACATTCGATTCTCATAATTTTTCGTGCCTAGAAAGCACAATACCTTCGCAGCAACCTCCCGAAATTTCACGCTGATCGGAGTAAAGAGAAGTCAGTTATAGGAATTTTACTAAAAAGTTATGGTGATATCACTTATAGCCAAAGCAGCCTTGGACTAGGAGGTTTTTCGGCTCACTCGGAATTTGACAGTTTGGTTGTTTTGCATTCGATTTTCATAATTTTTCGTGCCCAGAAAGCACAATACCTTTGCAGCAACCTCCCGAAATGTCACGCTGATCGGAGTAAAGAGAAGTGAGTTATAGGAATTTTACTAAAAAGTTATGGTGATATCACTTATAGCCAAAGAAGCCTTGGACTAGGAGGTTTTTCGGCTCACTCGGAATTTGACAGTTTGGTTGTTTTGCATTCGATTTTCATAATTTTTCGTGCCTAGAAAGCACAATACCTTTCCAGCAACCTCCCGAAATGTCACGCTGATCGGAGTAAAGAGAAGAGAGTTATAGGAATTTTACTAAAAAGTTATGGTGATATCACTTATAGCCAAAGAAGCCTTGGACTAGGAGGTTTTTCGGCTCACTCGGAATTTGACAGTTTGGTTGTTTTACATTCGATTTTCATAATTTTTCGTGGCAAGCAAGCAAAGTGCCTTTGCAGCAACCTCCCGAAATTTCAGGCTGAGCGGAGGAAAGAGAAGTGAGTTATAGGAATTTTACTAAAAAGTTATGATGATATCACTTATAGCCAAAGCAGCCTTGGACTAGGAGGTTTTTCGGCTCACTCGGAATTTGACAGTTTGGTTGTTTTACATTCGATTTTCATAATTTTTCGTGCCTAGAAAGCACAATACCTTTGCAGCAACCTCCCAAAATGTCACGCTGATCGGAGTAAAGAGAAGTGAGTTATAGGAATTTTACTAAAAAGTTATGCTGATATCACTTATAGCCAAAGAAGCCTTGGACTAGGAGGTTTTTCGGCTCACTCGGAATTTGACAGTTTGGTTGTTTTGCATTCGATTTTCATAATTTTTCGTGGCAAGCAAGCACAATACCTTTGCAGTAACCTCCCGAAACCACGCTGATCGGAGTAGAGAGAAGTGAGTTATAGGAATTTTACTAAAAAGTTATGGTGATATCACTTATAGCCAAAGCAGCCTTGGACTAGGAGGTTTTTCGGCTCACTCGGAATTTGACAGCTTGGTTGTTTTGCATTCGATTTTCATAATTTTTCGTGCCCAGAAAGCACTATACCTTTGCAGCAACCTCCCGAAATGTCACGCTGATCGGAGTAAAGAGAAGTGAGTTATAGGAATTTTACTAAAAAGTTATGGTGATATCACTTATAGCCAAAGAAGCCTTGGACTAGGAGGTTTTTCGGCTCACTCGGAATTTGACAGTTTGGTTGTTTTGCATTCGCTTTTCATAAGTTTACGTGCCTAGAAAGCACAATACCTTTTCAGCAACCTCCCGAAATGTCACGCTGATCGGAGTAAAGAGAAGTGAGTTATAGGAATTTTACTAAAAAGTTATGGTGATATCACTTATAGCCAAAGCAGCCTTGGACTAGGAGGTTTTTCGGCTCACTCGGAATTTGACAGTTTGGTTGTTTTACATTCGATTTTCATAATTTTTCGTGCCTAGAAAGCACAATACCTTTGCAGCAACCTCCCAAAATGTCACGCTGATCGGAGTAAAGAGAAGTGAGTGATAGGAATTTTACTAAAAAGATATGGTGATATCACTTATAGCCAAAGCATCCTTGGACTAGGAGGTTTTTCGGCTCACTCGGAATTTGACAGCGTGGTTGTTTTACATTCGATTTTCATAATTTTTCGTGGCAAGCAAGCACAATACCTTTGCAGTAACCTCCCGAAACCACGCTGATCGGAGTAGAGAGAAGTGAGTTATAGGAATTTTACTAAAAAGTTATGGTGATATCACTTATAGCCAAAGCAGCCTTGGACTAGGAGGCTTTTCGACTCACTCGGAATTTGACAGTTTCGTTGTTTCACATTCGATTTTCATAATTTTTCGTAGCTAGAAAGCACAGTACCTTTGCAGTAACCTCCTGAAATTTCAGGCTGATCGGAGTAAAGAGAAGTGAGTCATAGTAATTTTACTAAAAAGTTATGGTGATATCACTTATAGCCAAAGAAGCCTTGGACTAGGAGGTTTTTCGGCTCACTCGGAATTTGACAGTTTGGTTGTTTTGCATTCGATTTTCATAATTTTTCGTGCCTAGAAAGCACAATACCTTTCCAGCAACCTCCCGAAATGTCACGCTGATCGGAGTAAAGAGAAGTGAGTTATAGGAATTTTACTAAAAAGTTATGGTGATATCACTTATAGCCAAAGCAGCCTTGGACTAGGAGGTTTTTCGGCTCACTCGGAATTTGACAGTTTGGTTGTTTTACATTCGATTTTCATAATTTTTCGTGCCTAGAAAGCACAATACCTTTGCAGCAACCTCCCAAAATGTCACGCTGATCGGAGTAAAGAGAAGTGAGTGATAGGAATTTTACTAAAAAGATATGGTGATATCACTTATAGCCAAAGCATCCTTGGACTAGGAGGTTTTTCGGCTCACTCGGAATTTGACAGCGTGGTTGTTTTACATTCGATTTTCATAATTTTTCGTGGCAAGCAAGCACAATACCTTTGCAGTAACCTCCCGAAACCACGCTGATCGGAGTAGAGAGAAGTGAGTTATAGGAATTTTACTAAAAAGTTATGGTGATATCACTTATAGCCAAAGCAGCCTTGGACTAGGAGGTTTTTCGGCTCACTCGGAATTTGACAGCTTGGTTGTTTTACATTCGATTTTCATAATTTTTCGTGGCAAGCAAGCACAATACCTTTGCAGTAACCTCCCGAAACCACGCTGATCGGAGTAAAGAGAAGTGAGTCATAGTAATTTTACTAAAAAGTTATGGTGATATCACTTATAGCCAAAGAAGCCTTGGACTAGGAGGTTTTTCGGCTCACTCGGAATTTGACAGTTTGGTTGTTTTGCATTCGATTTTCATAATTTTTCGTGCCTAGAAAGCACAATACCTTTCCAGCAACCTCCCGAAATGTCACGCTGATCGGAGTAAAGAGAAGTGAGTTATAGGAATTTTACTAAAAAGTTATGGTGATATCACTTATAGCCAAAGCAGCCTTGGACTAGGAGGTTTTTCGGCTCACTCGGAATTTGACAGCTTGGTTGTTTTACATTCGATTTTCATAATTTTTCGTGGCAAGCAAGCACAATACCTTTGCAGTAACCTCCCGAAACCACGCTGATCGGAGTAGAGAGAAGTGAGTTATAGGAATTTTACTAAAAAGTTATGGTGATATCACTTATAGCCAAAGCAGCCTTGAACTAGGAGGTTTTTCGGCACACTCGGAATTAGACAGTTTGGTTGTTTTACATTCGCTTTTCATAAGTTTTCGTGGTAAGCAAGCACAATACCTTTGCAGCAACCTCCCGAAATTTCAGGCTTATCGGAGTAAAGAGAAGTGAGTTATAGGAATTTTACTAAAAAGTTATGGTGATATCACTTATAGCCAAAGCAGCCTTGGACTAGGAGGTTTTTCGGCACACTCGGAATTAGACAGTTTGGTTGTTTTACATTCGCTTTTCATAAGTTTTCGTGGTAAGCAAGCACAATACCTTTGCAGTAACCTCCTGAAATTTCAGGCTGATCGGAGTAAAGAGAAGTGAGTTATAGGAATTTTACTAAAAAGTTATGGTGATATCACTTATAGCCAAAGCAGCCTTGGACTAGGAGGTTTTTCGGCTCACTCGGAATTTGACAGTTTGGTTGTTTTACATTCGATTTTCATAATTTTTCGTGGCAAGCAAGCACAATACCTTTGCAGTAACCTCCCGAAACCACGCTGATCGGAGTAGAGAGAAGTGAGTTATAGGAATTTTACTAAAAAGTTATGGTGATATCACTTATAGCCAAAGCAGCCTTGAACTAGGAGGTTTTTCGGCACACTCGGAATTAGACAGTTTGGTTGTTTTACATTCGCTTTTCATAAGTTTTCGTGGTAAGCAAGCACAATACCTTTGCAGTAACCTCCTGAAATTTCAGGCTGATCGGAGTAAAGAGAAGTGAGTTATAGGAATTTTACTAAAAAGTTATGGTGATATCACTTATAGCCAAAGCAGCCTTGGACTAGGAGGTTTTTGGGCTCACTCGGAATTTGACAGCTTGGTTGTTTTACATTCGATTTTCATAATTTTTCGTGGCAAGCAAGCACAATACCTTTGCAGTAACCTCCCGAAACCACGCTGATCGGAGTAGAGAGAAGTGAGTTATAGGAATTTTACTAAAAAGTTATGGTGATATCACTTATAGCCAAAGCAGCCTTGAACTAGGAGGTTTTTCGGCACACTCGGAATTAGACAGTTTGGTTGTTTTACATTCGCTTTTCATAAGTTTTCGTGGTAAGCAAGCACAATACCTTTGCAGCAACCTCCCGAAATTTCAGGCTTATCGGAGTAAAGAGAAGTGAGTTATAGGAATTTTACTAAAAAGTTATGGTGATATCACTTATAGCCAAAGCAGCCTTGGACTAGGAGGTTTTTCGGCTCACTCGGAATTTGACAGTTTGGTTGTTTTACATTCGATTCTCATAATTTTTCGTGCCTAGAAAGCACAATACCTTCGCAGCAACCTCCCGAAATTTCACGCTGATCGGAGTAAAGAGAAGTCAGTTATAGGAATTTTACTAAAAAGTTATGGTGATATCACTTATAGCCAAAGAAGCCTTGGACTAGGAGGTTTTTCGGCTCACTCGGAATTTGACAGTTTGGTTGTTTTGCATTCGATTTTCATAATTTTTCGTGCCCAGAAAGCACAATACCTTTCCAGCAACCTCCCGAAATGTCACGCTGATCGGAGTAAAGAGAAGTGAGTTATAGGAATTTAACTAAAAAGTTATGGTGATATCACTTATAGCCAAAGAAGCCTTGGACTAGGAGGTTTTTCGGCTCGCTCGGAATTTGACAGTTTGGTTGTTTTACATTCGATTTTCATAATTTTTCGTGCCTAGAAAGCACAATACCTTTCCAGCAACCTCCCGAAATGTCACGCTGATCGGAGTAAAGAGAAGAGAGTTATAGGAATTTTACTAAAAAGTTATGGTGATATCACTTATAGCCAAAGAAGCCTTGGACTAGGAGGTTTTTCGGCTCACTCGGAATTTGACAGTTTGGTTGTTTTACATTCGATTTTCATAATTTTTCGTGGCAAGCAAGCAAAGTGCCTTTGCAGCAACCTCCCGAAATTTCAGGCTGAGCGGAGGAAAGAGAAGTGAGTTATAGGAATTTTACTAAAAAGTTATGATGATATCACTTATAGCCAAAGCAGCCTTGGACTAGGAGGTTTTTCGGCTCACTCGGAATTTGACAGTTTGGTTGTTTTACATTCGATTTTCATAATTTTTCGTGCCTAGAAAGCACAATACCTTTGCAGCAACCTCCCGAAATGTCACGCTGATCGGAGTAAAGAGAAGTGAGTTATAGGAATTTTACTAAAAAGTTATGGTGATATCACTTATAGCCAAAGAAGCCTTGGACTAGGAGGTTTTTCGGCTCACTCGGAATTTGACAGTTTGGTTGTTTTGCATTCGATTTTCATAATTTTTCGAGGCAAGCAAGCACAATACCTTTGCAGTAACCTCCCGAAACCACGCTGATCGGAGTAGAGAGAAGTGAGTTATAGGAATTTTACTAAAAAGTTATGGTGATATCACTTATAGCCAAAGCAGCCTTGGACTAGGAGGTTTTTCGGCTCACTCGGAATTTGACAGCTTGGTTGTTTTGCATTCGATTTTCATAATTTTTCGTGCCCAGAAAGCACAGTACCTTTGCAGCAACCTCCCGAAATGTCACGCTGATCGGAGTAAAGAGAAGTGAGTTATAGGAATTTTACTAAAAAGTTATGGTGATATCACTTATAGCCAAAGAAGCCTTGGACTAGGAGGTTTTTCGGCTCACTCGGAATTTGACAGTTTGGTTGTTTTGCATTCGCTTTTCATAAGTTTACGTGCCTAGAAAGCACAATACCTTTCCAGCAACCTCCCGAAATGTCACGCTGATCGGAGTAAAGAGAAGTGAGTTATAGGAATTTTACTAAAAAGTTATGGTGATATCACTTATAGCCAAAGCAGCCTCGGACTAGGAGGTTTTTCGGCTCACTCGGAATTTGACAGTTTGGTTGTTTTACATTCGATTTTCATAATTTTTCGTGCCTAGAAAGCACAATACCTTTGCAGCAACCTCCCGAAATGTCACGCTGATCGGAGTAAAGAGAAGTGAGTGATAGGAATTTTACTAAAAAGATATGGTGATATCACTTATAGCCAAAGCATCCTTGGACTAGGAGGTTTTTCGGCTCACTCGGAATTTGACAGTTTGGTTGTTTTACATTCGATTTTGATAATTTTTCGTGCCTAGAAAGCACAATACCTTTGCAGTAACCTCCCGAAACCACGCTGATCGGAGTAGAGAGAAGTGAGTTATAGGAATTTTACTAAAAAGTTATGGTGATATCACTTATAGCCAAAGCAGCCTTGGACTAGGAGGTTTTTCGGCTCACTCGGAATTTGACAGTTTGGTTGTTTTACATTCGATTTTGATAAGTTTTCGTGCCTAGAAAGCACAATGCCTTTGCAGCAACGTCCTGAAATTTCACGCTGATCGGAGTAAAGAGAAGTGAGTTATAGGAATTTTACTAAAAAGTTATGGTGATATCACTTATAGCCAAAGCATCCTTGGACTAGGAGGTTTTTCGGCTCACTCGGAATTTGACAGTTTGGTTGTTTTACATTCGATTTTCATAATTTTTCGGGCCTAGAAAGCACAATACCTTTGCAGCAACCTCCCGAAATGTCACGCTGATCGGAGTAAAGAGAAGTGAGTTATAGGAATTTTACTAAAAAGTTATGGTGATATCACTTATAGCCAAAGAAGCCTTGGACTAGGAGGTTTTTCGGCTCACTCGGAATTTGACAGTTTGGTTGTTTTGCATTCGATTTTCATAATTTTTCGTGCCTAGAAAGCACAATACCTTTCCAGCAACCTCCCGAAATGTCACGCTGATCGGAGTAAAGAGAAGAGAGTTATAGGAATTTTACTAAAAAGTTATGGTGATATCACTTATAGCCAAAGCAGCCTTGGACTAGGAGGTTTTTCGGCTCACTCGGAATTTGACAGTTTGGTTGTTTTACATTCGATTTTCATAATTTTTCGTGGCAAGCAAGCACAATACCTTTGCAGTAACCTCCCGAAACCACGCTGATCGGAGTAGAGAGAAGTGAGTTATAGGAATTTTACTAAAAAGTTATGGTGATATCACTTATAGCCAAAGAAGCCTTGGACTAGGAGGTTTTTCGGCTCACTCGGAATTTGACAGCTTGGTTGTTTTGCATTCGATTTTCATAATTTTTCGTGCTCAGAAAGCACAATACCTTTGCAGCAACCTCCCGAAATGTCACGCTGATCGGAGTAAAGAGAAGTGAGTTATAGGAATTTTACTAAAAAGTTATGGTGATATCACTTATAGCCAAAGAAGCCTTGGACTAGGAGGTTTTTCGGCTCACTCGGAATTTGACAGTTTGGTTGTTTTACATTCGATTTTCATAATTTTTCGTGGCAAGCAAGCACAATACCTTTGCAGTAACCTCCCGAAACCACGCTGATCGGAGTAGAGAGAAGTGAGTTATAGGAATTTTACTAAAAAGTTATGGTGTTATCACTTATAGCCAAAGCAGCCGTGGACTAGGAGGTTTTTCGGCTCACTCGGAATTTGACAGTTTCGTTGTTTCACATTCGATTTTCATAATTTTTCGTAGCTAAAAAGCACAGTACCTTTGCAGCAACCTCCTGAAATTTCAGGCTGATCGGAGTAAAGAGAAGTGAGTTATAGGAATTTTACTAAAAAGTTATGGTGTTATCACTTATAGCCAAAGCAGCCGTGGACTAGGAGGTTTTTCGGCTCACTCGGAATTTGACAGTTTCGTTGTTTCACATTCGATTTTCATAATTTTTCGTAGCTAGAAAGCACAGTACCTTTGCAGTAACCTCCTGAAATTTCAGGCTGATCGGAGTAAACAGAAGTGAGTTATAGGAATTTTACTAAAAAGTTATGGTGATATCACTTATAGCCAAAGCAGCCTTGGACTAGGAGGTTTTTCGGCTCACTCGGAATTTGACAGCTTGGTTGTTTTACATTCGATTTTCATAATTTTTCGTGGCAAGCAAGCACAATACCTTTGCAGTAACCTCCCGAAACCACGCTGATCGGAGTAGAGAGAAGTGAGTTATAGGAATTTTACTAAAAAGTTATGGTGATATCACTTATAGCCAAAGCAGCCTTGAACTAGGAGGTTTTTCGGCACACTCGGAATTAGACAGTTTGGTTGTTTTACATTCGCTTTTCATAAGTTTTCGTGGTAAGCAAGCACAATACCTTTGCAGCAACCTCCCGAAATTTCAGGCTTATCGGAGTAAAGAGAAGTGAGTTATAGGAATTTTACTAAAAAGTTATGGTGATATCACTTATAGCCAAAGCAGCCTTGGACTAGGAGGTTTTTCGGCTCACTCGGAATTTGACAGTTTGGTTGTTTTACATTCGATTCTCATAATTTTTCGTGCCTAGAAAGCACAATACCTTCGCAGCAACCTCCCGAAATTTCACGCTGATCGGAGTAAAGAGAAGTCAGTTATAGGAATTTTACTAAAAAGTTATGGTGATATCACTTATAGCCAAAGCAGCCTTGGACTAGGAGGTTTTTCGGCTCACTCGGAATTTGACAGTTTGGTTGTTTTGCATTCGATTTTCATAATTTTTCGTGCCCAGAAAGCACAATACCTTTCCAGCAACCTCCCGAAATGTCACGCTGATCGGAGTAAAGAGAAGTGAGTTATAGGAATTTATCTAAAAAGTTATGGTGATATCACTTATAGCCAAAGAAGCCTTGGACTAGGAGGTTTTTCGGCTCACTCGGAATTTGACAGTTTGGTTGTTTTGCATTCGATTTTCATAATTTTTCGTGCCTAGAAAGCACAATACCTTTCCAGCAACCTCCCGAAATGTCACGCTGATCGGAGTAAAGAGAAGAGAGTTATAGGAATTTTACTAAAAAGTTATGGTGATATCACTTATAGCCAAAGAAGCCTTGGACTAGGAGGTTTTTCGGCTCACTCGGAATTTGACAGTTTGGTTGTTTTACATTCGATTTTCATAATTTTTCGTGGCAAGCAAGCAAAGTGCATTTGCAGCAACCTCCCGAAATTTCAGGCTGAGCGGAGGAAAGAGAAGTGAGTTATAGGAATTTTACTAAAAAGTTATGATGATATCACTTATAGCCAAAGCAGCCTTGGACTAGGAGGTTTTTCGGCTCACTCGGAATTTGACAGTTTGGTTGTTTTACATTCGATTTTCATAATTTTTCGTAGCTAGAAAGCACAGTGCCTTTGCAGCAACCTCCCGAAATTTCAGGCTGATCGGAGTAAAGAGAAGTGAGTTATAGGAATTTTACTAAAAAGTTATGGTGTTATCACTTATAGCCAAAGCAGCCGTGGACTAGGAGGTTTTTCGGCTCACTCGGAATTTGACAGTTTCGTTGTTTCACATTCGATTTTCATAATTTTTCGTAGCTAAAAAGCACAGTACCTTTGCAGCAACCTCCTGAAATTTCAGGCTGATCGGAGTAAAGAGAAGTGAGTTATAGGAATTTTACTAAAAAGTTATGGTGATATCACTTATAGCCAAAGAAGCCTTGGACTAGGAGGTTTTTCGGCTCACTCGGAATTTGACAGTTTGGTTGTTTTGCATTCGCTTTTCATAAGTTTACGTGCCTAGAAAGCACAATACCTTTCCAGCAACCTCCCGAAATGTCACGCTGATCGGAGTAAAGAGAAGTGAGTTATAGGAATTTTACTAAAAAGTTATGGTGATATCACTTATAGCCAAAGCAGCCTCGGACTAGGAGGTTTTTCGGCTCACTCGGAATTTGACAGTTTGGTTGTTTTACATTCGATTTTCATAATTTTTCGTGCCTAGAAAGCACAATACCTTTGCAGCAACCTCCCGAAATGTCACGCTGATCGGAGTAAAGAGAAGTGAGTTATAGGAATTTTACTAAAAAGTTATGGTGTTATCACTTATAGCCAAAGCAGCCGTGGACTAGGAGGTTTTTCGGCTCACTCGGAATTTGACAGTTTCGTTGTTTCACATTCGATTTTCATAATTTTTCGTAGCTAAAAAGCACAGTACCTTTGCAGCAACCTCCTGAAATTTCAGGCTGATCGGAGTAAAGAGAAGTGAGTTATAGGAATTTTACTAAAAAGTTATGGTGATATCACTTATAGCCAAAGAAGCCTTGGACTAGGAGGTTTTTCGGCTCACTCGGAATTTGACAGTTTGGTTGTTTTGCATTCGCTTTTCATAAGTTTACGTGCCTAGAAAGCACAATACCTTTCCAGCAACCTCCCGAAATGTCACGCTGATCGGAGTAAAGAGAAGCGAGTTATAGGAATTTTACTAAAAAGTTATGGTGATATCACTTATAGCCAAAGCAGCCTCGGACTAGGAGGTTTTTCGGCTCACTCAGAATTTGACAGTTTGGTTGTTTTACATTCGATTTTCATAATTTTTCGTGCCTAGAAAGCACAATACCTTTGCAGCAACCTCCCGAAATGTCACGCTGATCGGAGTAAAGAGAAGTGAGTGATAGGAACTTTACTAAAAAGATATGGTGATATCACTTATAGCCAAAGCATCCTTGGACTAGGAGGTTTTTCGGCTCACTCGGAATTTGACAGTTTGGTTGTTTTACATTCGAGTTTGATAATTTTTCGTGCCTAGAAAGCACAATACCTTTGCAGTAACCTCCCGAAACCACGCTGATCGGAGTAGAGAGAAGTGAGTTATAGGAATTTTACTAAAAAGTTATGGTGATATCACTTATAGCCAAAGCAGCCTTGGACTAGGAGGTTTTTCGGCTCACTCGGAATTTGACAGTTTGGTTGTTTTACATTCGATTTTGATAAGCTTTCGTGCCTAGAAAGCACAATGCCTTTGCAGCAACGTCCTGAAATTTCACGCTGATCGGAGTAAAGAGAAGTGAGTTATAGGAATTTTACTAAAAAGTTATGGTGATATCACTTATAGCCAAAGCAGCCTTGGACTAGGAGGTTTTTCGGCTCACTCGGAATTTGACAGTTTGGTTGTTTTACATTCGATTTTGATAAGCTTTCGTGCCTAGAAAGCACAATACCTTTGCAGTAACCTCCCGAAACCACGCTGATCGGAGTAGAGAGAAGTGAGTTATAGGAATTTTACTAAAAAGTTATGGTGATATCACTTATAGCCAAAGCAGCCTTGGACTAGGAGGTTTTTCGGCTCACTCGGAATTTGACAGTTTGGTTGTTTTACATTCGATTTTGATAAGCTTTCGTGCCTAGAAAGCACAATGCCTTTGCAGCAACGTCCTGAAATTTCACGCTGATCGGAGTAAAGAGAAGTGAGTTATAGGAATTTTACTAAAAAGTTATGGTGATATCACTTATAGCCAAAGCAGCCTTGGACTAGGAGGTTTTTCGGCTCACTCGGAATTTGACAGTTTGGTTGTTTTGCATTCGATTTTCATAATTTTTCGTGCCCAGAAAGCACAATACCTTTCCAGCAACCTCCCGAAATGTCACGCTGATCGGAGTAAAGAGAAGTGAGTTATAGGAATTTATCTAAAAAGTTATGGTGATATCACTTATAGCCAAAGAAGCCTTGGACTAGGAGGTTTTTCGGCTCACTCGGAATTTGACAGTTTGGTTGTTTTGCATTCGATTTTCATAATTTTTCGTGCCTAGAAAGCACAATACCTTTCCAGCAACCTCCCGAAATGTCACGCTGATCGGAGTAAAGAGAAGAGAGTTATAGGAATTTTACTAAAAAGTTATGGTGATATCACTTATAGCCAAAGAAGCCTTGGACTAGGAGGTTTTTCGGCTCACTCGGAATTTGACAGTTTGGTTGTTTTACATTCGATTTTCATAATTTTTCGTGGCAAGCAAGCAAAGTGCCTTTGCAGCAACCTCCCGAAATTTCAGGCTGAGCGGAGGAAAGAGAAGTGAGTTATAGGAATTTTACTAAAAAGTTATGATGATATCACTTATAGCCAAAGCAGCCTTGGACTAGGAGGTTTTTCGGCTCACTCGGAATTTGACAGTTTGGTTGTTTTACATTCGATTTTCATAATTTTTCGTAGCTAGAAAGCACAGTGCCTTTGCAGCAACCTCCCGAAATTTCAGGCTGATCGGAGTAAAGAGAAGTGAGTTATAGGAATTTTACTAAAAAGTTATGGTGTTATCACTTATAGCCAAAGCAGCCGTGGACTAGGAGGTTTTTCGGCTCACTCGGAATTTGACAGTTTCGTTGTTTCACATTCGATTTTCATAATTTTTCGTAGCTAAAAAGCACAGTACCTTTGCAGCAACCTCCTGAAATTTCAGGCTGATCGGAGTAAAGAGAAGTGAGTTATAGGAATTTTACTAAAAAGTTATGGTGATATCACTTATAGCCAAAGAAGCCTTGGACTAGGAGGTTTTTCGGCTCACTCGGAATTTGACAGTTTGGTTGTTTTGCATTCGCTTTTCATAAGTTTACGTGCCTAGAAAGCACAATACCTTTCCAGCAACCTCCCGAAATGTCACGCTGATCGGAGTAAAGAGAAGTGAGTTATAGGAATTTTACTAAAAAGTTATGGTGATATCACTTATAGCCAAAGCAGCCTCGGACTAGGAGGTTTTTCGGCTCACTCAGAATTTGACAGTTTGGTTGTTTTACATTCGATTTTCATAATTTTTCGTGCCTAGAAAGCACAATACCTTTGCAGCAACCTCCCGAAATGTCACGCTGATCGGAGTAAAGAGAAGTGAGTGATAGGAACTTTACTAAAAAGATATGGTGATATCACTTATAGCCAAAGCATCCTTGGACTAGGAGGTTTTTCGGCTCACTCGGAATTTGACAGTTTGGTTGTTTTACATTCGATTTTGATAATTTTTCGTGCCTAGAAAGCACAATACCTTTGCAGTAACCTCCCGAAACCACGCTGATCGGAGTAGAGAGAAGTGAGTTATAGGAATTTTACTAAAAAGTTATGGTGATATCACTTATAGCCAAAGCAGCCTTGGACTAGGAGGTTTTTCGGCTCACTCGGAATTTGACAGTTTGGTTGTTTTACATTCGATTTTGATAAGCTTTCGTGCCTAGAAAGCACAATGCCTTTGCAGCAACGTCCTGAAATTTCACGCTGATCGGAGTAAAGAGAAGTGAGTTATAGGAATTTTACTAAAAAGTTATGGTGATATCACTTATAGCCAAAGCAGCCTTGGACTAGGAGGTTTTTCGGCTCACTCGGAATTTGACAGTTTGGTTGTTTTACATTCGATTTTCATAATTTTTCGTAGCTAGAAAGCACAGTGCCTTTGCAGCAACCTCCCGTAATTTCAGGCTGATCGGAGTAAAGAGAAGTGAGTTATAGGAATTTTACTAAAAAGTTATGGTGTTATCACTTATAGCCAAAGCAGCCTTGGACTAGGAGGTTTTTCGGCTCACTCGGAATTTGACAGTTTCGTTGTTTCACATTCGATTTTCATAATTTTTCGTAGCTAGAAAGCACAGTACCTTTGCAGTAACCTCCTGAAATTTCAGGCTGATCGGAGTAAACAGAAGTGAGTTATAGGAATTTTACTAAAAAGTTATGGTGATATCACTTATAGCCAAAGCAGCCTTGGACTAGGAGGTTTTTCGGCTCACTCGGAATTTGACAGCTTGGTTGTTTTACATTCGATTTTCATAATTTTTCGTGGCAAGCAAGCACAATACCTTTGCAGTAACCTCCCGAAACCACGCTGATCGGAGTAGAGAGAAGTGAGTTATAGGAATTTTACTAAAAAGTTATGGTGATATCACTTATAGCCAAAGCAGCCTTGAACTAGGAGGTTTTTCGGCACACTCGGAATTAGACAGTTTGGTTGTTTTACATTCGCTTTTCATAAGTTTTCGTGGTAAGCAAGCACAATACCTTTGCAGCAACCTCCCGAAATTTCAGGCTTATCGGAGTAAAGAGAAGTGAGTTATAGGAATTTTACTAAAAAGTTATGGTGATATCACTTATAGCCAAAGCAGCCTTGGACTAGGAGGTTTTTCGGCTCACTCGGAATTTGACAGTTTGGTTGTTTTACATTCGATTCTCATAATTTTTCGTGCCTAGAAAGCACAATACCTTCGCAGCAACCTCCCGAAATTTCACGCTGATCGGAGTAAAGAGAAGTCAGTTATAGGAATTTTACTAAAAAGTTATGGTGATATCACTTATAGCCAAAGCAGCCTTGGACTAGGAGGTTTTTCGGCTCACTCGGAATTTGACAGTTTGGTTGTTTTGCATTCGATTTTCATAATTTTTCGTGCCCAGAAAGCACAATACCTTTCCAGCAACCTCCCGAAATGTCACGCTGATCGGAGTAAAGAGAAGTGAGTTATAGGAATTTAACTAAAAAGTTATGGTGATATCACTTATAGCCAAAGAAGCCTTGGACTAGGAGGTTTTTCGGCTCACTCGGAATTTGACAGTTTGGTTGTTTTGCATTCGATTTTCATAATTTTTCGTGCCTAGAAAGCACAATACCTTTCCAGCAACCTCCCGAAATGTCACGCTGATCGGAGTAAAGAGAAGAGAGTTATAGGAATTTTACTAAAAAGTTATGGTGATATCACTTATAGCCAAAGAAGCCTTGGACTAGGAGGTTTTTCGGCTCACTCGGAATTTGACAGTTTGGTTGTTTTACATTCGATTTTCATAATTTTTCGTGGCAAGCAAGCAAAGTGCCTTTGCAGCAACCTCCCGAAATTTCAGGCTGAGCGGAGGAAAGAGAAGTGAGTTATAGGAATTTTACTAAAAAGTTATGATGATATCACTTATAGCCAAAGCAGCCTTGGACTAGGAGGTTTTTCGGCTCACTCGGAATTTGACAGTTTGGTTGTTTTACATTCGATTTTCATAATTTTTCGTAGCTAGAAAGCACAGTGCCTTTGCAGCAACCTCCCGAAATTTCAGGCTGATCGGAGTAAAGAGAAGTGAGTTATAGGAATTTTACTAAAAAGTTATGGTGTTATCACTTATAGCCAAAGCAGCCGTGGACTAGGAGGTTTTTCGGCTCACTCGGAATTTGACAGTTTCGTTGTTTCACATTCGATTTTCATAATTTTTCGTAGCTAAAAAGCACAGTACCTTTGCAGCAACCTCCTGAAATTTCAGGCTGATCGGAGTAAAGAGAAGTGAGTTATAGGAATTTTACTAAAAAGTTATGGTGATATCACTTATAGCCAAAGCAGCCTTGGACTAGGAGGTTTTTCGGCTCACTCGGAATTTGACAGTTTGGTTGTTTTACATTCGATTTTCATAATTTTTCGTAGCTAGAAAGCACAGTACCTTTGCAGTAACCTCCTGAAATTTCAGGCTGATCGGAGTAAAGAGAAGTGAGTTATAGGAATTTTACTAAAAAGTTATGGTGATATCACTTATAGCCAAAGCAGCCTTGGACTAGGAGGTTTTTCGGCTCACTCGGAATTTGACAGCTTGGTTGTTTTACATTCGATTTTCATAATTTTTGGTGGCAAGCAAGCACAATACCTTTTGCAGTAACCTCCTGAAATTTCAGGCTGATCGGAGTAAAGAGAAGTGAGTTATAGGAATTTTACTAAAAAGTTATGGTGATATCACTTATAGCCAAAGCAGCCTTGGACTAGGAGGTTTTTCGGCACACTCGGAATTAGACAGTTTGGTTGTTTTACATTCGCTTTTCATAAGTTTTCGTGGCTAGAAAGCACAATACCTTTGCAGCAACCTCCCGGAATTTCGACTTGATCGGAGTAAAGAGAAGTGAGTTATAGGAATTTTACTAAAAAGTTATGGTGATATCACTTATAGCCAAAGCAGCCTTGGACTAGGAGGTTTTTCGGCACACTCGGAATTAGACAGTTTGGTTGTTTTATATTCGATTTTCATAATTTTTCGTAGCTGGAAAGCAAAGTGCGTTTGCAGCAACCTCCCGAAATTTCAGGCTGATCGGAGTAAAGAGAAGTGAGTTATAGGAATTTTACTAAAAAGTTATGGTGATATCACTTATAGCCAAAGCAGCCTTGGACTAGGAGGTTTTTCGGCTCACTCAGAATTTGACAGCTTGGTTGTTTTACATTCGATTTTCATAATTTTTCGTGGCAAGCAAGCACAATACCTTTGCAGTAACCTCCCGAAACCACGCTGATCGGAGTAGAGAGAAGTGAGTTATAGGAATTTTACTAAAAAGTTATGGTGATATCACTTATAGCCAAAGAAGCCTTGGACTAGGAGGTTTTTCGGCTCACTCGGAATTTGACAGTTTGGTTGTTTTACATTCGATTTTCATAATTTTTCGGGGCTAAAAAGCACAGTACCTTTGCAGCAACCTCCTGAAATTTCAGGCTGATCGGAGTAAAGAGAAGTGAGTTATAGGAATTTTACTAAAAAGTTATGGTGATATCACTTATAGCCAAAGCAGCCTTGGACTAGGAGGTTTTTCGGCTCACTCGGAATTTGACAGTTTGGTTGTTTTGCATTCGATTTTCATAATTTTTCGTGCCCAGAAAGCACAATACCTTTCCAGCAACCTCCCGAAATGTCACGCTGATCGGAGTAAAGAGAAGTGAGTTATAGGAATTTAACTAAAAAGTTATGGTGATATCACTTATAGCCAAAGAAGCCTTGGACTAGGAGGTTTTTCGGCTCACTCGGAATTTGACAGTTTGGTTGTTTTGCATTCGATTTTCATAATTTTTCGTGCCTAGAAAGCACAATACCTTTCCAGCAACCTCCCGAAATGTCACGCTGATCGGAGTAAAGAGAAGAGAGTTATAGGAATTTTACTAAAAAGTTATGGTGATATCACTTATAGCCAAAGAAGCCTTGGACTAGGAGGTTTTTCGGCTCACTCGGAATTTGACAGTTTGGTTGTTTTACATTCGATTTTCATAATTTTTCGTGGCAAGCAAGCAAAGTGCCTTTGCAGCAACCTCCTGAAATTTCAGGCTGATCGGAGTAAAGAGAAGTGAGTTATAGGAATTTTACTAAAAAGTTATGGTGATATCACTTATAGCCAAAGCAGCCTTGGACTAGGAGGTTTTTCGGCTCACTCGGAATTTGACAGTTTGGTTGTTTTACATTCGATTTTCATAATTTTTCGTGGCTAAAAAGCACAGTACCTTTGCAGCAACCTCCTGAAATTTCAGGCTGATCGGAGTAAAGAGAAGTGAGTTATAGGAATTTTACTAAAAAGTTATGGTGATATCACTTATAGCCAAAGCAGCCTTGGACTAGGAGGTTTTTCGGCTCACTCGGAATTTGACAGTTTGGTTGTTTTGCATTCGATTTTCATAATTTTTCGTGCCCAGAAAGCACAATACCTTTCCAGCAACCTCCCGAAATGTCACGCTGATCGGAGTAAAGAGAAGTGAGTTATAGGAATTTAACTAACAAGTTATGGTGATATCACTTATAGCCAAAGAAGCCTTGGACTAGGAGGTTTTTCGGCTCACTCGGAATTTGACAGTTTGGTTGTTTTGCATTCGATTTTCGTAATTTTTCGTGCCTAGAAAGCACAATACCTTTCCAGCAACCTCCCGAAATGTCACGCTGATCGGAGTAAAGAGAAGAGAGTTATAGGAATTTTACTAAAAAGTTATGGTGATATCACTTATAGCCAAAGAAGCCTTGGACTAGGAGGTTTTTCGGCTCACTCGGAATTTGACAGTTTGGTTGTTTTACATTCGATTTTCATAATTTTTCGTGGCAAGCAAGCAAAGTGCCTTTGCAGCAACCTCCCGAAATTTCAGGCTGAGCGGAGGAAAGAGAAGTGAGTTATAGGAATTTTACTAAAAAGTTATGATGATATCACTTATAGCCAAAGCAGCCTTGGACTAGGAGGTTTTTCGGCTCACTCGGAATTTGACAGTTTGGTTGTTTTACATTCGATTTTCATAATTTTTCGTGCCTAGAAAGCACAATACCTTTGCAGCAACCTCCCGAAATGTCACGCTGATCGGAGTAAAGAGAAGTGAGTTATAGGAATCTTACTAAAAAGTTATGGTGATATCACTTATAGCCAAAGAAGCCTTGGACTAGGAGGTTTTTCGGCTCACTCGGAATTTGACAGTTTGGTTGTTTTGCATTCGCTTTTCATAATTTTTCGTGGCAAGCAAGCACAATACCTTTGCAGTAACCTCCCGAAACCACGCTGATCGGAGTAGAGAGAAGTGAGTTATAGGAATTTTACTAAAAAGTTATGGTGATATCACTTATAGCCAAAGCAGCCTTGGACTAGGAGGTTTTTCGGCTCACTCGGAATTTGACAGCTTGGTTGTTTTGCATTCGATTTTCATAATTTTTCGTGCCCAGAAAGCACAATACCTTTGCAGCAACCTCCCGAAATGTCACGCTGATCGGAGTAAAGAGAAGTGAGTTATAGGAATTTTACTAAAAAGTTATGGTGATATCACTTATAGCCAAAGAAGCCTTGGACTAGGAGGTTTTTCGGCTCACTCGGAATTTGACAGTTTGGTTGTTTTGCATTCGCTTTTCATAAGTTTACGTGCCTAGAAAGCACAATACCTTTCCAGCAACCTCCCGAAATGTCACGCTGATCGGAGTAAAGAGAAGTGAGTTATAGGAATTTTACTAAAAAGTTATGGTGATATCACTTATAGCCAAAGCAGCCTCGGACTAGGAGGTTTTTCGGCTCACTCGGAATTTGACAGTTTGGTTGTTTTACATTCGATTTTCATAATTTTTCGTGCCTAGAAAGCACAATACCTTTGCAGCAACCTCCCGAAATGTCACGCTGATCGGAGTAAAGAGAAGTGAGTGATAGGAATTTTACTAAAAAGATATGGTGATATCACTTATAGCCAAAGCAGCCTCGGACTAGGAGGTTTTTCGGCTCACTCGGAATTTGACAGTTTGGTTGTTTTACATTCGATTTTCATAATTTTTCGTGCCTAGAAAGCACAATACCTTTCCAGCAACCTCCCGAAATGTCACGCTGATCGGAGTAAAGAGAAGTGAGTTATAGGAATTTTACTAAAAAGTTATGGTGATATCACTTATAGCCAAAGCAGCCTTGGACTAGGAGGTTTTTCGGCTCACTCGGAATTTGACAGTTTGGTTGTTTTACATTCGATTTTGATAAGTTTTCGTGCCTAGAAAGCACAATGCCTTTGCAGCAACGTCCTGAAATTTCACGCTGATCGGAGTAAAGAGAAGTGAGTTATAGGAATTTTACTAAAAAGTTATGGTGATATCACTTATAGCCAAAGCAGCCTTGGACTAGGAGGTTTTTCGGCTCACTCGGAATTTGACAGTTTGGTTGTTTTACATTCGATTCTCATAATTTTTCGTGCCTAGAAAGCACAATACCTTCGCAGCAACCTCCCGAAATTTCACGCTGATCGGAGTAAAGAGAAGTCAGTTATAGGAATTTTACTAAAAAGTTATGGTGATATCACTTATAGCCAAAGCAGCCTTGGACTAGGAGGTTTTTCGGCTCACTCGGAATTTGACAGTTTGGTTGTTTTGCATTCGATTTTCATAATTTTTCGTGCCCAGAAAGCACAATACCTTTCCAGCAACCTCCCGAAATGTCACGCTGATCGGAGTAAAGAGAAGTGAGTTATAGGAATTTAACTAAAAAGTTATGGTGATATCACTTATAGCCAAAGAAGCCTTGGACTAGGAGGTTTTTCGGCTCACTCGGAATTTGACAGTTTGGTTGTTTTGCATTCGATTTTCATAATTTTTCGTGCCTAGAAAGCACAATACCTTTCCAGCAACCTCCCGAAATGTCACGCTGATCGGAGTAAAGAGAAGAGAGTTATAGGAATTTTACTAAAAAGTTATGGTGATATCACTTATAGCCAAAGAAGCCTTGGACTAGGAGGTTTTTCGGCTCACTCGGAATTTGACAGTTTGGTTGTTTTATATTCGATTTTCATAATTTTTCGTGGCAAGCAAGCAAAGTGCCTTTGCAGCAACCTCCCGAAATTTCAGGCTGAGCGGAGGAAAGAGAAGTGAGTTATAGGAATTTTACTAAAAAGTTATGATGATATCACTTATACCCAAAGCAGCCTTGGACTAGGAGGTTTTTCGGCTCACTCGGAATTTGACAGTTTGGTTGTTTTACATTCGATTTTCATAATTTTTCGTAGCTAGAAAGCACAGTGCCTTTGCAGCAACCTCCCGAAATTTCAGGCTGATCGGAGTAAAGAGAAGTGAGTTATAGGAATTTTACTAAAAAGTTATGGTGTTATCACTTATAGCCAAAGCAGCCGTGGACTAGGAGGTTTTTCGGCTCACTCGGAATTTGACAGTTTCGTTGTTTCACATTCGATTTTCATAATTTTTCGTAGCTAGAAAGCACAGTACCTTTGCAGCAACCTCCTGAAATTTCAGGCTGATCGGAGTAAAGAGAAGTGAGTTATAGGAATTTTACTAAAAAGTTATGGTGATATCACTTATAGCCAAAGCAGCCTTGGACTAGGAGGTTTTTCGGCTCACTCGGAATTTGACAGCGTGGTTGTTTTACATTCGATTTTCATAATTTTTCGTAGCTAGAAAGCACAGTACCTTTGCAGCAACCTCCTGAAATTTCAGGCTGATCGGAGTAAAGAGAAGTGAGTTATAGGAATTTTACTAAAAAGTTATGGTGATATCACTTATAGCCAAAGCAGCCTTGGACTAGGAGGTTTTTCGGCTCACTCGGAATTTGACAGCTTGGTTGTTTTACATTCGATTTTCATAATTTTTCGTGGCAAGCAAGCACAATACCTTTGCAGTAACCTCCTGAAATTTCAGGCTGATCGGAGTAAAGAGAAGTGAGTTATAGGAATTTTACTAAAAAGTTATGGTGATATCACTTATAGCCAAAGCAGCCTTGGACTAGGAGGTTTTTCGGCACACTCGGAATTAGACAGTTTGGTTGTTTTACATTCGCTTTTCATAAGTTTTCGTGGCTAGAAAGCACAATACCTTTGCAGCAACCTCCCGGAATTTCGACTTGATCGGAGTAAAGAGAAGTGAGTTATAGGAATTTTACTAAAAAGTTATGGTGATATCACTTATAGCCAAAGCAGCCTTGGACTAGGAGGTTTTTCGGCACACTCGAAATTAGACAGTTTGGTTGTTTTACATTCGATTTTCATAATTTTTCGTGGCAAGCAAGCACAATACCTTTGCAGTAACCTCCCGAAATTTCAGGCTGATCGGAGTAAAGAGAAGTGAGTTATAGGAATTTTACTAAAAAGTTATGGTGATATCACTTAGAGCAAAAGCAGCCTTGGACTAGGAGGTTTTTCGGCACACTCGGAATTAGACAGTTTGGTTGTTTTACATTCGATTTCCATAATTTTTCGTGGCAAGCAAGCACAATACCTTTGCAGTAACCTCCTGAAATTTCACGCTGATCGGAGTAAAGAGAAGTGAGTTATAGGAATTTTACTAAAAAGTTATGGTGATATCACTTATAGCCAAAGCAGCCTTGGACTAGGAGGTTTTTCGGCTCACTCGGAATTTGACAGTTTGGTTGTTTTACATTTGATTTTCATAATTTTTCGTAGCTAGAAAGCACAGTGCCTTTGCAGCAACCTCCCGAAATTTCAAGCTGATCGGGCTAAAGAGAAGTGAGTTATAGGAATTTTACTAAAAAGTTATGGTGATATCACTTATAGCCAAAGCAGCCGTGCACTAGGAGGTGTTTCGGTTCACTCGGCATTTGACAGTTTGGTTCTTTTACATTCGATTTCCATAATTTTCCGTGCCCAGAAAGCATTATAGTTCTGCAGCAACCTCCCGAAATTTGAGGCGGCTCGGAGTAACCGGAAACGAGTTATAGCAGTTTTACTAAAAAGTTATGGTGATATCACTTATAGCCAAAGCAGCCTTGGACTAGGAGGTTTTTCGGCTCACTCGGAATTTGACAGTTTGGTTGTTTTACATTCGATTTTCATAATTTTTCGTGCCTGGAAAGCACAATACCTTTGCAGCAACCTCCCGAAATTTCAGGCTTATCGGAGTAAAGAGAAGTGAGTTATAGGAATTTTACTAAAAAGTTATGGTGATATCACTTATAGCCAAAGCAGCCTTGGACTAGGAGGTTTTTCGGCTCACTCGGAATTTGCCAGTTTGGTTGTTTTACATTCGATTTTCATAATTTTTCGTGCCTGGAAAGCACAATACCTTTGCAGCAACCTCCCGAAATTTCACGCTGATCGGAGTAAAGAGAAGTGAGTTATAGGAATTTTACTAAAAAGTTATGGTGATATCACTTATAGCCAAAGCAGCCTCGGACTAGGAGGTTTTTCGGCTCACTCGGAATTTGACAGTTTGGTTGTTTTACATTCGATTTTCACAATTTTTCGTGCCTAGAAAGCACAATACCTTTGCAGCAACCTCCCGAAATGTCACGCTGATCGGAGTAAAGAGAAGTGAGTGATAGGAATTTTACTAAAAAGATATGGTGATATCACTTATAGCCAAAGCATCCTTGGACTAGGAGGTTTTTCGGCTCACTCGGAATTTGACAGTTTGGTTGTTTTACATTCGATTTTGATAATTTTTCGTGCCTAGAAAGCACAATACCTTTGCAGTAACCTCCCGAAACCACGCTGATCGGAGTAGAGAGAAGTGAGTTATAGGAATTTTACTAAAAAGTTATGGTGATATCACTTATAGCCAAAGCAGCCTTGGACTAGGAGGTTTTTCGGCTCACTCGGAATTTGACAGTTTGGTTGTTTTACTTTCGATTTTGATAAGTTTTCGTGCCTAGAAAGCACAATGCCTTTGCAGCAACGTCCTGAAATTTCACGCTGATCGGAGTAAAGAGAAGTGAGTTATAGGAATTTTACTAAAAAGTTATGGTGATATCACTTATAGCCAAAGCAGCCTTGGACTAGGAGGTTTTTCGGCTCACTCGGAATTTGACAGTTTGGTTGTTTTACATTCGATTTTCATAATTTTTCGTGCCTAGAAAGCACAATACCTTTGCAGCAACCTCCCGAAATGTCACGCTGATCGGAGTAAAGAGAAGTGAGTTATAGGAATTTTACTAAAAAGTTATGGTGATATCACTTATAGCCAAAGAAGCCTTGGACTAGGAGGTTTTTCGGCTCACTCGGAATTTGACAGTTTGGTTGTTTTGCATTCGATTTTCATAATTTTTCGTGCCTAGAAAGCACAATACCTTTCCAGCAACCTCCCGAAATGTCACGCTGATCGGAGTAAAGAGAAGAGAGTTATAGGAATTTTACTAAAAAGTTATGGTGATATCACTTATAGCCAAAGAAGCCTTGGACTAGGAGGTTTTTCGGCTCACTCGGAATTTGACAGTTTGGTTGTTTTACATTCGATTTTCATAATTTTTCGTGGCAAGCAAGCACAATACCTTTGCAGTAACCTCCCGAAACCACGCTGATCGGAGTAGAGAGAAGTGAGTTATAGGAATTTTACTAAAAAGTTATGGTGATATCACTTATAGCCAAAGAAGCCTTGGACTAGGAGGTTTTTCGGCTCACTCGGAATTTGACAGCTTGGTTGTTTTGCATTCGATTTTCATAATTTTTCGTGCTCAGAAAGCACAATACCTTTGCAGCAACCTCCCGAAATGTCACGCTGATCGGAGTAAAGAGAAGTGAGTTATAGGAATTTTACTAAAAAGTTATGGTGATATCACTTATAGCCAAAGAAGCCTTGGACTAGGAGGTTTTTCGGCTCACTCGGAATTTGACAGTTTGGTTGTTTTATATTCGATTTTCATAATTTTTCGTGGCAAGCAAGCAAAGTGCCTTTGCAGCAACCTCCCGAAATTTCAGGCTGAGCGGAGTAAAGAGAAGTCAGTTATAGGAATTTTACTAAAAAGTTATGGTGATATCACTTATAGCCAAAGCAGCCTTGGACTAGGAGGTTTTTCGGCTCACTCGGAATTTGACAGTTTGGTTGTTTTACATTCGATTTTCATAATTTTTCGTAGCTAGAAAGCACAGTGCCTTTGCAGCAACCTCCCGAAATTTCAGGCTGATCGGAGTAAAGAGAAGTGAGTTATAGGAATTTTACTAAAAAGTTATGGTGTTATCACTTATAGCCAAAGCAGCCGTGGACTAGGAGGTTTTTCGGCTCACTCGGAATTTGACAGTTTCGTTGTTTCACATTCGATTTTCATAATTTTTCGTAGCTAGAAAGCACAGTACCTTTGCAGCAACCTCCTGAAATTTCAGGCTGATCGGAGTAAAGAGAAGTGAGTTATAGGAATTTTACTAAAAAGTTATGGTGATATCACTTATAGACAAAGCAGCCTTGGACTAGGAGGTTTTTCGGCTCACTCGGAATTTGACAGCGTGGTTGTTTTACATTCGATTTTCATAATTTTTCGTGGCAAGCAAGCACAATACCTTTGCAGTAACCTCCCGAAACCACGCTGATCGGAGTAGAGAGAAGTGAGTTATAGGAATTTTACTAAAAAGTTATGGTGATATCACTTATAGCCAAAGCAGCCTTGGACTAGGAGGTTTTCCGGCACACTCGGAATTAAACAGTTTGGTTGTTTTACATTCGCTTTTCATAAGTTTTCGTGGCTAGAAAGCACAATACCTTTGCAGTAACCTCCCGAAACCACGCTGATCGGAGTAGAGAGAAGTGAGTTATAGGAATTTTACTAAAACGTTATGGTGATATCACTTATAGCCAAAGCAGCCTTGCACTAGGAGGTTTTTCGGCTCACTCGGAATTTGACAGTTTGGTTGTTTTACATTCGATTTTGATAAGTTTTCGTGCCTAGAAAGCACAATGCCTTTGCAGCAACGTCCTGAAATTTCACGCTGATCGGAGTAAAGAGAAGTGAGTTATAGGAATTTTACTAAAAAGTTATGGTGATATCACTTATAGCCAAAGCAGCCTTGGACTAGGAGGTTTTTCGGCTCACTCGGAATTTGACAGTTTGGTTGTTTTACATTCGATTTTCATAATTTTTCGTAGCTAGAAAGCACAGTGCCTTTGCAGCAACCTCCCGTAATTTCAGGCTGATCGGAGTAAAGAGAAGTGAGTTATAGGAATTTTACTAAAAAGTTATGGTGTTATCACTTATAGCCAAAGCAGCCTTGGACTAGGAGGTTTTTCGGCTCACTCGGAATTTGACAGTTTCGTTGTTTCACATTCGATTTTCATAATTTTTCGTAGCTAGAAAGCACAGTACCTTTGCAGTAACCTCCTGAAATTTCAGGCTGATCGGAGTAAACAGAAGTGAGTTATAGGAATTTTACTAAAAAGTTATGGTGATATCACTTATAGCCAAAGCAGCCTTGGACTAGGAGGTTTTTCGGCTCACTCGGAATTTGACAGCTTGGTTGTTTTACATTCGATTTTCATAATTTTTCGTGGCAAGCAAGCACAATACCTTTGCAGTAACCTCCCGAAACCACGCTGATCGGAGTAGAGAGAAGTGAGTTATAGGAATTTTACTAAAAAGTTATGGTGATATCACTTATAGCCAAAGCAGCCTCGGACTAGGAGGTTTTTCGGCTCACTCGGAATTTGACAGTTTGGTTGTTTTACATTCGATTTTCACAATTTTTCGTGCCTAGAAAGCACAATACCTTTGCAGCAACCTCCCGAAATGTCACGCTGATCGGAGTAAAGAGAAGTGAGTGATAGGAATTTTACTAAAAAGATATGGTGATATCACTTATAGCCAAAGCATCCTTGGACTAGGAGGTTTTTCGGCTCACTCGGAATTTGACAGTTTGGTTGTTTTACATTCGATTTTGATAATTTTTCGTGCCTAGAAAGCACAATACCTTTGCAGTAACCTCCCGAAACCACGCTGATCGGAGTAGAGAGAAGTGAGTTATAGGAATTTTACTAAAAAGTTATGGTGATATCACTTATAGCCAAAGCAGCCTTGGACTAGGAGGTTTTTCGGCTCACTCGGAATTTGACAGTTTGGTTGTTTTACTTTCGATTTTGATAAGTTTTCGTGCCTAGAAAGCACAATGCCTTTGCAGCAACGTCCTGAAATTTCACGCTGATCGGAGTAAAGAGAAGTGAGTTATAGGAATTTTACTAAAAAGTTATGGTGATATCACTTATAGCCAAAGCAGCCTTGGACTAAGAGGTTTTTCGGCTCACTCGGAATTTGACAGTTTGGTTGTTTTACATTCGATTTTCATAATTTTTCGTGCCTAGAAAGCACAATACCTTTGCAGCAACCTCCCGAAATGTCACGCTGATCGGAGTAAAGAGAAGTGAGTTATAGGAATTTTACTAAAAAGTTATGGTGATATCACTTATAGCCAAAGAAGCCTTGGACTAGGAGGTTTTTCGGCTCACTCGGAATTTGACAGTTTGGTTGTTTTGCATTCGATTTTCATAATTTTTCGTGCCTAGAAAGCACAATACCTTTCCAGCAACCTCCCGAAATGTCACGCTGATCGGAGTAAAGAGAAGAGAGTTATAGGAATTTTACTAAAAAGTTATGGTGATATCACTTATAGCCAAAGAAGCCTTGGACTAGGAGGTTTTTCGGCTCACTCGGAATTTGACAGTTTGGTTGTTTTACATTCGATTTTCATAATTTTTCGTGGCAAGCAAGCACAATACCTTTGCAGTAACCTCCCGAAACCACGCTGATCGGAGTAGAGAGAAGTGAGTTATAGGAATTTTACTAAAAAGTTATGGTGATATCACTTATAGCCAAAGAAGCCTTGGACTAGGAGGTTTTTCGGCTCACTCGGAATTTGACAGCTTGGTTGTTTTGCATTCGATTTTCATAATTTTTCGTGCTCAGAAAGCACAATACCTTTGCAGCAACCTCCCGAAATGTCACGCTGATCGGAGTAAAGAGAAGTGAGTTATAGGAATTTTACTAAAAAGTTATGGTGATATCACTTATAGCCAAAGAAGCCTTGGACTAGGAGGTTTTTCGGCTCACTCGGAATTTGACAGTTTGGTTGTTTTACATTCGATTTTCATAATTTTTCGTGGCAAGCAAGCAAAGTGCCTTTGCAGCAACCTCCCGAAATTTCAGGCTGAGCGGAGGAAAGAGAAGTGAGTTATAGGAATTTTACTAAAAAGTTATGGTGATATCACTTATAGCCAAAGCAGCCTTGGACTAGGAGGTTTTTCGGCTCACTCGGAATTTGACAGTTTGGTTGTTTTACATTCGATTTTCATAATTTTTCGTAGCTAGAAAGCACAGTGCCTTTGCAGCAACCTCCCGAAATTTCAGGCTGATCGGAGTAAAGAGAAGTGAGTTATAGGAATTTTACTAAAAAGTTATGGTGTTATCACTTATAGCCAAAGCAGCCGTGGACTAGGAGGTTTTTCGGCTCACTCGGAATTTGACAGTTTCGTTGTTTCACATTCGATTTTCATAATTTTTCGTAGCTAGAAAGCACAGTACCTTTGCAGCAACCTCCTGAAATTTCAGGCTGATCGGAGTAAAGAGAAGTGAGTTATAGGAATTTTACTAAAAAGTTATGGTGATATCACTTATAGACAAAGCAGCCTTGGACTAGGAGGTTTTTCGGCTCACTCGGAATTTGACAGCGTGGTTGTTTTACATTCGATTTTCATAATTTTTCGTGGCAAGCAAGCACAATACCTTTGCAGTAACCTCCCGAAACCACGCTGATCGGAGTAGAGAGAAGTGAGTTATAGGAATTTTACTAAAAAGTTATGGTGATATCACTTATAGCCAAAGCAGCCTTGGACTAGGAGGTTTTCCGGCACACTCGGAATTAAACAGTTTGGTTGTTTTACATTCGCTTTTCATAAGTTTTCGTGGCTAGAAAGCACAATACCTTTGCAGTAACCTCCCGAAACCACGCTGATCGGAGTAGAGAGAAGTGAGTTATAGGAATTTTACTAAAACGTTATGGTGATATCACTTATAGCCAAAGCAGCCTTGCACTAGGAGGTTTTTCGGCTCACTCGGAATTTGACAGTTTGGTTGTTTTACATTCGATTTTGATAAGTTTTCGTGCCTAGAAAGCACAATGCCTTTGCAGCAACGTCCTGAAATTTCACGCTGATCGGAGTAAAGAGAAGTGAGTTATAGGAATTTTACTAAAAAGTTATGGTGATATCACTTATAGCCAAAGCAGCCTTGGACTAGGAGGTTTTTCGGCTCACTCGGAATTTGACAGTTTGGTTGTTTTACATTCGATTTTCATAATTTTTCGTAGCTAGAAAGCACAGTGCCTTTGCAGCAACCTCCCGTAATTTCAGGCTGATCGGAGTAAAGAGAAGTGAGTTATAGGAATTTTACTAAAAAGTTATGGTGTTATCACTTATAGCCAAAGCAGCCTTGGACTAGGAGGTTTTTCGGCTCACTCGGAATTTGACAGTTTCGTTGTTTCACATTCGATTTTCATAATTTTTCGTAGCTAGAAAGCACAGTACCTTTGCAGTAACCTCCTGAAATTTCAGGCTGATCGGAGTAAACAGAAGTGAGTTATAGGAATTTTACTAAAAAGTTATGGTGATATCACTTATAGCCAAAGCAGCCTTGGACTAGGAGGTTTTTCGGCTCACTCGGAATTTGACAGCTTGGTTGTTTTACATTCGATTTTCATAATTTTTCGTGGCAAGCAAGCACAATACCTTTGCAGTAACCTCCCGAAACCACGCTGATCGGAGTAGAGAGAAGTGAGTTATAGGAATTTTACTAAAAAGTTATGGTGATATCACTTATAGCCAAAGCAGCCTTGAACTAGGAGGTTTTTCGGCACACTCGGAATTAGACAGTTTGGTTGTTTTACATTCGATTTTCATAATTTTTCGTGCCTAGAAAGCACAATACCTTTGCAGCAACCTCCCGAAATTTCAGGCTTATCGGAGTAAAGAGAAGTGAGTTATAGGAATTTTACTAAAAAGTTATGGTGATATCACTTATAGCCAAAGCAGCCTTGGACTAGGAGGTTTTTCGGCTCACTCGGAATTTGACAGTTTGGTTGTTTTACATTCGATTCTCATAATTTTTCGTGCCTAGAAAGCACAATACCTTCGCAGCAACCTCCCGAAATTTCACGCTGATCGGAGTAAAGAGAAGTCAGTTATAGGAATTTTACTAAAAAGTTATGGTGATATCACTTATAGCCAAAGCAGCCTTGGACTAGGAGGTTTTTCGGCTCACTCGGAATTTGACAGTTTGGTTGTTTTGCATTCGATTTTCATAATTTTTCGTGCCCAGAAAGCACAATACCTTTCCAGCAACCTCCCGAAATGTCACGCTGATCGGAGTAAAGAGAAGTGAGTTATAGGAATTTAACTAAAAAGTTATGGTGATATCACTTATAGCCAAAGAAGCCTTGGACTAGGAGGTTTTTCGGCTCACTCGGAATTTGACAGTTTGGTTGTTTTGCATTCGATTTTCATAATTTTTCGTGCCTAGAAAGCACAATACCTTTCCAGCAACCTCCCGAAATGTCACGCTGATCGGAGTAAAGAGAAGAGAGTTATAGGAATTTTACTAAAAAGTTATGGTGATATCACTTATAGCCAAAGAAGCCTTGGACTAGGAGGTTTTTCGGCTCACTCGGAATTTGACAGTTTGGTTGTTTTACATTCGATTTTCATAATTTTTCGTGGCAAGCAAGCAAAGTGCCTTTGCAGCAACCTCCCGAAATTTCAGGCTGAGCGGAGGAAAGAGAAGTGAGTTATAGGAATTTTACTAAAAAGTTATGATGATATCACTTATAGCCAAAGCAGCCTTGGACTAGGAGGTTTTTCGGCTCACTCGGAATTTGACAGTTTGGTTGTTTTACATTCGATTTTCATAATTTTTCGTAGCTAGAAAGCACAGTGCCTTTGCAGCAACCTCCCGAAATTTCAGGCTGATCGGAGTAAAGAGAAGTGAGTTATAGGAATTTTACTAAAAAGTTATGGTGTTATCACTTATAGCCAAAGCAGCCGTGGACTAGGAGGTTTTTCGGCTCACTCGGAATTTGACAGTTTCGTTGTTTCACATTCGATTTTCATAATTTTTCGTAGCTAAAAAGCACAGTACCTTTGCAGCAACCTCCTGAAATTTCAGGCTGATCGGAGTAAAGAGAAGTGAGTTATAGGAATTTTACTAAAAAGTTATGGTGATATCACTTATAGCCAAAGCAGCCTTGGACTAGGAGGTTTTTCGGCTCACTCGGAATTTGACAGTTTGGTTGTTTTACATTCGATTTTCATAATTTTTCGTAGCTAGAAAGCACAGTACCTTTGCAGTAACCTCCTGAAATTTCAGGCTGATCGGAGTAAAGAGAAGTGAGTTATAGGAATTTTACTAAAAAGTTATGGTGATATCACTTATAGCCAAAGCAGCCTTGGACTAGGAGGTTTTTCGGCTCACTCGGAATTTGACAGCTTGGTTGTTTTACATTCGATTTTCATAATTTTTCGTGGCAAGCAAGCACAATACCTTTGCAGTAACCTCCTGAAATTTCAGGCTGATCGGAGTAAAGAGAAGTGAGTTATAGGAATTTTACTAAAAAGTTATGGTGATATCACTTATAGCCAAAGCAGCCTTGGACTAGGAGGTTTTTCGGCACACTCGGAATTAGACAGTTTGGTTGTTTTACATTCGCTTTTCATAAGTTTTCGTGGCTAGAAAGCACAATACCTTTGCAGCAACCTCCCGGAATTTCGACTTGATCGGAGTAAAGAGAAGTGAGTTATAGGAATTTTACTAAAAAGTTATGGTGATATCACTTATAGCCAAAGCAGCCTTGGACTAGGAGGTTTTTCGGCACACTCGGAATTAGACAGTTTGGTTGTTTTATATTCGATTTTCATAATTTTTCGTAGCTGGAAAGCAAAGTGCGTTTGCAGCAACCTCCCGAAATTTCAGGCTGATCGGAGTAAAGAGAAGTGAGTTATAGGAATTTTACTAAAAAGTTATGGTGATATCACTTATAGCCAAAGCAGCCTTGGACTAGGAGGTTTTTCGGCTCACTCGGAATTTGACAGCTTGGTTGTTTTACATTCGATTTTCATAATTTTTCGTGGCAAGCAAGCACAATACCTTTGCAGTAACCTCCCGAAACCACGCTGATCGGAGTAGAGAGAAGTGAGTTATAGGAATTTTACTAAAAAGTTATGGTGATATCACTTATAGCCAAAGAAGCCTTGGACTAGGAGGTTTTTCGGCTCACTCAGAATTTGACAGTTTGGTTGTTTTACATTCGATTTTCATAATTTTTCGGGGCTAAAAAGCACAGTACCTTTGCAGCAACCTCCTGAAATTTCAGGCTGATCGGAGTAAAGAGAAGTGAGTTATAGGAATTTTACTAAAAAGTTATGGTGATATCACTTATAGCCAAAGCAGCCTTGGACTAGGAGGTTTTTCGGCTCACTCGGAATTTGACAGTTTGGTTGTTTTGCATTCGATTTTCATAATTTTTCGTGCCCAGAAAGCACAATACCTTTCCAGCAACCTCCCGAAATGTCACGCTGATCGGAGTAAAGAGAAGTGAGTTATAGGAATTTAACTAAAAAGTTATGGTGATATCACTTATAGCCAAAGAAGCCTTGGACTAGGAGGTTTTTCGGCTCACTCGGAATTTGACAGTTTGGTTGTTTTGCATTCGATTTTCATAATTTTTCGTGCCTAGAAAGCACAATACCTTTCCAGCAACCTCCCGAAATGTCACGCTGATCGGAGTAAAGAGAAGAGAGTTATAGGAATTTTACTAAAAAGTTATGGTGATATCACTTATAGCCAAAGAAGCCTTGGACTAGGAGGTTTTTCGGCTCACTCGGAATTTGACAGTTTGGTTGTTTTACATTCGATTTTCATAATTTTTCGTGGCAAGCAAGCAAAGTGCCTTTGCAGCAACCTCCTGAAATTTCAGGCTGATCGGAGTAAAGAGAAGTGAGTTATAGGAATTTTACTAGAAAGTTATGGTGATATCACTTATAGCCAAAGCAGCCTTGGACTAGGAGGTTTTTCGGCTCACTCGGAATTTGACAGTTTGGTTGTTTTACATTCGATTTTCATAATTTTTCGTGGCTAAAAAGCACAGTACCTTTGCAGCAACCTCCTGAAATTTCAGGCTGATCGGAGTAAAGAGAAGTGAGTTATAGGAATTTTACTAAAAAGTTATGGTGATATCACTTATAGCCAAAGCAGCCTTGGACTAGGAGGTTTTTCGGCTCACTCGGAATTTGACAGTTTGGTTGTTTTGCATTCGATTTTCATAATTTTTCGTGCCCAGAAAGCACAATACCTTTCCAGCAACCTCCCGAAATGTCACGCTGATCGGAGTAAAGAGAAGAGAGTTATAGGAATTTTACTAAAAAGTTATGGTGATATCACTTATAGCCAAAGAAGCCTTGGACTAGGAGGTTTTTCGGCTCACTCGGAATTTGACAGTTTGGTTGTTTTACATTCGATTTTCATAATTTTTCGTGGCAAGCAAGCAAAGTGCCTTTGCAGCAACCTCCCGAAATTTCAGGCTGAGCGGAGGAAAGAGAAGTGAGTTATAGGAATTTTACTAAAAAGTTATGATGATATCACTTATAGCCAAAGCAGCCTTGGACTAGGAGGTTTTTCGGCTCACTCGGAATTTGACAGTTTGGTTGTTTTACATTCGATTTTCATAATTTTTCGTGCCTAGAAAGCACAATACCTTTGCAGCAACCTCCCGAAATGTCACGCTGATCGGAGTAAAGAGAAGTGAGTTATAGGAATCTTACTAAAAAGTTATGGTGATATCACTTATAGCCAAAGAAGCCTTGGACTAGGAGGTTTTTCGGCTCACTCGGAATTTGACAGTTTGGTTGTTTTACATTCGATTTTCATAATTTTTCGTGGCAAGCAAGCAAAGTGCCTTTGCAGCAACCTCCCGAAATTTCAGGCTGAGCGGAGGAAAGAGAAGTGAGTTATAGGAATTTTACTAAAAAGTTATGATGATATCACTTATAGCCAAAGCAGCCTTGGACTAGGAGGTTTTTCGGCTCACTCGGAATTTGACAGTTTGGTTGTTTTACATTCGATTTTCATAATTTTTCGTGCCTAGAAAGCACAATACCTTTGCAGCAACCTCCCGAAATGTCACGCTGATCGGAGTAAAGTGAAGTGAGTTATAGGAATTTTACTAAAAAGTTATGGTGATATCACTTATAGCCAAAGCAGCCTTGGACTAGGAGGTTTTTCGGCTCACTCGGAATTTGACAGCTTGGTTGTTTTGCATTCGATTTTCATAATTTTTCGTGCCCAGAAAGCACAATACCTTTGCAGCAACCTCCCGAAATGTCACGCTGATCGGAGTAAAGAGAAGTGAGTTATAGGAATTTTACTAAAAAGTTATGGTGATATCACTTATAGCCAAAGAAGCCTTGGACTAGGAGGTTTTTCGGCTCACTCGGAATTTGACAGTTTGGTTGTTTTGCATTCGCTTTTCATAAGTTTACGTGCCTAGAAAGCACAATACCTTTCCAGCAACCTCCCGAAATGTCACGCTGATCGGAGTAAAGAGAAGTGAGTTATAGGAATTTTACTAAAAAGTTATGGTGATATCACTTATAGCCAAAGCAGCCTCGGACTAGGAGGTTTTTCGGCTCACTCGGAATTTGACAGTTTGGTTGTTTTACATTCGATTTTCATAATTTTTCGTGCCTAGAAAGCACAATACCTTTGCAGCAACCTCCCGAAATGTCACGCTGATCGGAGTAAAGAGAAGTGAGTGATAGGAATTTTACTAAAAAGATATGGTGATATCACTTATAGCCAAAGCAGCCTCGGACTAGGAGGTTTTTCGGCTCACTCGGAATTTGACAGTTTGGTTGTTTTACATTCGATTTTCATAATTTTTCGTGCCTAGAAAGCACAATACCTTTCCAGCAACCTCCCGAAATGTCACGCTGATCGGAGTAAAGAGAAGTGAGTTATAGGAATTTTACTAAAAAGTTATGGTGATATCACTTATAGCCAAAGCAGCCTTGGACTAGGAGGTTTTTCGGCTCACTCGGAATTTGACAGTTTGGTTGTTTTACATTCGATTTTGATAAGTTTTCGTGCCTAGAAAGCACAGTGCCTTTGCAGCAACGTCCTGAAATTTCACGCTGATCGGAGTAAAGAGAAGTGAGTTATAGGAATTTTACTAAAAAGTTATGGTGATATCACTTATAGCCAAAGCAGCCTTGGACTAGGAGGTTTTTCGGCTCACTCGGAATTTGACAGTTTGGTTGTTTTACATTCGATTCTCATAATTTTTCGTGCCTAGAAAGCACAATACCTTCGCAGCAACCTCCCGAAATTTCACGCTGATCGGAGTAAAGAGAAGTCAGTTATAGGAATTTTACTAAAAAGTTATGGTGATATCACTTATAGCCAAAGCAGCCTTGGACTAGGAGGTTTTTCGGCTCACTCGGAATTTGACAGTTTGGTTGTTTTGCATTCGATTTTCATAATTTTTCGTAGCTAGAAAGCACAATACCTTTCCAGCAACCTCCCGAAATGTCACGCTGATCGGAGTAAAGAGAAGTGAGTTATAGGAATTTAACTAAAAAGTTATGGTGATATCACTTATAGCCAAAGAAGCCTTGGACTAGGAGGTTTTTCGGCTCACTCGGAATTTGACAGTTTGGTTGTTTTGCATTCGATTTTCATAATTTTTCGTGCCTAGAAAGCACAATACCTTTCCAGCAACCTCCCGAAATGTCACGCTGATCGGAGTAAAGAGAAGAGAGTTATAGGAATTTTACTAAAAAGTTATGGTGATATCACTTATAGCCAAAGAAGCCTTGGACTAGGAGGTTTTTCGGCTCACTCGGAATTTGACAGTTTGGTTGTTTTACATTCGATTTTCATAATTTTTCGTGGCAAGCAAGCAAAGTGCCTTTGCAGCAACCTCCCGAAATTTCAGGCTGAGCGGAGGAAAGAGAAGTGAGTTATAGGAATTTTACTAAAAAGTTATGATGATATCACTTATACCCAAAGCATCCTTGGACTAGGAGGTTTTTCGGCTCACTCGGAATTTGACAGTTTGGTTGTTTTACATTCGATTTTCATAATTTTTCGTAGCTAGAAAGCACAGTGCCTTTGCAGCAACCTCCCGAAATTTCAGGCTGATCGGAGTAAAGAGAAGTGAGTTATAGGAATTTTACTAAAAAGTTATGATGATATCACTTATACCCAAAGCATCCTTGGACTAGGAGGTTTTTCGGCTCACTCGGAATTTGACAGTTTCGTTGTTTCACATTCGATTTTCATAATTTTTCGTAGCTAGAAAGCACAGTACCTTTGCAGCAACCTCCTGAAATTTCAGGCTGATCGGAGTAAAGAGAAGTGAGTTATAGGAATTTTACTAAAAAGTTATGGTGATATCACTTATAGCCAAAGCAGCCTTGGACTAGGAGGTTTTTCGGCTCACTCGGAATTTGACAGCGTGGTTGTTTTACATTCGATTTTCATAATTTTTCGTAGCTAGAAAGCACAGTACCTTTGCAGTAACCTCCTGAAATTTCAGGCTGATCGGAGTAAAGAGAAGTGAGTTATAGGAATTTTACTAAAAAGTTATGGTGATATCACTTATAGCCAAAGCAGCCTTGGACTAGGAGGTTTTTCGGCTCACTCGGAATTTGACAGCTTGGTTGTTTTACATTCGATTTTGATAAGTTTACGTGCCTAGAAAGCACAATACCTTTCCAGCAACCTCCCGAAATGTCACGCTGATCGGAGTAAAGAGAAGTGAGTTATAGGAATTTTACTAAAAAGTTATGGTGATATCACTTATAGCCAAAGCAGCCTCGGACTAGGAGGTTTTTCGGCTCACTCGGAATTTGACAGTTTGGTTGTTTTACATTCGATTTTCATAATTTTTCGTGCCTAGAAAGCACAATACCTTTGCAGCAACCTCCCGAAATGTCACGCTGATCGGAGTAAAGAGAAGTGAGTGATAGGAATTTTACTAAAAAGATATGGTGATATCACTTATAGCCAAAGCAGCCTCGGACTAGGAGGTTTTTCGGCTCACTCGGAATTTGACAGTTTGGTTGTTTTACATTCGATTTTCATAATTTTTCGTGCCTAGAAAGCACAATACCTTTCCAGCAACCTCCCGAAATGTCACGCTGATCGGAGTAAAGAGAAGTGAGTTATAGGAATTTTACTAAAAAGTTATGGTGATATCACTTATAGCCAAAGCAGCCTTGGACTAGGAGGTTTTTCGGCTCACTCGGAATTTGACAGTTTGGTTGTTTTACATTCGATTTTGATAAGTTTTCGTGCCTAGAAAGCACAGTGCCTTTGCAGCAACGTCCTGAAATTTCACGCTGATCGGAGTAAAGAGAAGTGAGTTATAGGAATTTTACTAAAAAGTTATGGTGATATCACTTATAGCCAAAGCAGCCTTGGACTAGGAGGTTTTTCGGCTCACTCGGAATTTGACAGTTTGGTTGTTTTACATTCGATTCTCATAATTTTTCGTGCCTAGAAAGCACAATACCTTCGCAGCAACCTCCCGAAATTTCACGCTGATCGGAGTAAAGAGAAGTCAGTTATAGGAATTTTACTAAAAAGTTATGGTGATATCACTTATAGCCAAAGCAGCCTTGGACTAGGAGGTTTTTCGGCTCACTCGGAATTTGACAGTTTGGTTGTTTTGCATTCGATTTTCATAATTTTTCGTAGCTAGAAAGCACAATACCTTTCCAGCAACCTCCCGAAATGTCACGCTGATCGGAGTAAAGAGAAGTGAGTTATAGGAATTTAACTAAAAAGTTATGGTGATATCACTTATAGCCAAAGAAGCCTTGGACTAGGAGGTTTTTCGGCTCACTCGGAATTTGACAGTTTGGTTGTTTTGCATTCGATTTTCATAATTTTTCGTGCCTAGAAAGCACAATACCTTTCCAGCAACCTCCCGAAATGTCACGCTGATCGGAGTAAAGAGAAGAGAGTTATAGGAATTTTACTAAAAAGTTATGGTGATATCACTTATAGCCAAAGAAGCCTTGGACTAGGAGGTTTTTCGGCTCACTCGGAATTTGACAGTTTGGTTGTTTTACATTCGATTTTCATAATTTTTCGTGGCAAGCAAGCAAAGTGCCTTTGCAGCAACCTCCCGAAATTTCAGGCTGAGCGGAGGAAAGAGAAGTGAGTTATAGGAATTTTACTAAAAAGTTATGATGATATCACTTATACCCAAAGCATCCTTGGACTAGGAGGTTTTTCGGCTCACTCGGAATTTGACAGTTTGGTTGTTTTACATTCGATTTTCATAATTTTTCGTAGCTAGAAAGCACAGTGCCTTTGCAGCAACCTCCCGAAATTTCAGGCTGATCGGAGTAAAGAGAAGTGAGTTATAGGAATTTTACTAAAAAGTTATGGTGTTATCACTTATAGCCAAAGCAGCCGTGGACTAGGAGGTTTTTCGGCTCACTCGGAATTTGACAGTTTCGTTGTTTCACATTCGATTTTCATAATTTTTCGTAGCTAGAAAGCACAGTACCTTTGCAGCAACCTCCTGAAATTTCAGGCTGATCGGAGTAAAGAGAAGTGAGTTATAGGAATTTTACTAAAAAGTTATGGTGATATCACTTATAGCCAAAGCAGCCTTGGACTAGGAGGTTTTTCGGCTCACTCGGAATTTGACAGCGTGGTTGTTTTACATTCGATTTTCATAATTTTTCGTAGCTAGAAAGCACAGTACCTTTGCAGTAACCTCCTGAAATTTCAGGCTGATCGGAGTAAAGAGAAGTGAGTTATAGGAATTTTACTAAAAAGTTATGGTGATATCACTTATAGCCAAAGCAGCCTTGGACTAGGAGGTTTTTCGGCTCACTCGGAATTTGACAGCTTGGTTGTTTTACATTCGATTTTCATAATTTTTCGTGGCAAGCAAGCACAATACCTTCGCAGTAACCTCCTGAAATTTCAGGCTGATCGGAGTAAAGAGAAGTGAGTTATAGGAATTTTACTAAAAAGTTATGGTGATATCACTTATAGCCAAAGCAGCCTTGGACTAGGAGGTTTTTCGGCACACTCGGAATTAGACAGTTTGGTTGTTTTACATTCGCTTTTCATAAGTTTTCGTGGCTAGAAAGCACAATACCTTTGCAGCAACCTCCCGGAATTTCGACTTGATCGGAGTAAAGAGAAGTGAGTTATAGGAATTTTACTAAAAAGTTATGGTGATATCACTTATAGCCAAAGCAGCCTTGGACTAGGAGGTTTTTCGGCACACTCGGAATTAGACAGTTTGGTTGTTTTACATTCGATTTTCATAATTTTTCGTGGCAAGCAAGCACAATACCTTTGCAGTAACCTCCCGAAATTTCAGGCTGATCGGAGTAAAGAGAAGTGAGTTATAGGAATTTTACTAAAAAGTTATGGTGATATCACTTAGAGCAAAAGCAGCCTTGGACTAGGAGGTTTTTCGGCACACTCGGAATTAGACAGTTTGGTTGTTTTACATTCGATTTCCATAATTTTTCGTGGCAAGCAAGCACAATACCTTTGCAGTAACCTCCTGAAATTTCACGCTGATCGGAGTAAAGAGAAGTGAGTTATAGGAATTTTACTAAAAAGTTATGGTGATATCACTTATAGCCAAAGCAGCCTTGGACTAGGAGGTTTTTCGGCTCACTCGGAATTTGACAGTTTGGTTGTTTTACATTCGATTTCCATAATTTTTCGTAGCTAGAAAGCACAGTGCCTTTGCAGCAACCTCCCGAAATTTCAAGCTGATCGGGCTAAAGAGAAGTGAGTTATAGGAATTTTACTAAAAAGTTATGGTGATATCACTTATAGCCAAAGCAGCCGTGCACTAGGAGGTGTTTCGGTTCACTCGGCATTTGACAGTTTGGTTCTTTTACATTCGATTTCCATAATTTTCCGTGCCCAGAAAGCATTATAGTTCTGCAGCAACCTCCCGAAATTTGAGGCGGCTCGGAGTAACCGGAAACGAGTTATAGCAGTTTTACTAAAAAGTTATGGTGATATCACTTATAGCCAAAGCAGCCTTGGACTAGGAGGTTTTTCGGCTCACTCGGAATTTGACAGTTTGGTTGTTTTACATTCGCTTTTCATAAGTTTTCGTGGTAAGCAAGCACAATACCTTTGCAGCAACCTCCCGAAATTTCAGGCTTATCGGAGTAAAGAGAAGTGAGTTATAGGAATTTTACTAAAAAGTTATGGTGATATCACTTATAGCCAAAGCAGCCTTGGACTAGGAGGTTTTTCGGCTCACTCGGAATTTGACAGTTTGGTTGTTTTACATTCGATTTTCATAATTTTTCGTGCCTGGAAAGAACAATACCTTTGCAGCAACCTCCCGAAATTTCACGCTGATCGGAGTAAAGAGAAGTGAGTTATAGGAATTTTACTAAAAAGTTTTGGTGATATCACTTATAGCCAAAGCAGCCTTGGACTAGGAGGTTTTTCGGCACACTCGGAATTTGACAGTTTGGTTGTTTTACATTCGATTTTCATAAGTTTTCGTGGCTGGAAAGCACAATACCTTTGCAGCAACCTCCCGTAATTTCCAGTTGATCGGAGTAAAGAGAAGTGAGTTATAGGAATTTTACTAAAAGGTTTTGGTGATATCACTTATAGCCAAAGCAGCCTTGGACTAAGAGGTTTTTCGGCTCACTCGGAATTTGACAGTTTGGTTGTTTTACATTCGATTTTGATAATTCTTCGTGCCTAGAAAGCACAATACCTTTGCAGCAACCTCCCGAAATTTCACGCTTATCGGAGTAAAGAGAAGTGTGTTATAGGAATTTAACTAAAAAGTTATGGTGATATCACTTATAGCCAAAGCAGCCTTGGACTAGGAGGTTTTTCGGCTAACTCGGAATTTGACAGTTTGGTTGTTTTACATTCGATTTTCATAATTTTTCGTGGCAAGCAAGCACAATACCTTTGCAGTAACCTCCCGAAATTTCACGCTGATCGGAGTAAAGAGAAGTGAGTTATAGGAATTTTACTAAAAAGTTATGGTGATATCACTTATAGCCAAAGCAGCCTTGCACTAGGAGGTTTTTCGGCTCACTCGGAATTTGACAGTTTGGTTGTTTTACATTCGATTTTCATAAGTTTTCGTGGCTGGAAAGCACAATACCTTAGCAGCAACCTCCCGTAATTTCCAGTTGATCGGAGGAAAGAGAAGTGAGTTATAGGAATTTTACTAAAAAGTTTTGGTGATATCACTTATAGCCAAAGCAGCCTTGGACTAGGAGGTTTTTCGGCTCACTCGGAATTTGACAGTTTGGTTGTTTTACATTCGCTTTTCATAAGTTTTCGTGGTAAGCAAGCACAATACCTTTGCAGCAACCTCCCGAAATTTCAGGCTTATCGGAGTAAAGAGAAGTGAGTTATAGGAATTTTACTAAAAAGTTATGGTGATATCACTTATAGCCAAAGCAGCCTTGCACTAGGAGGTTTTTCGGCTCACTCGGAATTTGACAGTTTGGTTGTTTTACATTCGATTTTCATAATTTTTCGTGCCTAGAAAGCACAATACCTTTGCAGCAACCTCCCGAAATTTCACGCTGATCGGAGTAAAGAGAAGTGAGTTATAGGAATTTTACTAAAAAGTTTTGGTGATATCACTTATAGCCAAAGCAGCCTTGGACTAGGAGGTTTTTCGGCACACTCGGAATTTGACAGTTTGGTTGTTTTACATTCGATTTTCATAAGTTTTCGTGGCTGGAAAGCACAATACCTTTGCAGCAACCTCCCGTAATTTCCAGTTGATCGGAGTAAAGAGAAGTGAGTTATAGGAATTTTACTAAAAAGTTTTGGTGATATCACTTATAGCCAAAGCAGCCTTGGACTAAGAGGTTTTTCGGCTCACTCGGAATTTGACAGTTTGGTTGTTTTACATTCGATTTTGATAATTCTTCGTGCCTAGAAAGCACAATACCTTTGCAGCAACCTCCCGAAATTTCACGCTTATCGGAGTAAAGAGAAGTGTGTTATAGGAATTTAACTAAAAAGTTATGGTGATATCACTTATAGCCAAAGCAGCCTTGGACTAGGAGGTTTTTCGGCTCACTCGGAATTTGACAGTTTGGTTGTTTTACATTCGATTTTCATAATTTTTCGTGGCAAGCAAGCACAATACCTTTGCAGTAACCTCCCGAAATTTCACGCTGATCGGAGTAAAGAGAAGTGAGTTATAGGAATTTTACTAAAAAGTTATGGTGATATCACTTATAGCCAAAGCAGCCTTGCACTAGGAGGTTTTTCGGCTCACTCGGAATTTGACAGTTTGGTTGTTTTACATTCGATTTTCATAAGTTTTCGTGGCTGGAAAGCACAATACCTTAGCAGCAACCTCCCGTAATTTCCAGTTGATCGGAGGAAAGAGAAGTGAGTTATAGGAATTTTACTAAAAAGTTTTGGTGATATCACTTATAGCCAAAGCAGCCTTGGACTAGGAGGTTTTTCGGCACACTCGGAATTTGACAGCGTGGTTGTTTTACATTCGATTTTCATAATTTTTCGTAGCTAGAAAGCACAGTACCTTTGCAGTAACCTCCTGAAATTTCAGGCTGATCGGAGTAAAGAGAAGTGAGTTATAGGAATTTTACTAAAAAGTTATGGTGATATCACTTATAGCCAAAGCAGCCTTGGACTAGGAGGTTTTTCGGCTCACTCGGAATTTGACAGCGTGGTTGTTTTACATTCGATTTTCATAATTTTTCGTAGCTAGAAAGCACAGTACCTTTGCAGTAACCTCCTGAAATTTCAGGCTGATCGGAGTAAAGAGAAGTGAGTTATAGGAATTTTACTAAAAAGTTATGGTGATATCACTTATAGCCAAAGCAGCCTTGGACTAGGAGGTTTTTCGGCTCACTCGGAATTTGACAGCTTGGTTGTTTTACATTCGATTTTCATAATTTTTCGTGGCAAGCAAGCACAATACCTTTGCAGTAACCTCCCGAAATTTCAGGCTGATCGGAGTAAAGAGAAGTGAGTTATAGGAATTTTACTAAAAAGTTATGGTGATATCACTTATAGCCAAAGCAGCCTTGGACTAGGAGGTTTTTCGGCTCACTCGGAATTTGACAGCGTGGTTGTTTTACATTCGATTTTCATAATTTTTCGTAGCTAGAAAGCACAGTACCTTTGCAGTAACCTCCTGAAATTTCAGGCTGATCGGAGTAAAGAGAAGTGAGTTATAGGAATTTTACTAAAAAGTTATGGTGATATCACTTATAGCCAAAGCAGCCTTGGACTAGGAGGTTTTTCGGCTCACTCGGAATTTGACAGCTTGGTTGTTTTACATTCGATTTTCATAATTTTTCGTGGCAAGCAAGCACAATACCTTCGCAGTAACCTCCTGAAATTTCAGGCTGATCGGAGTAAAGAGAAGTGAGTTATAGGAATTTTACTAAAAAGTTATGGTGATATCACTTATAGCCAAAGCAGCCTTGGACTAGGAGGTTTTTCGGCACACTCGGAATTAGACAGTTTGGTTGTTTTACATTCGCTTTTCATAAGTTTTCGTGGCTAGAAAGCACAATACCTTTGCAGCAACCTCCCGGAATTTCGACTTGATCGGAGTAAAGAGAAGTGAGTTATAGGAATTTTACTAAAAAGTTATGGTGATATCACTTATAGCCAAAGCAGCCTTGGACTAGGAGGTTTTTCGGCACACTCGGAATTAGACAGTTTGGTTGTTTTACATTCGATTTTCATAATTTTTCGTGGCAAGCAAGCACAATACCTTTGCAGTAACCTCCCGAAATTTCAGGCTGATCGGAGTAAAGAGAAGTGAGTTATAGGAATTTTACTAAAAAGTTATGGTGATATCACTTAGAGCAAAAGCAGCCTTGGACTAGGAGGTTTTTCGGCACACTCGGAATTAGACAGTTTGGTTGTTTTACATTCGATTTCCATAATTTTTCGTGGCAAGCAAGCACAATACCTTTGCAGTAACCTCCTGAAATTTCACGCTGATCGGAGTAAAGAGAAGTGAGTTATAGGAATTTTACTAAAAAGTTATGGTGATATCACTTATAGCCAAAGCAGCCTTGGACTAGGAGGTTTTTCGGCTCACTCGGAATTTGACAGTTTGGTTGTTTTACATTCGATTTCCATAATTTTTCGTAGCTAGAAAGCACAGTGCCTTTGCAGCAACCTCCCGAAATTTCAAGCTGATCGGGCTAAAGAGAAGTGAGTTATAGGAATTTTACTAAAAAGTTATGGTGATATCACTTATAGCCAAAGCAGCCTTGCACTAGGAGGTGTTTCGGTTCACTCGGCATTTGACAGTTTGGTTCTTTTACATTCGATTTCCATAATTTTCCGTGCCCAGAAAGCATTATAGTTCTGCAGCAACCTCCCGAAATTTGAGGCGGCTCGGAGTAACCGGAAACGAGTTATAGCAGTTTTACTAAAAAGTTATGGTGATATCACTTATAGCCAAAGCAGCCTTGGACTAGGAGGTTTTTCGGCTCACTCGGAATTTGACAGTTTGGTTGTTTTACATTCGCTTTTCATAAGTTTTCGTGGTAAGCAAGCACAATACCTTTGCAGCAACCTCCCGAAATTTCAGGCTTATCGGAGTAAAGAGAAGTGAGTTATAGGAATTTTACTAAAAAGTTATGGTGATATCACTTATAGCCAAAGCAGCCTTGGACTAGGAGGTTTTTCGGCTCACTCGGAATTTGACAGTTTGGTTGTTTTACATTCGATTTTCATAATTTTTCGTGCCTGGAAAGAACAATACCTTTGCAGCAACCTCCCGAAATTTCACGCTGATCGGAGTAAAGAGAAGTGAGTTATAGGAATTTTACTAAAAAGTTTTGGTGATATCACTTATAGCCAAAGCAGCCTTGGACTAGGAGGTTTTTCGGCACACTCGGAATTTGACAGTTTGGTTGTTTTACATTCGATTTTCATAAGTTTTCGTGGCTGGAAAGCACAATACCTTTGCAGCAACCTCCCGTAATTTCCAGTTGATCGGAGTAAAGAGAAGTGAGTTATAGGAATTTTACTAAAAGGTTTTGGTGATATCACTTATAGCCAAAGCAGCCTTGGACTAAGAGGTTTTTCGGCTCACTCGGAATTTGACAGTTTGGTTGTTTTACATTCGATTTTGATAATTCTTCGTGCCTAGAAAGCACAATACCTTTGCAGCAACCTCCCGAAATTTCACGCTTATCGGAGTAAAGAGAAGTGTGTTATAGGAATTTAACTAAAAAGTTATGGTGATATCACTTATAGCCAAAGCAGCCTTGGACTAGGAGGTTTTTCGGCTCACTCGGAATTTGACAGTTTGGTTGTTTTACATTCGATTTTCATAATTTTTCGTGGCAAGCAAGCACAATACCTTTGCAGTAACCTCCCGAAATTTCACGCTGATCGGAGTAAAGAGAAGTGAGTTATAGGAATTTTACTAAAAAGTTATGGTGATATCACTTATAGCCAAAGCAGCCTTGCACTAGGAGGTTTTTCGGCTCACTCGGAATTTGACAGTTTGGTTGTTTTACATTCGATTTTCATAAGTTTTCGTGGCTGGAAAGCACAATACCTTAGCAGCAACCTCCCGTAATTTCCAGTTGATCGGAGGAAAGAGAAGTGAGTTATAGGAATTTTACTAAAAAGTTTTGGTGATATCACTTATAGCCAAAGCAGCCTTGGACTAGGAGGTTTTTCGGCTCACTCGGAATTTGACAGTTTGGTTGTTTTACATTCGCTTTTCATAAGTTTTCGTGGTAAGCAAGCACAATACCTTTGCAGCAACCTCCCGAAATTTCAGGCTTATCGGAGTAAAGAGAAGTGAGTTATAGGAATTTTACTAAAAAGTTATGGTGATATCACTTATAGCCAAAGCAGCCTTGCACTAGGAGGTTTTTCGGCTCACTCGGAATTTGACAGTTTGGTTGTTTTACATTCGATTTTCATAATTTTTCGTGCCTAGAAAGCACAATACCTTTGCAGCAACCTCCCGAAATTTCACGCTGATCGGAGTAAAGAGAAGTGAGTTATAGGAATTTTACTAAAAAGTTTTGGTGATATCACTTATAGCCAAAGCAGCCTTGGACTAGGAGGTTTTTCGGCACACTCGGAATTTGACAGTTTGGTTGTTTTACATTCGATTTTCATAAGTTTTCGTGGCTGGAAAGCACAATACCTTTGCAGCAACCTCCCGTAATTTCCAGTTGATCGGAGTAAAGAGAAGTGAGTTATAGGAATTTTACTAAAAAGTTTTGGTGATATCACTTATAGCCAAAGCAGCCTTGGACTAAGAGGTTTTTCGGCTCACTCGGAATTTGACAGTTTGGTTGTTTTACATTCGATTTTGATAATTCTTCGTGCCTAGAAAGCACAATACCTTTGCAGCAACCTCCCGAAATTTCACGCTTATCGGAGTAAAGAGAAGTGTGTTATAGGAATTTAACTAAAAAGTTATGGTGATATCACTTATAGCCAAAGCAGCCTTGGACTAGGAGGTTTTTCGGCTCACTCGGAATTTGACAGTTTGGTTGTTTTACATTCGATTTTCATAATTTTTCGTGGCAAGCAAGCACAATACCTTTGCAGTAACCTCCCGAAATTTCACGCTGATCGGAGTAAAGAGAAGTGAGTTATAGGAATTTTACTAAAAAGTTATGGTGATATCACTTATAGCCAAAGCAGCCTTGCACTAGGAGGTTTTTCGGCTCACTCGGAATTTGACAGTTTGGTTGTTTTACATTCGATTTTCATAAGTTTTCGTGGCTGGAAAGCACAATACCTTAGCAGCAACCTCCCGTAATTTCCAGTTGATCGGAGGAAAGAGAAGTGAGTTATAGGAATTTTACTAAAAAGTTTTGGTGATATCACTTATAGCCAAAGCAGCCTTGGACTAGGAGGTTTTTCGGCACACTCGGAATTTGACAGCGTGGTTGTTTTACATTCGATTTTCATAATTTTTCGTAGCTAGAAAGCACAGTACCTTTGCAGTAACCTCCTGAAATTTCAGGCTGATCGGAGTAAAGAGAAGTGAGTTATAGGAATTTTACTAAAAAGTTATGGTGATATCACTTATAGCCAAAGCAGCCTTGGACTAGGAGGTTTTTCGGCTCACTCGGAATTTGACAGCGTGGTTGTTTTACATTCGATTTTCATAATTTTTCGTAGCTAGAAAGCACAGTACCTTTGCAGTAACCTCCTGAAATTTCAGGCTGATCGGAGTAAAGAGAAGTGAGTTATAGGAATTTTACTAAAAAGTTATGGTGATATCACTTATAGCCAAAGCAGCCTTGGACTAGGAGGTTTTTCGGCTCACTCGGAATTTGACAGCTTGGTTGTTTTACATTCGATTTTCATAATTTTTCGTGGCAAGCAAGCACAATACCTTTGCAGTAACCTCCTGAAATTTCAGGCTGATCGGAGTAAAGAGAAGTGAGTTATAGGAATTTTACTAAAAAGTTATGGTGATATCACTTATAGCCAAAGCAGCCTTGGACTAGGAGGTTTTTCGGCACACTCGGAATTAGACAGTTTGGTTGTTTTACATTCGCTTTTCATAAGTTTTCGTGGCTAGAAAGCACAATACCTTTGCAGTAACCTCCCGGAATTTCGACTAGATCGGAGTAAAGAGAAGTGAGTTATAGGAATTTTACTAAAAAGTTATGGTGATATCACTTATAGCCAAAGCAGCCTTGGACTAGGAGGTTTTTCGGCACACTCGGAATTAGACAGTTTGGTTGTTTTACATTCGATTTTCATAATTTTTCGTGGCAAGCAAGCACAATACCTTTGCAGTAACCTCCCGAAATTTCAGGCTGATCGGAGTAAAGAGAAGTGAGTTATAGGAATTTTACTAAAAAGTTATGGTGATATCACTTAGAGCAAAAGCAGCCTTGGACTAGGAGGTTTTTCGGCACACTCGGAATTAGACAGTTTGGTTGTTTTACATTCGATTTCCATAATTTTTCGTGGCAAGCAAGCACAATACCTTTGCAGTAACCTCCTGAAATTTCACGCTGATCGGAGTAAAGAGAAGTGAGTTATAGGAATTTTACTAAAAAGTTATGGTGATATCACTTATAGCCAAAGCAGCCTTGGACTAGGAGGTTTTTCGGCTCACTCGGAATTTGACAGTTTGGTTGTTTTACATTCGATTTTCATAATTTTTCGTAGCTAGAAAGCACAGTGCCTTTGCAGCAACCTCCCGAAATTTCAAGCTGATCGGGCTAAAGAGAAGTGAGTTATAGGAATTTACTAAAAAGTTATGGTGATATCACTTATAGCCAAAGCAGCCGTGCACTAGGAGGTGTTTCGGTTCACTCGGCATTTGACAGTTTGGTTCTTTTACATTCGATTTCCATAATTTTCCGTGCCCAGAAAGCATTGTAGTTCTGCAGCAACCTCCCGAAATTTGAGGCGGCTCGGAGTAACCGGAAACGAGTTATAGCAGTTTTACTAAAAAGTTATGGTGATATCACTTATAGCCAAAGCAGCCTTGGACTAGGAGGTTTTTCGGCTCACTCGGAATTTGACAGTTTGGTTGTTTTACATTCGATTTTCATAATTTTTCGTAGCTAGAAAGCACAGTGCCTTTGCAGTAACCTCCTGAAATTTCAGGCTGATCGGAGTAAAGAGAAGTGAGTTATAGGAATTTTACTAAAAAGTTATGGTGATATCACTTATAGCCAAAGCAGCCTTGGACTAGGAGGTTTTTCGGCACACTCGGAATTTGACAGCGTGGTTGTTTTACATTCGATTTTCATAATTTTTCGTAGCTAGAAAGCACAGTACCTTTGCAGTAACCTCCTGAAATTTCAGGCTGATCGGAGTAAAGAGAAGTGAGTTATAGGAATTTTACTAAAAAGTTATGGTGATATCACTTATAGCCAAAGCAGCCTTGGACTAGGAGGTTTTTCGGCACACTCGGAATTAGACAGTTTGGTTGTTTTATATTCGATTTTCATAATTTTTCGTAGCTGGAAAGCAAAGTGCGTTTGCAGCAACCTCCCGAAATTTCAGGCTGATCGGAGTAAAGAGAAGTGAGTTATAGGAATTTTACTAAAAAGTTATGGTGATATCACTTATAGCCAAAGCAGCCTTGGACTAGGAGGTTTTTCGGCTCACTCGGAATTTGACAGCTTGGTTGTTTTACATTCGATTTTCATAATTTTTCGTGGCAAGCAAGCACAATACCTTTGCAGTAACCTCCCGAAACCACGCTGATCGGAGTAGAGAGAAGTGAGTTATAGGAATTTTACTAAAAAGTTATGGTGATATCACTTATAGCCAAAGAAGCCTTGGACTAGGAGGTTTTTCGGCTCACTCGGAATTTGACAGTTTGGTTGTTTTACATTCGATTTTCATAATTTTTCGGGGCTAAAAAGCACAGTACCTTTGCAGCAACCTCTTGAAATTTCAGGCTGATCGGAGTAAAGAGAAGTGAGTTATAGGAATTTTACTAAAAAGTTATGGTGATATCACTTATAGCCAAAGCAGCCTTGGACTAGGAGGTTTTTCGGCACACTCGGAATTAGACAGTTTGGTTGTTTTACATTCGATTTTCATAATTTTTCGTGGCAAGCAAGCACAATACCTTTGCAGTAACCTCCCGAAATTTCAGGCTGATCGGAGTAAAGAGAAGTGAGTTATAGGAATTTTACTAAAAAGTTATGGTGATATCACTTAGAGCAAAAGCAGCCTTGGACTAGGAGGTTTTTCGGCACACTCGGAATTAGACAGTTTGGTTGTTTTACATTCGATTTCCATAATTTTTCGTGGCAAGCAAGCACAATACCTTTGCAGTAACCTCCTGAAATTTCACGCTGATCGGAGTAAAGAGAAGTGAGTTATAGGAATTTTACTAAAAAGTTATGGTGATATCACTTATAGCCAAAGCAGCCTTGGACTAGGAGGTTTTTCGGCTCACTCGGAATTTGACAGTTTGGTTGTTTTACATTCGATTTTCATAATTTTTCGTAGCTAGAAAGCACAGTGCCTTTGCAGCAACCTCCCGAAATTTCAAGCTGATCGGGCTAAAGAGAAGTGAGTTATAGGAATTTACTAAAAAGTTATGGTGATATCACTTATAGCCAAAGCAGCCGTGCACTAGGAGGTGTTTCGGTTCACTCGGCATTTGACAGTTTGGTTCTTTTACATTCGATTTCCATAATTTTCCGTGCCCAGAAAGCATTGTAGTTCTGCAGCAACCTCCCGAAATTTGAGGCGGCTCGGAGTAACCGGAAACGAGTTATAGCAGTTTTACTAAAAAGTTATGGTGATATCACTTATAGCCAAAGCAGCCTTGGACTAGGAGGTTTTTCGGCTCACTCGGAATTTGACAGTTTGGTTGTTTTACATTCGATTTTCATAATTTTTCGTAGCTAGAAAGCACAGTGCCTTTGCAGTAACCTCCTGAAATTTCAGGCTGATCGGAGTAAAGAGAAGTGAGTTATAGGAATTTTACTAAAAAGTTATGGTGATATCACTTATAGCCAAAGCAGCCTTGGACTAGGAGGTTTTTCGGCACACTCGGAATTTGACAGCGTGGTTGTTTTACATTCGATTTTCATAATTTTTCGTAGCTAGAAAGCACAGTACCTTTGCAGTAACCTCCTGAAATTTCAGGCTGATCGGAGTAAAGAGAAGTGAGTTATAGGAATTTTACTAAAAAGTTATGGTGATATCACTTATAGCCAAAGCAGCCTTGGACTAGGAGGTTTTTCGGCACACTCGGAATTAGACAGTTTGGTTGTTTTATATTCGATTTTCATAATTTTTCGTAGCTGGAAAGCAAAGTGCGTTTGCAGCAACCTCCCGAAATTTCAGGCTGATCGGAGTAAAGAGAAGTGAGTTATAGGAATTTTACTAAAAAGTTATGGTGATATCACTTATAGCCAAAGCAGCCTTGGACTAGGAGGTTTTTCGGCTCACTCGGAATTTGACAGCTTGGTTGTTTTACATTCGATTTTCATAATTTTTCGTGGCAAGCAAGCACAATACCTTTGCAGTAACCTCCCGAAACCACGCTGATCGGAGTAGAGAGAAGTGAGTTATAGGAATTTTACTAAAAAGTTATGGTGATATCACTTATAGCCAAAGAAGCCTTGGACTAGGAGGTTTTTCGGCTCACTCGGAATTTGACAGTTTGGTTGTTTTACATTCGATTTTCATAATTTTTCGGGGCTAAAAAGCACAGTACCTTTGCAGCAACCTCTTGAAATTTCAGGCTGATCGGAGTAAAGAGAAGTGAGTTATAGGAATTTTACTAAAAAGTTATGGTGATATCACTTATAGCCAAAGCAGCCTTGGACTAGGAGGGTTTTCGGCTCACTCGGAATTTGACAGTTTGGTTGTTTTGCATTCGATTTTCATAATTTTTCGTGCCCAGAAAGCACAATACCTTTCCAGCAACCTCCCGAAATGTCACGCTGATCGGAGTAAAGAGAAGTGAGTTATAGGAATTTAACTAAAAAGTTATGGTGATATCACTTATAGCCAAAGAAGCCTTGGACTAGGAGGTTTTTCGGCTCACTCGGAATTTGACAGTTTGGTTGTTTTGCATTCGATTTTCATAATTTTTCGTGCCTAGAAAGCACAATACCTTTCCAGCAACCTCCCGAAATGTCACGCTGATCGGAGTAAAGAGAAGAGAGTTATAGGAATTTTACTAAAAAGTTATGGTGATATCACTTATAGCCAAAGAAGCCTTGGACTAGGAGGTTTTTCGGCTCACTCGGAATTTGACAGTTTGGTTGTTTTACATTCGATTTTCATAATTTTTCGTGGCAAGCAAGCAAAGTGCCTTTGCAGCAACCTCCTGAAATTTCAGGCTGATCGGAGTAAAGAGAAGTGAGTTATAGGAATTTTACTAAAAAGTTATGGTGATATCACTTATAGCCAAAGCAGCCTTGGACTAGGAGGTTTTTCGGCTCACTCGGAATTTGACAGTTTGGTTGTTTTACATTCGATTTTCATAATTTTTCGTGGCTAAAAAGCACAGTACCTTTGCAGCAACCTCCTGAAATTTCAGGCTGATCGGAGTAAAGAGAAGTGAGTTATAGGAATTTTACTAAAAAGTTATAGTGATATCACTTATAGCCAAAGCAGCCTTGGACTAGGAGGTTTTTCGGCTCACTCGGAATTTGACAGTTTGGTTGTTTTGCATTCGATTTTCATAATTTTTCGTGCCCAGAAAGCACAATACCTTTCCAGCAACCTCCCGAAATGTCACGCTGATCGGAGTAAAGAGAAGTGAGTTATAGGAATTTAACTAAAAAGTTATGGTGATATCACTTATAGCCAAAGAAGCCTTGGACTAGGAGGTTTTTCGGCTCACTCGGAATTTGACAGTTTGGTTGTTTTGCATTCGATTTTCATAATTTTTCGTGCCTAGAAAGCACAATACCTTTCCAGCAACCTCCCGAAATGTCACGCTGATCGGAGTAAAGAGAAGAGAGTTATAGGAATTTTACTAAAAAGTTATGGTGATATCACTTATAGCCAAAGAAGCCTTGGACTAGGAGGTTTTTCGGCTCACTCGGAATTTGACAGTTTGGTTGTTTTACATTCGATTTTCATAATTTTTCGTGGCAAGCAAGCAAAGTGCCTTTGCAGCAACCTCCCGAAATTTCAGGCTGAGCGGAGGAAAGAGAAGTGAGTTATAGGAACTTTACTAAAAAGTTATGATGATATCACTTATAGCCAAAGCAGCCTTGGACTAGGAGGTTTTTCGGCTCACTCGGAATTTGACAGTTTGGTTGTTTTACATTCGATTTTCATAATTTTTCGTGCCTAGAAAGCACAATACCTTTGCAGCAACCTCCCGAAATGTCACGCTGATCGGAGTAAAGAGAAGTGAGTTATAGGAATCTTACTAAAAAGTTATGGTGATATCACTTATAGCCAAAGAAGCCTTGGACTAGGAGGTTTTTCGGCTCACTCGGAATTTGACAGTTTGGTTGTTTTGCATTCGCTTTTCATAATTTTTCGTGGCTGGAAAGCACAATACCTTTGCAGCAACCTCCCGTAATTTCCAGTTGATCGGAGTAAAGAGAAGTGAGTTATAGGAATTTTACTAAAAAGTTTTGGTGATATCACTTATAGCCAAAGCAGCCTTGGACTAAGAGGTTTTTCGGCTCACTCGGAATTTGACAGTTTGGTTGTTTTACATTCGATTTTGATAATTCTTCGTGCCTAGAAAGCACAATACCTTTGCAGCAACCTCCCGAAATTTCACGCTTATCGGAGTAAAGAGAAGTGTGTTATAGGAATTTAACTAAAAAGTTATGGTGATATCACTTATAGCCAAAGCAGCCTTGGACTAGGAGGTTTTTCGGCTCACTCGGAATTTGACAGTTTGGTTGTTTTACATTCGATTTTCATAATTTTTCGTGGCAAGCAAGCACAATACCTTTGCAGTAACCTCCCGAAATTTCACGCTGATCGGAGTAAAGAGAAGTGAGTTATAGGAATTTTACTAAAAAGTTATGGTGATATCACTTATAGCCAAAGCAGCCTTGCACTAGGAGGTTTTTCGGCTCACTCGGAATTTGACAGTTTGGTTGTTTTACATTCGATTTTCATAAGTTTTCGTGGCTGGAAAGCACAATACCTTAGCAGCAACCTCCCGTAATTTCCAGTTGATCGGAGGAAAGAGAAGTGAGTTATAGGAATTTTACTAAAAAGTTTTGGTGATATCACTTATAGCCAAAGCAGCCTTGGACTAGGAGGTTTTTCGGCACACTCGGAATTTGACAGCGTGGTTGTTTTACATTCGATTTTCATAATTTTTCGTAGCTAGAAAGCACAGTACCTTTGCAGTAACCTCCTGAAATTTCAGGCTGATCGGAGTAAAGAGAAGTGAGTTATAGGAATTTTACTAAAAAGTTATGGTGATATCACTTATAGCCAAAGCAGCCTTGGACTAGGAGGTTTTTCGGCTCACTCGGAATTTGACAGCGTGGTTGTTTTACATTCGATTTTCATAATTTTTCGTAGCTAGAAAGCACAGTACCTTTGCAGTAACCTCCTGAAATTTCAGGCTGATCGGAGTAAAGAGAAGTGAGTTATAGGAATTTTACTAAAAAGTTATGGTGATATCACTTATAGCCAAAGCAGCCTTGGACTAGGAGGTTTTTCGGCTCACTCGGAATTTGACAGCTTGGTTGTTTTACATTCGATTTTCATAATTTTTCGTGGCAAGCAAGCACAATACCTTTGCAGTAACCTCCTGAAATTTCAGGCTGATCGGAGTAAAGAGAAGTGAGTTATAGGAATTTTACTAAAAAGTTATGGTGATATCACTTATAGCCAAAGCAGCCTTGGACTAGGAGGTTTTTCGGCACACTCGGAATTAGACAGTTTGGTTGTTTTACATTCGCTTTTCATAAGTTTTCGTGGCTAGAAAGCACAATACCTTTGCAGTAACCTCCCGGAATTTCGACTAGATCGGAGTAAAGAGAAGTGAGTTATAGGAATTTTACTAAAAAGTTATGGTGATATCACTTATAGCCAAAGCAGCCTTGGACTAGGAGGTTTTTCGGCACACTCGGAATTAGACAGTTTGGTTGTTTTACATTCGATTTTCATAATTTTTCGTGGCAAGCAAGCACAATACCTTTGCAGTAACCTCCCGAAATTTCAGGCTGATCGGAGTAAAGAGAAGTGAGTTATAGGAATTTTACTAAAAAGTTATGGTGATATCACTTAGAGCAAAAGCAGCCTTGGACTAGGAGGTTTTTCGGCACACTCGGAATTAGACAGTTTGGTTGTTTTACATTCGATTTCCATAATTTTTCGTGGCAAGCAAGCACAATACCTTTGCAGTAACCTCCTGAAATTTCACGCTGATCGGAGTAAAGAGAAGTGAGTTATAGGAATTTTACTAAAAAGTTATGGTGATATCACTTATAGCCAAAGCAGCCTTGGACTAGGAGGTTTTTCGGCTCACTCGGAATTTGACAGTTTGGTTGTTTTACATTCGATTTTCATAATTTTTCGTAGCTAGAAAGCACAGTGCCTTTGCAGCAACCTCCCGAAATTTCAAGCTGATCGGGCTAAAGAGAAGTGAGTTATAGGAATTTACTAAAAAGTTATGGTGATATCACTTATAGCCAAAGCAGCCGTGCACTAGGAGGTGTTTCGGTTCACTCGGCATTTGACAGTTTGGTTCTTTTACATTCGATTTCCATAATTTTCCGTGCCCAGAAAGCATTGTAGTTCTGCAGCAACCTCCCGAAATTTGAGGCGGCTCGGAGTAACCGGAAACGAGTTATAGCAGTTTTACTAAAAAGTTATGGTGATATCACTTATAGCCAAAGCAGCCTTGGACTAGGAGGTTTTTCGGCTCACTCGGAATTTGACAGTTTGGTTGTTTTACATTCGATTTTCATAATTTTTCGTAGCTAGAAAGCACAGTGCCTTTGCAGTAACCTCCTGAAATTTCAGGCTGATCGGAGTAAAGAGAAGTGAGTTATAGGAATTTTACTAAAAAGTTATGGTGATATCACTTATAGCCAAAGCAGCCTTGGACTAGGAGGTTTTTCGGCACACTCGGAATTTGACAGCGTGGTTGTTTTACATTCGATTTTCATAATTTTTCGTAGCTAGAAAGCACAGTACCTTTGCAGTAACCTCCTGAAATTTCAGGCTGATCGGAGTAAAGAGAAGTGAGTTATAGGAATTTTACTAAAAAGTTATGGTGATATCACTTATAGCCAAAGCAGCCTTGGACTAGGAGGTTTTTCGGCACACTCGGAATTAGACAGTTTGGTTGTTTTATATTCGATTTTCATAATTTTTCGTAGCTGGAAAGCAAAGTGCGTTTGCAGCAACCTCCCGAAATTTCAGGCTGATCGGAGTAAAGAGAAGTGAGTTATAGGAATTTTACTAAAAAGTTATGGTGATATCACTTATAGCCAAAGCAGCCTTGGACTAGGAGGTTTTTCGGCTCACTCGGAATTTGACAGCTTGGTTGTTTTACATTCGATTTTCATAATTTTTCGTGGCAAGCAAGCACAATACCTTTGCAGTAACCTCCCGAAACCACGCTGATCGGAGTAGAGAGAAGTGAGTTATAGGAATTTTACTAAAAAGTTATGGTGATATCACTTATAGCCAAAGAAGCCTTGGACTAGGAGGTTTTTCGGCTCACTCGGAATTTGACAGTTTGGTTGTTTTACATTCGATTTTCATAATTTTTCGGGGCTAAAAAGCACAGTACCTTTGCAGCAACCTCTTGAAATTTCAGGCTGATCGGAGTAAAGAGAAGTGAGTTATAGGAATTTTACTAAAAAGTTATGGTGATATCACTTATAGCCAAAGCAGCCTTGGACTAGGAGGTTTTTCGGCACACTCGGAATTAGACAGTTTGGTTGTTTTACATTCGATTTTCATAATTTTTCGTGGCAAGCAAGCACAATACCTTTGCAGTAACCTCCCGAAATTTCAGGCTGATCGGAGTAAAGAGAAGTGAGTTATAGGAATTTTACTAAAAAGTTATGGTGATATCACTTAGAGCAAAAGCAGCCTTGGACTAGGAGGTTTTTCGGCACACTCGGAATTAGACAGTTTGGTTGTTTTACATTCGATTTCCATAATTTTTCGTGGCAAGCAAGCACAATACCTTTGCAGTAACCTCCTGAAATTTCACGCTGATCGGAGTAAAGAGAAGTGAGTTATAGGAATTTTACTAAAAAGTTATGGTGATATCACTTATAGCCAAAGCAGCCTTGGACTAGGAGGTTTTTCGGCTCACTCGGAATTTGACAGTTTGGTTGTTTTACATTCGATTTTCATAATTTTTCGTAGCTAGAAAGCACAGTGCCTTTGCAGCAACCTCCCGAAATTTCAAGCTGATCGGGCTAAAGAGAAGTGAGTTATAGGAATTTACTAAAAAGTTATGGTGATATCACTTATAGCCAAAGCAGCCGTGCACTAGGAGGTGTTTCGGTTCACTCGGCATTTGACAGTTTGGTTCTTTTACATTCGATTTCCATAATTTTCCGTGCCCAGAAAGCATTGTAGTTCTGCAGCAACCTCCCGAAATTTGAGGCGGCTCGGAGTAACCGGAAACGAGTTATAGCAGTTTTACTAAAAAGTTATGGTGATATCACTTATAGCCAAAGCAGCCTTGGACTAGGAGGTTTTTCGGCTCACTCGGAATTTGACAGTTTGGTTGTTTTACATTCGATTTTCATAATTTTTCGTAGCTAGAAAGCACAGTGCCTTTGCAGTAACCTCCTGAAATTTCAGGCTGATCGGAGTAAAGAGAAGTGAGTTATAGGAATTTTACTAAAAAGTTATGGTGATATCACTTATAGCCAAAGCAGCCTTGGACTAGGAGGTTTTTCGGCACACTCGGAATTTGACAGCGTGGTTGTTTTACATTCGATTTTCATAATTTTTCGTAGCTAGAAAGCACAGTACCTTTGCAGTAACCTCCTGAAATTTCAGGCTGATCGGAGTAAAGAGAAGTGAGTTATAGGAATTTTACTAAAAAGTTATGGTGATATCACTTATAGCCAAAGCAGCCTTGGACTAGGAGGTTTTTCGGCACACTCGGAATTAGACAGTTTGGTTGTTTTATATTCGATTTTCATAATTTTTCGTAGCTGGAAAGCAAAGTGCGTTTGCAGCAACCTCCCGAAATTTCAGGCTGATCGGAGTAAAGAGAAGTGAGTTATAGGAATTTTACTAAAAAGTTATGGTGATATCACTTATAGCCAAAGCAGCCTTGGACTAGGAGGTTTTTCGGCTCACTCGGAATTTGACAGCTTGGTTGTTTTACATTCGATTTTCATAATTTTTCGTGGCAAGCAAGCACAATACCTTTGCAGTAACCTCCCGAAACCACGCTGATCGGAGTAGAGAGAAGTGAGTTATAGGAATTTTACTAAAAAGTTATGGTGATATCACTTATAGCCAAAGAAGCCTTGGACTAGGAGGTTTTTCGGCTCACTCGGAATTTGACAGTTTGGTTGTTTTACATTCGATTTTCATAATTTTTCGGGGCTAAAAAGCACAGTACCTTTGCAGCAACCTCTTGAAATTTCAGGCTGATCGGAGTAAAGAGAAGTGAGTTATAGGAATTTTACTAAAAAGTTATGGTGATATCACTTATAGCCAAAGCAGCCTTGGACTAGGAGGGTTTTCGGCTCACTCGGAATTTGACAGTTTGGTTGTTTTGCATTCGATTTTCATAATTTTTCGTGCCCAGAAAGCACAATACCTTTCCAGCAACCTCCCGAAATGTCACGCTGATCGGAGTAAAGAGAAGTGAGTTATAGGAATTTAACTAAAAAGTTATGGTGATATCACTTATAGCCAAAGAAGCCTTGGACTAGGAGGTTTTTCGGCTCACTCGGAATTTGACAGTTTGGTTGTTTTGCATTCGATTTTCATAATTTTTCGTGCCTAGAAAGCACAATACCTTTCCAGCAACCTCCCGAAATGTCACGCTGATCGGAGTAAAGAGAAGAGAGTTATAGGAATTTTACTAAAAAGTTATGGTGATATCACTTATAGCCAAAGAAGCCTTGGACTAGGAGGTTTTTCGGCTCACTCGGAATTTGACAGTTTGGTTGTTTTACATTCGATTTTCATAATTTTTCGTGGCAAGCAAGCAAAGTGCCTTTGCAGCAACCTCCTGAAATTTCAGGCTGATCGGAGTAAAGAGAAGTGAGTTATAGGAATTTTACTAAAAAGTTATGGTGATATCACTTATAGCCAAAGCAGCCTTGGACTAGGAGGTTTTTCGGCTCACTCGGAATTTGACAGTTTGGTTGTTTTACATTCGATTTTCATAATTTTTCGTGGCTAAAAAGCACAGTACCTTTGCAGCAACCTCCTGAAATTTCAGGCTGATCGGAGTAAAGAGAAGTGAGTTATAGGAATTTTACTAAAAAGTTATAGTGATATCACTTATAGCCAAAGCAGCCTTGGACTAGGAGGTTTTTCGGCTCACTCGGAATTTGACAGTTTGGTTGTTTTGCATTCGATTTTCATAATTTTTCGTGCCCAGAAAGCACAATACCTTTCCAGCAACCTCCCGAAATGTCACGCTGATCGGAGTAAAGAGAAGTGAGTTATAGGAATTTAACTAAAAAGTTATGGTGATATCACTTATAGCCAAAGAAGCCTTGGACTAGGAGGTTTTTCGGCTCACTCGGAATTTGACAGTTTGGTTGTTTTGCATTCGATTTTCATAATTTTTCGTGCCTAGAAAGCACAATACCTTTCCAGCAACCTCCCGAAATGTCACGCTGATCGGAGTAAAGAGAAGAGAGTTATAGGAATTTTACTAAAAAGTTATGGTGATATCACTTATAGCCAAAGAAGCCTTGGACTAGGAGGTTTTTCGGCTCACTCGGAATTTGACAGTTTGGTTGTTTTACATTCGATTTTCATAATTTTTCGTGGCAAGCAAGCAAAGTGCCTTTGCAGCAACCTCCCGAAATTTCAGGCTGAGCGGAGGAAAGAGAAGTGAGTTATAGGAACTTTACTAAAAAGTTATGATGATATCACTTATAGCCAAAGCAGCCTTGGACTAGGAGGTTTTTCGGCTCACTCGGAATTTGACAGTTTGGTTGTTTTACATTCGATTTTCATAATTTTTCGTGCCTAGAAAGCACAATACCTTTGCAGCAACCTCCCGAAATGTCACGCTGATCGGAGTAAAGAGAAGTGAGTTATAGGAATCTTACTAAAAAGTTATGGTGATATCACTTATAGCCAAAGAAGCCTTGGACTAGGAGGTTTTTCGGCTCACTCGGAATTTGACAGTTTGGTTGTTTTGCATTCGCTTTTCATAATTTTTCGTGGCAAGCAAGCACAATACCTTTGCAGTAACCTCCCGAAACCACGCTGATCGGAGTAGAGAGAAGTGAGTTATAGGAATTTTACTAAAAAGTTATGGTGATATCACTTATAGCCAAAGCAGCCTTGGACTAGGAGGTTTTTCGGCTCACTCGGAATTTGACAGCTTGGTTGTTTTGCATTCGATTTTCATAATTTTTCGTGCCCAGAAAGCACAATACCTTTGCAGCAACCTCCCGAAATGTCACGCTGATCGGAGTAAAGAGAAGTGAGTTATAGGAATTTTACTAAAAAGTTATGGTGATATCACTTATAGCCAAAGAAGCCTTGGACTAGGAGGTTTTTCGGCTCACTCGGAATTTGACAGTTTGGTTGTTTTGCATTCGCTTTTCATAAGTTTACGTGCCTAGAAAGCACAATACCTTTCCAGCAACCTCCCGAAATGTCACGCTGATCGGAGTAAAGAGAAGTGAGTTATAGGAATTTTACTAAAAAGTTATGGTGATATCACTTATAGCCAAAGCAGCCTCGGACTAGGAGGTTTTTCGGCTCACTCGGAATTTGACAGTTTGGTTGTTTTACATTCGATTTTCATAATTTTTCGTGCCTAGAAAGCACAATACCTTTGCAGCAACCTCCCGAAATGTCACGCTGATCGGAGTAAAGAGTAGTGAGTGATAGGAATTTTACTAAAAAGATATGGTGATATCACTTATAGCCAAAGCAGCCTCGGACTAGGAGGTTTTTCGGCTCACTCGGAATTTGACAGTTTGGTTGTTTTACATTCGATTTTCATAATTTTTCGTGCCTAGAAAGCACAATACCTTTCCAGCAACCTCCCGAAATGTCACGCTGATCGGAGTAAAGAGAAGTGAGTTATAGGAATTTTACTAAAAAGTTATGGTGATATCACTTATAGCCAAAGCAGCCTTGGACTAGGAGGTTTTTCGGCTCACTCGGAATTTGACAGTTTGGTTGTTTTACATTCGATTTTGATAAGTTTTCGTGCCTAGAAAGCACAATGCCTTTGCAGCAACGTCCTGAAATTTCACGCTGATCGGAGTAAAGAGAAGTGAGTTATAGGAATTTTACTAAAAAGTTATGGTGATATCACTTATAGCCAAAGCAGCCTTGGACTAGGAGGTTTTTCGGCTCACCCGGAATTTGACAGTTTGGTTGTTTTACATTCGATTCTCATAATTTTTCGTGCCTAGAAAGCACAATACCTTCGCAGCAACCTCCCGAAATTTCACGCTGATCGGAGTAAAGAGAAGTCAGTTATAGGAATTTTACTAAAAAGTTATGGTGATATCACTTATAGCCAAAGCAGCCTTCGACTAGGAGGTTTTTCGGCTCACTCGGAATTTGACAGTTTGGTTGTTTTGCATTCGATTTTCATAATTTTTCGTGCCCAGAAAGCACAATACCTTTCCAGCAACCTCCCGAAATGTCACGCTGATCGGAGTAAAGAGAAGTGAGTTATAGGAATTTAACTAAAAAGTTATGGTGATATCACTTATAGCCAAAGAAGCCTTGGACTAGGAGGTTTTTCGGCTCACTCGGAATTTGACAGTTTGGTTGTTTTGCATTCGATTTTCATAATTTTTCGTGCCTAGAAAGCACAATACCTTTGCAGCAACCTCCCGAAATTTCAGGCTGATCGGAGTAAAGAGAAGTGAGTTATAGGAATTTTACTAAAAAGTTATGGTGTTATCACTTATAGCCAAAGCAGCCGTGGACTAGGAGGTTTTTCGGCTCACTCGGAATTTGACAGTTTCGTTGTTTCACATTCGATTTTCATAATTTTTCGTAGCTAGAAAGCACAGTACCTTTGCAGCAACCTCCTGAAATTTCAGGCTGATCGGAGTAAAGAGAAGTGAGTTATAGGAATTTTACTAAAAAGTTATGGTGATATCACTTATAGCCAAAGCAGCCTTGGACTAGGAGGTTTTTCGGCTCACTCGGAATTTGACAGCGTGGTTGTTTTACATTCGATTTTCATAATTTTTCGTAGCTAGAAAGCACAGTACCTTTGCAGTAACCTCCTGAAATTTCAGGCTGATCGGAGTAAAGAGAAGTGAGTTATAGGAATTTTACTAAAAAGTTATGGTGATATCACTTATAGCCAAAGCAGCCTTGGACTAGGAGGTTTTTCGGCTCACTCGGAATTTGACAGCTTGGTTGTTTTACATTCGATTTTCATAATTTTTCGTGGCAAGCAAGCACAATACCTTCGCAGTAACCTCCTGAAATTTCAGGCTGATCGGAGTAAAGAGAAGTGAGTTATAGGAATTTTACTAAAAAGTTATGGTGATATCACTTATAGCCAAAGCAGCCTTGGACTAGGAGGTTTTTCGGCACACTCGGAATTAGACAGTTTGGTTGTTTTACATTCGCTTTTCATAAGTTTTCGTGGCTAGAAAGCACAATACCTTTGCAGCAACCTCCCGGAATTTCGACTTGATCGGAGTAAAGAGAAGTGAGTTATAGGAATTTTACTAAAAAGTTATGGTGATATCACTTATAGCCAAAGCAGCCTTGGACTAGGAGGTTTTTCGGCACACTCGGAATTAGACAGTTTGGTTGTTTTACATTCGATTTCCATAATTTTTCGTGGCAAGCAAGCACAGTGCCTTTGCAGCAACCTCCCGAAATTTCAAGCTGATCGGGCTAAAGAGAAGTGAGTTATAGGAATTTTACTAAAAAGTTATGGTGATATCACTTATAGCCAAAGCAGCCGTGCACTAGGAGGTGTTTCGGTTCACTCGGCATTTGACAGTTTGGTTCTTTTACATTCGATTTCCATAATTTTCCGTGCCCAGAAAGCATTATAGTTCTGCAGCAACCTCCCGAAATTTGAGGCGGCTCGGAGTAACCGGAAACGAGTTATAGCAGTTTTACTAAAAAGTTATGGTGATATCACTTATAGCCAAAGCAGCCTTGGACTAGGAGGTTTTTCGGCTCACTCGGAATTTGACAGTTTGGTTGTTTTACATTCGCTTTTCATAAGTTTTCGTGGTAAGCAAGCACAATACCTTTGCAGCAACCTCCCGAAATTTCAGGCTTATCGGAGTAAAGAGAAGTGAGTTATAGGAATTTTACTAAAAAGTTATGGTGATATCACTTATAGCCAAAGCAGCCTTGGACTAGGAGGTTTTTCGGCTCACTCGGAATTTGACAGTTTGGTTGTTTTACATTCGATTTTCATAATTTTTCGTGCCTGGAAAGCACAATACCTTTGCAGCAACCTCCCGAAATTTCACGCTGATCGGAGTAAAGAGAAGTGAGTTATAGGAATTTTACTAAAAAGTTTTGGTGATATCACTTATAGCCAAAGCAGCCTTGGACTAGGAGGTTTTTCGGCACACTCGGAATTTGACAGTTTGGTTGTTTTACATTCGATTTTCATAAGTTTTCGTGGCTGGAAAGCACAATACCTTTGCAGCAACCTCCCGTAATTTCCAGTTGATCGGAGTAAAGAGAAGTGAGTTATAGGAATTTTACTAAAAGGTTTTGGTGATATCACTTATAGCCAAAGCAGCCTTGGACTAAGAGGTTTTTCGGCTCACTCGGAATTTGACAGTTTGGTTGTTTTACATTCGATTTTGATAATTCTTCGTGCCTAGAAAGCACAATACCTTTGCAGCAACCTCCCGAAATTTCACGCTTATCGGAGTAAAGAGAAGTGTGTTATAGGAATTTAACTAAAAAGTTATGGTGATATCACTTATAGCCAAAGCAGCCTTGGACTAGGAGGTTTTTCGGCTCACTCGGAATTTGACAGTTTGGTTGTTTTACATTCGATTTTCATAATTTTTCGTGGCAAGCAAGCACAATACCTTTGCAGTAACCTCCCGAAATTTCACGCTGATCGGAGTAAAGAGAAGTGAGTTTTAGGAATTTTACTAAAAAGTTATGGTGATATCACTTATAGCCAAAGCAGCCTTGCACTAGGAGGTTTTTCGGCTCACTCGGAATTTGACAGTTTGGTTGTTTTACATTCGATTTTCATAAGTTTTCGTGGCTGGAAAGCACAATACCTTAGCAGCAACCTCCCGTAATTTCCAGTTGATCGGAGGAAAGAGAAGTGAGTTATAGGAATTTTACTAAAAAGTTTTGGTGATATCACTTATAGCCAAAGCAGCCTTGGACTAGGAGGTTTTTCGGCTCACTCGGAATTTGACAGTTTGGTTGTTTTACATTCGCTTTTCATAAGTTTTCGTGGTAAGCAAGCACAATACCTTTGCAGCAACCTCCCGAAATTTCAGGCTTATCGGAGTAAAGAGAAGTGAGTTATAGGAATTTTACTAAAAAGTTATGGTGATATCACTTATAGCCAAAGCAGCCTTGCACTAGGAGGTTTTTCGGCTCACTCGGAATTTGACAGTTTGGTTGTTTTACATTCGATTTTCATAATTTTTCGTGCCTAGAAAGCACAATACCTTTGCAGCAACCTCCCGAAATTTCACGCTGATCGGAGTAAAGAGAAGTGAGTTATAGGAATTTTACTAAAAAGTTTTGGTGATATCACTTATAGCCAAAGCAGCCTTGGACTAGGAGGTTTTTCGGCACACTCGGAATTTGACAGTTTGGTTGTTTTACATTCGATTTTCATAAGTTTTCGTGGCTGGAAAGCACAATACCTTTGCAGCAACCTCCCGTAATTTCCAGTTGATCGGAGTAAAGAGAAGTGAGTTATAGGAATTTTACTAAAAAGTTTTGGTGATATCACTTATAGCCAAAGCAGCCTTGGACTAAGAGGTTTTTCGGCTCACTCGGAATTTGACAGTTTGGTTGTTTTACATTCGCTTTTCATAAGTTTTCGTGGTAAGCAAGCACAATACCTTTGCAGCAACCTCCCGAAATTTCAGGCTTATCGGAGTAAAGAGAAGTGAGTTATAGGAATTTTACTAAAAAGTTATGGTGATATCACTTATAGCCAAAGCAGCCTTGCACTAGGAGGTTTTTCGGCTCACTCGGAATTTGACAGTTTGGTTGTTTTACATTCGATTTTCATAATTTTTCGTGCCTAGAAAGCACAATACCTTTGCAGCAACCTCCCGAAATTTCACGCTGATCGGAGTAAAGAGAAGTGAGTTATAGGAATTTTACTAAAAAGTTTTGGTGATATCACTTATAGCCAAAGCAGCCTTGGACTAGGAGGTTTTTCGGCACACTCGGAATTTGACAGTTTGGTTGTTTTACATTCGATTTTCATAAGTTTTCGTGGCTGGAAAGCACAATACCTTTGCAGCAACCTCCCGTAATTTCCAGTTGATCGGAGTAAAGAGAAGTGAGTTATAGGAATTTTACTAAAAAGTTTTGGTGATATCACTTATAGCCAAAGCAGCCTTGGACTAAGAGGTTTTTCGGCTCACTCGGAATTTGACAGTTTGGTTGTTTTACATTCGATTTTGATAATTCTTCGTGCCTAGAAAGCACAATACCTTTGCAGCAACCTCCCGAAATTTCACGCTTATCGGAGTAAAGAGAAGTGTGTTATAGGAATTTAACTAAAAAGTTATGGTGATATCACTTATAGCCAAAGCAGCCTTGGACTAGGAGGTTTTTCGGCTCACTCGGAATTTGACAGTTTGGTTGTTTTACATTCGATTTTCATAATTTTTCGTGGCAAGCAAGCACAATACCTTTGCAGTAACCTCCCGAAATTTCACGCTGATCGGAGTAAAGAGAAGTGAGTTATAGAAATTTTACTAAAAAGTTATGGTGATATCACTTATAGCCAAAGCAGCCTTGGACTAGGAGGTTTTTCGGCTCACTCGGAATTTGACAGTTTGGTTGTTTTACATTCGATTTTCATAAGTTTTCGTGGCTGGAAAGCACAATACCTTAGCGGCAACCTCCCGTAATTTCCAGTTGATCGGAGGAAAGAGAAGTGAGTTATAGGAATTTTACTAAAAAGTTTTGGTGATATCACTTATAGCCAAAGCAGCCTTGGACTAGGAGGTTTTTCGGCACACTCGGAATTTGACAGCGTGGTTGTTTTACATTCGATTTTCATAATTTTTCGTAGCTAGAAAGCACAGTACCTTTGCAGTAACCTCCTGAAATTTCAGGCTGATCGGAGTAAAGAGAAGTGAGTTATAGGAATTTTACTAAAAAGTTATGGTGATATCACTTATAGCCAAAGCAGCCTTGGACTAGGAGGTTTTTCGGCTCACTCGGAATTTGACAGCGTGGTTGTTTTACATTCGATTTTCATAATTTTTCGTAGCTAGAAAGCACAGTACCTTTGCAGTAACCTCCTGAAATTTCAGGCTGATCGGAGTAAAGAGAAGTGAGTTATAGGAATTTTACTAAAAAGTTATGGTGATATCACTTATAGCCAAAGCAGCCTTGGACTAGGAGGTTTTTCGGCTCACTCGGAATTTGACAGCTTGGTTGTTTTGCATTCGATTTTCATAATTTTTCGTGGCAAGCAAGCACAATACCTTTCCAGCAACCTCCCGAAATGTCACGCTGATCGGAGTAAAGAGAAGAGAGTTATAGGAATTTTACTAAAAAGTTATGGTGATATCACTTATAGCCAAAGAAGCCTTGGACTAGGAGGTTTTTCGGCTCACTCGGAATTTGACAGTTTGGTTGTTTTACATTCGATTTTCATAATTTTTCGTGGCAAGCAAGCAAAGTGCCTTTGCAGCAACCTCCCGAAATTTCAGGCTGAGCGCAGGAAAGAGAAGTGAGTTATAGGAATTTTACTAAAAAGTTATGATGATATCACTTATAGCCAAAGAAGCCTTGGACTAGGAGGTTTTTCGGCTCACTCGGAATTTGACAGTTTGGTTGTTTTACATTCGATTTTCATAATTTTTCGTGGCTGGAAAGCACAATACCTTTGCAGCAACCTCCCGTAATTTCCAGTTGATCGGAGTAAAGAGAAGTGAGTTATAGGAATTTTACTAAAAAGTTTTGGTGATATCACTTATAGCCAAAGCAGCCTTGGACTAAGAGGTTTTTCGGCTCACTCGGAATTTGACAGTTTGGTTGTTTTACATTCGATTTTGATAATTCTTCGTGCCTAGAAAGCACAATACCTTTGCAGCAACCTCCCGAAATTTCACGCTTATCGGAGTAAAGAGAAGTGTGTTATAGGAATTTAACTAAAAAGTTATGGTGATATCACTTATAGCCAAAGCAGCCTTGGACTAGGAGGTTTTTCGGCTCACTCGGAATTTGACAGTTTGGTTGTTTTACATTCGATTTTCATAATTTTTCGTGGCAAGCAAGCACAATACCTTTACAGTAACCTCCCGAAATTTCACGCTGATCGGAGTAAAGAGAAGTGAGTTATAGGAATTTTACTAAAAAGTTATGGTGATATCACTTATAGCCAAAGCAGCCTTGGACTAGGAGGTTTTTCGGCTCACTCGGAATTTGACAGTTTGGTTGTTTTACATTCGATTTTCATAAGTTTTCGTGGCTGGAAAGCACAATACCTTAGCGGCAACCTCCCGTAATTTCCAGTTGATCGGAGGAAAGAGAAGTGAGTTATAGGAATTTTACTAAAAAGTTTTGGTGATATCACTTATAGCCAAAGCAGCCTTGGACTAGGAGGTTTTTCGGCACACTCGGAATTTGACAGCGTGGTTGTTTTACATTCGATTTTCATAATTTTTCGTAGCTAGAAAGCACAGTACCTTTGCAGTAACCTCCTGAAATTTCAGGCTGATCGGAGTAAAGAGAAGTGAGTTATAGGAATTTTACTAAAAAGTTATGGTGATATCACTTATAGCCAAAGCAGCCTTGGACTAGGAGGTTTTTCGGCTCACTCGGAATTTGACAGCGTGGTTGTTTTACATTCGATTTTCATAATTTTTCGTAGCTAGAAAGCACAGTACCTTTGCAGTAACCTCCTGAAATTTCAGGCTGATCGGAGTAAAGAGAAGTGAGTTATAGGAATTTTACTAAAAAGTTATGGTGATATCACTTATAGCCAAAGCAGCCTTGGACTAGGAGGTTTTTCGGCTCACTCGGAATTTGACAGCTTGGTTGTTTTGCATTCGATTTTCATAATTTTTCGTGGCAAGCAAGCACAATACCTTTCCAGCAACCTCCCGAAATGTCACGCTGATCGGAGTAAAGAGAAGAGAGTTATAGGAATTTTACTAAAAAGTTATGGTGATATCACTTATAGCCAAAGAAGCCTTGGACTAGGAGGTTTTTCGGCTCACTCGGAATTTGACAGTTTGGTTGTTTTACATTCGATTTTCATAATTTTTCGTGGCAAGCAAGCAAAGTGCCTTTGCAGCAACCTCCCGAAATTTCAGGCTGAGCGGAGGAAAGAGAAGTGAGTTATAGGAATTTTACTAAAAAGTTATGATGATATCACTTATAGCCAAAGAAGCCTTGGACTAGGAGGTTTTTCGGCTCACTCGGAATTTGACAGTTTGGTTGTTTTACATTCGATTTTCATAATTTTTCGTGGCAAGCAAGCAAAGTGCCTTTGCAGCAACCTCCCGAAATTTCAGGCTGAGCGGAGGAAAGAGAAGTGAGTTATAGGAATTTTACTAAAAAGTTATGATGATATCACTTATAGCCAAAGCAGCCTTGGACTAGGAGGTTTTTCGGCTCACTCGGAATTTGACAGCGTGGTTGTTTTACATTCGATTTTCATAATTTTTCGTAGCTAGAAAGCACAGTACCTTTGCAGTAACCTCCTGAAATTTCAGGCTGATCGGAGTAAAGAGAAGTGAGTTATAGGAATTTTACTAAAAAGTTATGGTGATATCACTTATAGCCAAAGCAGCCTTGGACTAGGAGGTTTTTCGGCTCACTCGGAATTTGACAGCTTGGTTGTTTTGCATTCGATTTTCATAATTTTTCGTGGCAAGCAAGCACAATACCTTTCCAGCAACCTCCCGAAATGTCACGCTGATCGGAGTAAAGAGAAGAGAGTTATAGGAATTTTACTAAAAAGTTATGGTGATATCACTTATAGCCAAAGAAGCCTTGGACTAGGAGGTTTTTCGGCTCACTCGGAATTTGACAGTTTGGTTGTTTTACATTCGATTTTCATAATTTTTCGTGGCAAGCAAGCAAAGTGCCTTTGCAGCAACCTCCCGAAATTTCAGGCTGAGCGGAGGAAAGAGAAGTGAGTTATAGGAATTTTACTAAAAAGTTTTGGTGATATCACTTATAGCCAAAGCAGCCTTGGACTAGGAGGTTTTTCGGCACACTCGGAATTTGACAGCGTGGTTGTTTTACATTCGATTTTCATAATTTTTCGTAGCTAGAAAGCACAGTACCTTTGCAGTAACCTCCTGAAATTTCAGGCTGATCGGAGTAAAGAGAAGTGAGTTATAGGAATTTTACTAAAAAGTTATGGTGATATCACTTATAGCCAAAGCAGCCTTGGACTAGGAGGTTTTTCGGCTCACTCGGAATTTGACAGCGTGGTTGTTTTACATTCGATTTTCATAATTTTTCGTAGCTAGAAAGCACAGTACCTTTGCAGTAACCTCCTGAAATTTCAGGCTGATCGGAGTAAAGAGAAGTGAGTTATAGGAATTTTACTAAAAAGTTATGGTGATATCACTTATAGCCAAAGCAGCCTTGGACTAGGAGGTTTTTCGGCTCACTCGGAATTTGACAGCTTGGTTGTTTTGCATTCGATTTTCATAATTTTTCGTGGCAAGCAAGCACAATACCTTTCCAGCAACCTCCCGAAATGTCACGCTGATCGGAGTAAAGAGAAGAGAGTTATAGGAATTTTACTAAAAAGTTATGGTGATATCACTTATAGCCAAAGAAGCCTTGGACTAGGAGGTTTTTCGGCTCACTCGGAATTTGACAGTTTGGTTGTTTTACATTCGATTTTCATAATTTTTCGTGGCAAGCAAGCAAAGTGCCTTTGCAGCAACCTCCCGAAATTTCAGGCTGAGCGGAGGAAAGAGAAGTGAGTTATAGGAATTTTACTAAAAAGTTATGATGATATCACTTATAGCCAAAGAAGCCTTGGACTAGGAGGTTTTTCGGCTCACTCGGAATTTGACAGTTTGGTTGTTTTACATTCGATTTTCATAATTTTTCGTGGCAAGCAAGCAAAGTGCCTTTGCAGCAACCTCCCGAAATTTCAGGCTGAGCGGAGGAAAGAGAAGTGAGTTATAGGAATTTTACTAAAAAGTTATGATGATATCACTTATAGCCAAAGCAGCCTTGGACTAGGAGGTTTTTCGGCTCACTCGGAATTTGACAGTTTGGTTGTTTTACATTCGATTTTCATAATTTTTCGTGCCTAGAAAGCACAATACCTTTGCAGCAACCTCCCGAAATGTCACGCTGATCGGAGTAAAGAGAAGTGAGTTATAGGAATCTTACTAAAAAGTTATGGTGATATCACTTATAGCCAAAGAAGCCTTGGACTAGGAGGTTTTTCGGCTCACTCGGAATTTGACAGTTTGGTTGTTTTGCATTCGCTTTTCATAATTTTTCGTGGCAAGCAAGCACAATACCTTTGCAGTAACCTCCCGAAACCACGCTGATCGGAGTAGAGAGAAGTGAGTTATAGGAATTTTACTAAAAAGTTATGGTGATATCACTTATAGCCAAAGCAGCCTTGGACTAGGAGGTTTTTCGGCTCACTCGGAATTTGACAGCTTGGTTGTTTTGCATTCGATTTTCATAAGTTTTCGTGGCTGGAAAGCACAATACCTTTGCAGCAACCTCCCGTAATTTCCAGTTGATCGGAGTAAAGAGAAGTGAGTTATAGGAATTTTACTAAAAAGTTTTGGTGATATCACTTATAGCCAAAGCAGCCTTGGACTAAGAGGTTTTTCGGCTCACTCGGAATTTGACAGTTTGGTTGTTTTACATTCGCTTTTCATAAGTTTTCGTGGTAAGCAAGCACAATACCTTTGCAGCAACCTCCCGAAATTTCAGGCTTATCGGAGTAAAGAGAAGTGAGTTATAGGAATTTTACTAAAAAGTTATGGTGATATCACTTATAGCCAAAGCAGCCTTGCACTAGGAGGTTTTTCGGCTCACTCGGAATTTGACAGTTTGGTTGTTTTACATTCGATTTTCATAATTTTTCGTGCCTAGAAAGCACAATACCTTTGCAGCAACCTCCCGAAATTTCACGCTGATCGGAGTAAAGAGAAGTGAGTTATAGGAATTTTACTAAAAAGTTTTGGTGATATCACTTATAGCCAAAGCAGCCTTGGACTAGGAGGTTTTTCGGCACACTCGGAATTTGACAGTTTGGTTGTTTTACATTCGATTTTCATAAGTTTTCGTGGCTGGAAAGCACAATACCTTTGCAGCAACCTCCCGTAATTTCCAGTTGATCGGAGTAAAGAGAAGTGAGTTATAGGAATTTTACTAAAAAGTTTTGGTGATATCACTTATAGCCAAAGCAGCCTTGGACTAAGAGGTTTTTCGGCTCACTCGGAATTTGACAGTTTGGTTGTTTTACATTCGATTTTGATAATTCTTCGTGCCTAGAAAGCACAATACCTTTGCAGCAACCTCCCGAAATTTCACGCTTATCGGAGTAAAGAGAAGTGTGTTATAGGAATTTAACTAAAAAGTTATGGTGATATCACTTATAGCCAAAGCAGCCTTGGACTAGGAGGTTTTTCGGCTCACTCGGAATTTGACAGTTTGGTTGTTTTACATTCGATTTTCATAATTTTTCGTGGCAAGCAAGCACAATACCTTTGCAGTAACCTCCCGAAATTTCACGCTGATCGGAGTAAAGAGAAGTGAGTTATAGGAATTTTACTAAAAAGTTATGGTGATATCACTTATAGCCAAAGCAGCCTTGGACTAGGAGGTTTTTCGGCTCACTCGGAATTTGACAGTTTGGTTGTTTTACATTCGATTTTCATAAGTTTTCGTGGCTGGAAAGCACAATACCTTAGCGGCAACCTCCCGTAATTTCCAGTTGATCGGAGGAAAGAGAAGTGAGTTATAGGAATTTTACTAAAAAGTTTTGGTGATATCACTTATAGCCAAAGCAGCCTTGGACTAGGAGGTTTTTCGGCACACTCGGAATTTGACAGCGTGGTTGTTTTACATTCGATTTTCATAATTTTTCGTAGCTAGAAAGCACAGTACCTTTGCAGTAACCTCCTGAAATTTCAGGCTGATCGGAGTAAAGAGAAGTGAGTTATAGGAATTTTACTAAAAAGTTATGGTGATATCACTTATAGCCAAAGCAGCCTTGGACTAGGAGGTTTTTCGGCTCACTCGGAATTTGACAGCGTGGTTGTTTTACATTCGATTTTCATAATTTTTCGTAGCTAGAAAGCACAGTACCTTTGCAGTAACCTCCTGAAATTTCAGGCTGATCGGAGTAAAGAGAAGTGAGTTATAGGAATTTTACTAAAAAGTTATGGTGATATCACTTATAGCCAAAGCAGCCTTGGACTAGGAGGTTTTTCGGCTCACTCGGAATTTGACAGCTTGGTTGTTTTGCATTCGATTTTCATAATTTTTCGTGGCAAGCAAGCACAATACCTTTCCAGCAACCTCCCGAAATGTCACGCTGATCGGAGTAAAGAGAAGAGAGTTATAGGAATTTTACTAAAAAGTTATGGTGATATCACTTATAGCCAAAGAAGCCTTGGACTAGGAGGTTTTTCGGCTCACTCGGAATTTGACAGTTTGGTTGTTTTACATTCGATTTTCATAATTTTTCGTGGCAAGCAAGCAAAGTGCCTTTGCAGCAACCTCCCGAAATTTCAGGCTGAGCGGAGGAAAGAGAAGTGAGTTATAGGAATTTTACTAAAAAGTTATGATGATATCACTTATAGCCAAAGAAGCCTTGGACTAGGAGGTTTTTCGGCTCACTCGGAATTTGACAGTTTGGTTGTTTTACATTCGATTTTCATAATTTTTCGTGGCAAGCAAGCAAAGTGCCTTTGCAGCAACCTCCCGAAATTTCAGGCTGAGCGGAGGAAAGAGAAGTGAGTTATAGGAATTTTACTAAAAAGTTATGATGATATCACTTATAGCCAAAGCAGCCTTGGACTAGGAGGTTTTTCGGCTCACTCGGAATTTGACAGTTTGGTTGTTTTACATTCGATTTTCATAATTTTTCGTGCCTAGAAAGCACAATACCTTTGCAGCAACCTCCCGAAATGGCACGCTGATCGGAGTAAAGAGAAGTGAGTTATAGGAATCTTACTAAAAAGTTATGGTGATATCACTTATAGCCAAAGAAGCCTTGGACTAGGAGGTTTTTCGGCTCACTCGGAATTTGACAGTTTGGTTGTTTTGCATTCGCTTTTCATAATTTTTCGTGGCAAGCAAGCACAATACCTTTGCAGTAACCTCCCGAAACCACGCTGATCGGAGTAGAGAGAAGTGAGTTATAGGAATTTTACTAAAAAGTTATGGTGATATCACTTATAGCCAAAGCAGCCTTGGACTAGGAGGTTTTTCGGCTCACTCGGAATTTGACAGCTTGGTTGTTTTGCATTCGATTTTCATAAGTTTTCGTGGCTGGAAAGCACAATACCTTTGCAGCAACCTCCCGTAATTTCCAGTTGATCGGAGTAAAGAGAAGTGAGTTATAGGAATTTTACTAAAAAGTTTTGGTGATATCACTTATAGCCAAAGCAGCCTTGGACTAAGAGGTTTTTCGGCTCACTCGGAATTTGACAGTTTGGTTGTTTTACATTCGCTTTTCATAAGTTTTCGTGGTAAGCAAGCACAATACCTTTGCAGCAACCTCCCGAAATTTCAGGCTTATCGGAGTAAAGAGAAGTGAGTTATAGGAATTTTACTAAAAAGTTATGGTGATATCACTTATAGCCAAAGCAGCCTTGCACTAGGAGGTTTTTCGGCTCACTCGGAATTTGACAGTTTGGTTGTTTTACATTCGATTTTCATAATTTTTCGTGCCTAGAAAGCACAATACCTTTGCAGCAACCTCCCGAAATTTCACGCTGATCGGAGTAAAGAGAAGTGAGTTATAGGAATTTTACTAAAAAGTTTTGGTGATATCACTTATAGCCAAAGCAGCCTTGGACTAGGAGGTTTTTCGGCACACTCGGAATTTGACAGTTTGGTTGTTTTACATTCGATTTTCATAAGTTTTCGTGGCTGGAAAGCACAATACCTTTGCAGCAACCTCCCGTAATTTCCAGTTGATCGGAGTAAAGAGAAGTGAGTTATAGGAATTTTACTAAAAAGTTTTGGTGATATCACTTATAGCCAAAGCAGCCTTGGACTAAGAGGTTTTTCGGCTCACTCGGAATTTGACAGTTTGGTTGTTTTACATTCGATTTTGATAATTCTTCGTGCCTAGAAAGCACAATACCTTTGCAGCAACCTCCCGAAATTTCACGCTTATCGGAGTAAAGAGAAGTGTGTTATAGGAATTTAACTAAAAAGTTATGGTGATATCACTTATAGCCAAAGCAGCCTTGGACTAGGAGGTTTTTCGGCTCACTCGGAATTTGACAGTTTGGTTGTTTTACATTCGATTTTCATAATTTTTCGTGGCAAGCAAGCACAATACCTTTGCAGTAACCTCCCGAAATTTCACGCTGATCGGAGTAAAGAGAAGTGAGTTATAGGAATTTTACTAAAAAGTTATGGTGATATCACTTATAGCCAAAGCAGCCTTGGACTAGGAGGTTTTTCGGCTCACTCGGAATTTGACAGTTTGGTTGTTTTACATTCGATTTTCATAAGTTTTCGTGGCTGGAAAGCACAATACCTTAGCGGCAACCTCCCGTAATTTCCAGTTGATCGGAGGAAAGAGAAGTGAGTTATAGGAATTTTACTAAAAAGTTTTGGTGATATCACTTATAGCCAAAGCAGCCTTGGACTAGGAGGTTTTTCGGCACACTCGGAATTTGACAGCGTGGTTGTTTTACATTCGATTTTCATAATTTTTCGTAGCTAGAAAGCACAGTACCTTTGCAGTAACCTCCTGAAATTTCAGGCTGATCGGAGTAAAGAGAAGTGAGTTATAGGAATTTTACTAAAAAGTTATGGTGATATCACTTATAGCCAAAGCAGCCTTGGACTAGGAGGTTTTTCGGCTCACTCGGAATTTGACAGCGTGGTTGTTTTACATTCGATTTTCATAATTTTTCGTAGCTAGAAAGCACAGTACCTTTGCAGTAACCTCCTGAAATTTCAGGCTGATCGGAGTAAAGAGAAGTGAGTTATAGGAATTTTACTAAAAAGTTATGGTGATATCACTTATAGCCAAAGCAGCCTTGGACTAGGAGGTTTTTCGGCTCACTCGGAATTTGACAGCTTGGTTGTTTTGCATTCGATTTTCATAATTTTTCGTGGCAAGCAAGCACAATACCTTTCCAGCAACCTCCCGAAATGTCACGCTGATCGGAGTAAAGAGAAGAGAGTTATAGGAATTTTACTAAAAAGTTATGGTGATATCACTTATAGCCAAAGAAGCCTTGGACTAGGAGGTTTTTCGGCTCACTCGGAATTTGACAGTTTGGTTGTTTTACATTCGATTTTCATAATTTTTCGTGGCAAGCAAGCAAAGTGCCTTTGCAGCAACCTCCCGAAATTTCAGGCTGAGCGGAGGAAAGAGAAGTGAGTTATAGGAATTTTACTAAAAAGTTATGATGATATCACTTATAGCCAAAGAAGCCTTGGACTAGGAGGTTTTTCGGCTCACTCGGAATTTGACAGTTTGGTTGTTTTACATTCGATTTTCATAATTTTTCGTGGCAAGCAAGCAAAGTGCCTTTGCAGCAACCTCCCGAAATTTCAGGCTGAGCGGAGGAAAGAGAAGTGAGTTATAGGAATTTTACTAAAAAGTTATGATGATATCACTTATAGCCAAAGCAGCCTTGGACTAGGAGGTTTTTCGGCTCACTCGGAATTTGACAGTTTGGTTGTTTTACATTCGATTTTCATAATTTTTCGTGCCTAGAAAGCACAATACCTTTGCAGCAACCTCCCGAAATGTCACGCTGATCGGAGTAAAGAGAAGTGAGTTATAGGAATCTTACTAAAAAGTTATGGTGATATCACTTATAGCCAAAGAAGCCTTGGACTAGGAGGTTTTTCGGCTCACTCGGAATTTGACAGTTTGGTTGTTTTGCATTCGCTTTTCATAATTTTTCGTGGCAAGCAAGCACAATACCTTTGCAGTAACCTCCCGAAACCACGCTGATCGGAGTAGAGAGAAGTGAGTTATAGGAATTTTACTAAAAAGTTATGGTGATATCACTTATAGCCAAAGCAGCCTTGGACTAGGAGGTTTTTCGGCTCACTCGGAATTTGACAGCTTGGTTGTTTTGCATTCGATTTTCATAATTTTTCGTGCCCAGAAAGCACAATACCTTTGCAGCAACCTCCCGAAATGTCACGCTGATCGGAGTAAAGAGAAGTGAGTTATAGGAATTTTACTAAAAAGTTATGGTGATATCACTTATAGCCAAAGAAGCCTTGGACTAGGAGGTTTTTCGGCTCACTCGGAATTTGACAGTTTGGTTGTTTTGCATTCGCTTTTCATAAGTTTACGTGCCTAGAAAGCACAATACCTTTCCAGCAACCTCCCGAAATGTCACGCTGATCGGAGTAAAGAGAAGTGAGTTATAGGAATTTTACTAAAAAGTTATGGTGATATCACTTATAGCCAAAGCAGCCTCGGACTAGGAGGTTTTTCGGCTCACTCGGAATTTGACAGTTTGGTTGTTTTACATTCGATTTTCATAATTTTTCGTGCCTAGAAAGCACAATACCTTTGCAGCAACCTCCCGAAATGTCACGCTGATCGGAGTAAAGAGAAGTGAGTGATAGGAATTTTACTAAAAAGATATGGTGATATCACTTATAGCCAAAGCAGCCTCGGACTAGGAGGTTTTTCGGCTCACTCGGAATTTGACAGTTTGGTTGTTTTACATTCGATTTTCATAATTTTTCGTGCCTAGAAAGCACAATACCTTTCCAGCAACCTCCCGAAATGTCACGCTGATCGGAGTAAAGAGAAGTGAGTTATAGGAATTTTACTAAAAAGTTATGGTGATATCACTTATAGCCAAAGCAGCCTTGGACTAGGAGGTTTTTCGGCTCACTCGGAATTTGACAGTTTGGTTGTTTTACATTCGATTTTGATAAGTTTTCGTGCCTAGAAAGCACAATGCCTTTGCAGCAACGTCCTGAAATTTCACGCTGATCGGAGTAAAGAGAAGTGAGTTATAGGAATTTTACTAAAAAGTTATGGTGATATCACTTATAGCCAAAGCAGCCTTGGACTAGGAGGTTTTTCGGCTCACCCGGAATTTGACAGTTTGGTTGTTTTACATTCGATTCTCATAATTTTTCGTGCCTAGAAAGCACAATACCTTCGCAGCAACCTCCCGAAATTTCACGCTGATCGGAGTAAAGAGAAGTCAGTTATAGGAATTTTACTAAAAAGTTATGGTGATATCACTTATAGCCAAAGCAGCCTTCGACTAGGAGGTTTTTCGGCTCACTCGGAATTTGACAGTTTGGTTGTTTTGCATTCGATTTTCATAATTTTTCGTGCCCAGAAAGCACAATACCTTTCCAGCAACCTCCCGAAATGTCACGCTGATCGGAGTAAAGAGAAGTGAGTTATAGGAATTTAACTAAAAAGTTATGGTGATATCACTTATAGCCAAAGAAGCCTTGGACTAGGAGGTTTTTCGGCTCACTCGGAATTTGACAGTTTGGTTGTTTTGCATTCGATTTTCACAATTTTTCGTGCCTAGAAAGCACAATACCTTTGCAGCAACCTCCCGAAATTTCAGGCTGATCGGAGTAAAGAGAAGTGAGTTATAGGAATTTTACTAAAAAGTTATGGTGTTATCACTTATAGCCAAAGCAGCCGTGGACTAGGAGGTTTTTCGGCTCACTCGGAATTTGACAGTTTCGTTGTTTCACATTCGATTTTCATAATTTTTCGTAGCTAGAAAGCACAGTACCTTTGCAGCAACCTCCTGAAATTTCAGGCTGATCGGAGTAAAGAGAAGTGAGTTATAGGAATTTTACTAAAAAGTTATGGTGATATCACTTATAGCCAAAGCAGCCTTGGACTAGGAGGTTTTTCGGCTCACTCGGAATTTGACAGCGTGGTTGTTTTACATTCGATTTTCATAATTTTTCGTAGCTAGAAAGCACAGTACCTTTGCAGTAACCTCCTGAAATTTCAGGCTGATCGGAGTAAAGAGAAGTGAGTTATAGGAATTTTACTAAAAAGTTATGGTGATATCACTTATAGCCAAAGCAGCCTTGGACTAGGAGGTTTTTCGGCTCACTCGGAATTTGACAGCTTGGTTGTTTTACATTCGATTTTCATAATTTTTCGTGGCAAGCAAGCACAATACCTTCGCAGTAACCTCCTGAAATTTCAGGCTGATCGGAGTAAAGAGAAGTGAGTTATAGGAATTTTACTAAAAAGTTATGGTGATATCACTTATAGCCAAAGCAGCCTTGGACTAGGAGGTTTTTCGGCACACTCGGAATTAGACAGTTTGGTTGTTTTACATTCGCTTTTCATAAGTTTTCGTGGCTAGAAAGCACAATACCTTTGCAGCAACCTCCCGGAATTTCGACTTGATCGGAGTAAAGAGAAGTGAGTTATAGGAATTTTACTAAAAAGTTATGGTGATATCACTTATAGCCAAAGCAGCCTTGGACTAGGAGGTTTTTCGGCACACTCGGAATTAGACAGTTTGGTTGTTTTACATTCGATTTTCATAATTTTTCGTGGCAAGCAAGCACAATACCTTTGCAGTAACCTCCCGAAATTTCAGGCTGATCGGAGTAAAGAGAAGTGAGTTATAGGAATTTTACTAAAAAGTTATGGTGATATCACTTAGAGCAAAAGCAGCCTTGGACTAGGAGGTTTTTCGGCACACTCGGAATTAGACAGTTTGGTTGTTTTACATTCGATTTCCATAATTTTTCGTGGCAAGCAAGCACAATACCTTTGCAGTAACCTCCTGAAATTTCACGCTGATCGGAGTAAAGAGAAGTGAGTTATAGGAATTTTACTAAAAAGTTATGGTGATATCACTTATAGCCAAAGCAGCCTTGGACTGGGAGGTTTTTCGGCTCACTCGGAATTTGACAGTTTGGTTGTTTTACATTCGATTTTCATAATTTTTCGTAGCTAGAAAGCACAGTGCCTTTGCAGCAACCTCCCGAAATTTCAAGCTGATCGGGCTAAAGAGAAGTGAGTTATAGGAATTTTACTAAAAAGTTATGGTGATATCACTTATAGCCAAAGCAGCCGTGCACTAGGAGGTGTTTCGGTTCACTCGGCATTTGACAGTTTGGTTCTTTTACATTCGATTTCCATAATTTTCCGTGCCCAGAAAGCATTATAGTTCTGCAGCAACCTCCCGAAATTTGAGGCGGCTCGGAGTAACCGGAAACGAGTTATAGCAGTTTTACTAAAAAGTTATGGTGATATCACTTATAGCCAAAGCAGCCTTGGACTAGGAGGTTTTTCGGCTCACTCGGAATTTGACAGTTTGGTTGTTTTACATTCGCTTTTCATAAGTTTTCGTGGTAAGCAAGCACAATACCTTTGCAGCAACCTCCCGAAATTTCAGGCTTATCGGAGTAAAGAGAAGTGAGTTATAGGAATTTTACTAAAAAGTTATGGTGATATCACTTATAGCCAAAGCAGCCTTGGACTAGGAGGTTTTTCGGCTCACTCGGAATTTGACAGTTTGGTTGTTTTACATTCGATTTTCATAATTTTTCGTGCCTGGAAAGCACAATACCTTTGCAGCAACCTCCCGAAATTTCACGCTGATCGGAGTAAAGAGAAGTGAGTTATAGGAATTTTACTAAAAAGTTTTGGTGATATCACTTATAGCCAAAGCAGCCTTGGACTAGGAGGTTTTTCGGCACACTCGGAATTTGACAGTTTGGTTGTTTTACATTCGATTTTCATAAGTTTTCGTGGCTGGAAAGCACAATACCTTTGCAGCAACCTCCCGTAATTTCCAGTTGATCGGAGTAAAGAGAAGTGAGTTATAGGAATTTTACTAAAAGGTTTTGGTGATATCACTTATAGCCAAAGCAGCCTTGGACTAAGAGGTTTTTCGGCTCACTCGGAATTTGACAGTTTGGTTGTTTTACATTCGATTTTGATAATTCTTCGTGCCTAGAAAGCACAATACCTTTGCAGCAACCTCCCGAAATTTCACGCTTATCGGAGTAAAGAGAAGTGTGTTATAGGAATTTAACTAAAAAGTTATGGTGATATCACTTATAGCCAAAGCAGCCTTGGACTAGGAGGTTTTTCGGCTCACTCGGAATTTGACAGTTTGGTTGTTTTACATTCGATTTTCATAATTTTTCGTGGCAAGCAAGCACAATACCTTTGCAGTAACCTCCCGAAATTTCACGCTGATCGGAGTAAAGAGAAGTGAGTTTTAGGAATTTTACTAAAAAGTTATGGTGATATCACTTATAGCCAAAGCAGCCTTGCACTAGGAGGTTTTTCGGCTCACTCGGAATTTGACAGTTTGGTTGTTTTACATTCGATTTTCATAAGTTTTCGTGGCTGGAAAGCACAATACCTTAGCAGCAACCTCCCGTAATTTCCAGTTGATCGGAGGAAAGAGAAGTGAGTTATAGGAATTTTACTAAAAAGTTTTGGTGATATCACTTATAGCCAAAGCAGCCTTGGACTAGGAGGTTTTTCGGCTCACTCGGAATTTGACAGTTTGGTTGTTTTACATTCGCTTTTCATAAGTTTTCGTGGTAAGCAAGCACAATACCTTTGCAGCAACCTCCCGAAATTTCAGGCTTATCGGAGTAAAGAGAAGTGAGTTATAGGAATTTTACTAAAAAGTTATGGTGATATCACTTATAGCCAAAGCAGCCTTGCACTAGGAGGTTTTTCGGCTCACTCGGAATTTGACAGTTTGGTTGTTTTACATTCGATTTTCATAATTTTTCGTGCCTAGAAAGCACAATACCTTTGCAGCAACCTCCCGAAATTTCACGCTGATCGGAGTAAAGAGAAGTGAGTTATAGGAATTTTACTAAAAAGTTTTGGTGATATCACTTATAGCCAAAGCAGCCTTGGACTAGGAGGTTTTTCGGCACACTCGGAATTTGACAGTTTGGTTGTTTTACATTCGATTTTCATAAGTTTTCGTGGCTGGAAAGCACAATACCTTTGCAGCAACCTCCCGTAATTTCCAGTTGATCGGAGTAAAGAGAAGTGAGTTATAGGAATTTTACTAAAAAGTTTTGGTGATATCACTTATAGCCAAAGCAGCCTTGGACTAAGAGGTTTTTCGGCTCACTCGGAATTTGACAGTTTGGTTGTTTTACATTCGCTTTTCATAAGTTTTCGTGGTAAGCAAGCACAATACCTTTGCAGCAACCTCCCGAAATTTCAGGCTTATCGGAGTAAAGAGAAGTGAGTTATAGGAATTTTACTAAAAAGTTATGGTGATATCACTTATAGCCAAAGCAGCCTTGCACTAGGAGGTTTTTCGGCTCACTCGGAATTTGACAGTTTGGTTGTTTTACATTCGATTTTCATAATTTTTCGTGCCTAGAAAGCACAATACCTTTGCAGCAACCTCCCGAAATTTCACGCTGATCGGAGTAAAGAGAAGTGAGTTATAGGAATTTTACTAAAAAGTTTTGGTGATATCACTTATAGCCAAAGCAGCCTTGGACTAGGAGGTTTTTCGGCACACTCGGAATTTGACAGTTTGGTTGTTTTACATTCGATTTTCATAAGTTTTCGTGGCTGGAAAGCACAATACCTTTGCAGCAACCTCCCGTAATTTCCAGTTGATCGGAGTAAAGAGAAGTGAGTTATAGGAATTTTACTAAAAAGTTTTGGTGATATCACTTATAGCCAAAGCAGCCTTGGACTAAGAGGTTTTTCGGCTCACTCGGAATTTGACAGTTTGGTTGTTTTACATTCGATTTTGATAATTCTTCGTGCCTAGAAAGCACAATACCTTTGCAGCAACCTCCCGAAATTTCACGCTTATCGGAGTAAAGAGAAGTGTGTTATAGGAATTTAACTAAAAAGTTATGGTGATATCACTTATAGCCAAAGCAGCCTTGGACTAGGAGGTTTTTCGGCTCACTCGGAATTTGACAGTTTGGTTGTTTTACATTCGATTTTCATAATTTTTCGTGGCAAGCAAGCACAATACCTTTGCAGTAACCTCCCGAAATTTCACGCTGATCGGAGTAAAGAGAAGTGAGTTATAGGAATTTTACTAAAAAGTTATGGTGATATCACTTATAGCCAAAGCAGCCTTGCACTAGGAGGTTTTTCGGCTCACTCGGAATTTGACAGTTTGGTTGTTTTACATTCGATTTTCATAAGTTTTCGTGGCTGGAAAGCACAATACCTTAGCGGCAACCTCCCGTAATTTCCAGTTGATCGGAGGAAAGAGAAGTGAGTTATAGGAATTTTACTAAAAAGTTTTGGTGATATCACTTATAGCCAAAGCAGCCTTGGACTAGGAGGTTTTTCGGCACACTCGGAATTTGACAGCGTGGTTGTTTTACATTCGATTTTCATAATTTTTCGTAGCTAGAAAGCACAGTACCTTTGCAGTAACCTCCTGAAATTTCAGGCTGATCGGAGTAAAGAGAAGTGAGTTATAGGAATTTTACTAAAAAGTTATGGTGATATCACTTATAGCCAAAGCAGCCTTGGACTAGGAGGTTTTTCGGCTCACTCGGAATTTGACAGCGTGGTTGTTTTACATTCGATTTTCATAATTTTTCGTAGCTAGAAAGCACAGTACCTTTGCAGTAACCTCCCGAAATTTCACGCTGATCGGAGTAAAGAGAAGTGAGTTATAGGAATTTTACTAAAAAGTTATGGTGATATCACTTATAGCCAAAGCAGCCTTGGACTAGGAGGTTTTTCGGCTCACTCGGAATTTGACAGCTTGGTTGTTTTACATTCGATTTTCATAATTTTTCGTGGCAAGCAAGCACAATACCTTTGCAGTAACCTCCTGAAATTTCAGGCTGATCGGAGTAAAGAGAAGTGAGTTATAGGAATTTTACTAAAAAGTTATGGTGATATCACTTATAGCCAAAGCAGCCTTGGACTAGGAGGTTTTTCGGCACACTCGGAATTAGACAGTTTGGTTGTTTTACATTCGCTTTTCATAAGTTTTCGTGGCTAGAAAGCACAATACCTTTGCAGCAACCTCCCGGAATTTCGACTAGATCGGAGTAAAGAGAAGTGAGTTATAGGAATTTTACTAAAAAGTTATGGTGATATCACTTATAGCCAAAGCAGCCTTGGACTAGGAGGTTTTTCGGCACACTCGGAATTAGACAGTTTGGTTGTTTTACATTCGCTTTTCATAATTTTTCGTGGCAAGCAAGCACAATACCTTTGCAGTAACCTCCCGAAATTTCAGGCTGATCGGAGTAAAGAGAAGTGAGTTATAGGAATTTTACTAAAAAGTTATGGTGATATCACTTAGAGCAAAAGCAGCCTTGGACTAGGAGGTTTTTCGGCTCACTCGGAATTAGACAGTTTGGTTGTTTTACATTCGATTTCCATAATTTTTCGTGGCAAGCAAGCACAATACCTTTGCAGTAACCTCCTGAAATTTCACGCTGATCGGAGTAAAGAGAAGTGAGTTATAGGAATTTTACTAAAAAGTTATGGTGATATCACTTATAGCCAAAGCAGCCTTGGACTAGGAGGTTTTTCGGCTCACTCGGAATTTGACAGTTTGGTTGTTTTACATTCGATTTTCATAATTTTTCGTAGCTAGAAAGCACAGTGCCTTTGCAGCAACCTCCCGAAATTTCAAGCTGATCGGGCTAAAGAGAAGTGAGTTATAGGAATTTTACTAAAAAGTTATGGTGATATCACTTATAGCCAAAGCAGCCGTGCACTAGGAGGTGTTTCGGTTCACTCGGCATTTGACAGTTTGGTTCTTTTACATTCGATTTCCATAATTTTCCGTGCCCAGAAAGCATTGTAGTTCTGCAGCAACCTCCCGAAATTTGAGGCGGCTCGGAGTAACCGGAAACGAGTTATAGCAGTTTTACTAAAAAGTTATGGTGATATCACTTATAGCCAAAGCAGCCTTGGACTAGGAGGTTTTTCGGCTCACTCGGAATTTGACAGTTTGGTTGTTTTACATTCGCTTTTCATAAGTTTTCGTGGTAAGCAAGCACGATACCTTTGCAGCAACCTCCCGAAATTTCAGGCTTATCGGAGTAAAGAGAAGTGAGTTATAGGAATTTTACTAAAAAGTTATGGTGATATCACTTATAGCCAAAGCAGCCTTGCACTAGGAGGTTTTTCGGCTCACTCGGAATTTGACAGTTTGGTTGTTTTACATTCGATTTTCATAATTTTTCGTGCCTGGAAAGCACAATACCTTTGCAGCAACCTCCCGAAATTTCACGCTGATCGGAGTAAAGAGAAGTGAGTTATAGGAATTTTACTAAAAAGTTTTGGTGATATCACTTATAGCCAAAGCAGCCTTGGACTAGGAGTTTTTTCGGCACACTCGGAATTTGACAGTTTGGTTGTTTTACATTCGATTTTCATAAGTTTTCGTGGCTGGAAAGCACAATACCTTTGCAGCAACCTCCCGTAATTTCCAGTTGATCGGAGTAAAGAGAAGTGAGTTATAGGAATTTTACTAAAAAGTTTTGGTGATATCACTTATAGCCAAAGCAGCCTTGGACTAAGAGGTTTTTCGGCTCACTCGGAATTTGACAGCGTGGTTGTTTTACATTCGATTTTCATAATTTTTCCTAGCTAGAAAGCACAGTACCTTTGCAGTAACCTCCTGAAATTTCAGGCTGATCGGAGTAAAGAGAAGTGAGTTATAGGAATTTTACTAAAAAGTTATGGTGATATCACTTATAGCCAAAGCAGCCTTGGACTAGGAGGTTTTTCGGCTCACTCGGAATTTGACAGCTTGGTTGTTTTACATTCGATTTTCATAATTTTTCGTGGCAAGCAAGCACAATACCTTTGCAGTAACCTCCTGAAATTTCAGGCTGATCGGAGTAAAGAGAAGTGAGTTATAGGAATTTTACTAAAAAGTTATGGTGATATCACTTATAGCCAAAGCAGCCTTGGACTAGGAGGTTTTTCGGCACACTCGGAATTAGACAGTTTGGTTGTTTTACATTCGCTTTTCATAAGTTTTCGTGGCTAGAAAGCACAATACCTTTGCAGCAACCTCCCGGAATTTCGACTTGATCGGAGTAAAGAGAAGTGAGTTATAGGAATTTTACTAAAAAGTTATGGTGATATCACTTATAGCCAAAGCAGCCTTGGACTAGGAGGTTTTTCGGCACACTCGGAATTAGACAGTTTGGTTGTTTTACATTCGATTTTCATAGTTTTTCGTGGCAAGCAAGCACAATACCTTTGCAGTAACCTCCCGAAATTTCAGGCTGATCGGAGTAAAGAGAAGTGAGTTATAGGAATTTTACTAAAAAGTTATGGTGATATCACTTAGAGCAAAAGCAGCCTTGGACTAGGAGGTTTTTCGGCACACTCGGAATTAGACAGTTTGGTTGTTTTACATTCGATTTCCATAATTTTTCGTGGCAAGCAAGCACAATACCTTTGCAGTAACCTCCTGAAATTTCACGCTGATCGGAGTAAAGAGAAGTGAGTTATAGGAATTTTACTAAAAAGTTATGGTGATATCACTTATAGCCAAAGCAGCCTTGGACTAGGAGGTTTTTCGGCTCACTCAGAATTTGACAGTTTGGTTGTTTTACATTCGATTTTCATAATTTTTCGTAGCTAGAAAGCACAGTGCCTTTGCAGCAACCTCCCGAAATTTCAAGCTGATCGGGCTAAAGAGAAGTGAGTTATAGGAATTTTACTAAAAAGTTATGGTGATATCACTTATAGCCAAAGCAGCCGTGCACTAGGAGGTGTTTCGGTTCACTCGGCATTTGACAGTTTGGTTCTTTTACATTCGATTTCCATAATTTTCCGTGCCCAGAAAGCATTATAGTTCTGCAGCAACCTCCCGAAATTTGAGGCGGCTCGGAGTAACCGGAAACGAGTTATAGCAGTTTTACTAAAAAGTTATGGTGATATCACTTATAGCCAAAGCAGCCTTGGACTAGGAGGTTTTTCGGCTCACTCGGAATTTGACAGTTTGGTTGTTTTACATTCGCTTTTCATAAGTTTTCGTGGTAAGCAAGCACAATACCTTTGCAGCAACCTCCCGAAATTTCAGGCTTATCGGAGTAAAGAGAAGTGAGTTATAGGAATTTTACTAAAAAGTTATGGTGATATCACTTATAGCCAAAGCAGCCTTGCACTAGGAGGTTTTTCGGCTCACTCGGAATTTGACAGTTTGGTTGTTTTACATTCGATTTTCATAATTTTTCGTGCCTGGAAAGCACAATACCTTTGCAGCAACCTCCCGAAATTTCACGCTGATCGGAGTAAAGAGAAGTGAGTTATAGGAATTTTACTAAAAAGTTTTGGTGATATCACTTATAGCCAAAGCAGCCTTGGACTAGGAGGTTTTTCGGCACACTCGGAATTTGACAGTTTGGTTGTTTTACATTCGATTTTCATAAGTTTTCGTGGCTGGAAAGCACAATACCTTTGCAGCAACCTCCCGTAATTTCCAGTTGATCGGAGTAAAGAGAAGTGAGTTATAGGAATTTTACTAAAAAGTTTTGGTGATATCACTTATAGCCAAAGCAGCCTTGGACTAAGAGGTTTTTCGGCTCACTCGGAATTTGACAGTTTGGTTGTTTTACATTCGATTTTCATAATTTTTCGTGCCTGGAAAGCACAATACCTTTGCAGCAACCTCCCGAAATTTCACGCTGATCGGAGTAAAGAGAAGTGAGTTATAGGAATTTTACTAAAAAGTTTTGGTGATATCACTTATAGCCAAAGCAGCCTTGCACTAGGAGGTTTTTCGGCTCACTCGGAATTTGACAGTTTGGTTGTTTTACATTCGATTTTCATAATTTTTCGTGCCTGGAAAGCACAATACCTTTGCAGCAACCTCCCGAAATTTCACGCTGATCGGAGTAAAGAGAAGTGAGTTATAGGAATTTTACTAAAAAGTTTTGGTGATATCACTTATAGCCAAAGCAGCCTTGGACTAGGAGGTTTTTCGGCACACTCGGAATTTGACAGTTTGGTTGTTTTACATTCGATTTTGATAATTCTTCGTGCCTAGAAAGCACAATACCTTTGCAGCAACCTCCCGAAATTTCACGCTTATCGGAGTAAAGAGAAGTGTGTTATAGGAATTTAACTAAAAAGTTATGGTGATATCACTTATAGCCAAAGCAGCCTTGGACTAGGAGGTTTTTCGGCTCACTCGGAATTTGACAGTTTGGTTGTTTTACATTCGATTTTCATAATTTTTCGTGGCAAGCAAGCACAATACCTTTGCAGTAACCTCCCGAAATTTCACGCTGATCGGAGTAAAGAGAAGTGAGTTATAGGAATTTTACTAAAAAGTTATGGTGATATCACTTATAACCAAAGCAGCCTTGCACTAGGAGGTTTTTCGGCTCACTCGGAATTTGACAGTTTGGTTGTTTTACATTCGATTTTCATAAGTTTTCGTGGCTGGAAAGCACAATACCTTAGCAGCAACCTCCCGTAATTTCCAGTTGATCGGAGGAAAGAGAAGTGAGTTATAGGAATTTTACTAAAAAGTTTTGGTGATATCACTTATAGCCAAAGCAGCCTTGGACTAGGAGGTTTTTCGGCTCACTCGGAATTTGACAGTTTGGTTGTTTTACATTCGCTTTTCATAAGTTTTCGTGGTAAGCAAGCACAATACCTTTGCAGCAACCTCCCGAAATTTCAGGCTTATCGGAGTAAAGAGAAGTGAGTTATAGGAATTTTACTAAAAAGTTATGGTGATATCACTTATAGCCAAAGCAGCCTTGCACTAGGAGGTTTTTCGGCTCACTCGGAATTTGACAGTTTGGTTGTTTTACATTCGATTTTCATAATTTTTCGTGCCTAGAAAGCACAATAGCTTTGCAGCAACCTCCCGAAATTTCACGCTGATCGGAGTAAAGAGAAGTGAGTTATAGGAATTTTACTAAAAAGTTTTGGTGATATCACTTATAGCCAAAGCAGCCTTGGACTAGGAGGTTTTTCGGCACACTCGGAATTTGACAGTTTGGTTGTTTTACATTCGATTTTCATAAGTTTTCGTGGCTGGAAAGCACAATACCTTTGCAGCAACCTCCCGAAATTTCACGCTTATCGGAGTAAAGAGAAGTGTGTTATAGGAATTTAACTAAAAAGTTATGGTGATATCACTTATAGCCAAAGCAGCCTTGGACTAGGAGGTTTTTCGGCTCACTCGGAATTTGACAGTTTGGTTGTTTTACATTCGATTTTGATAATTCTTCGTGCCTAGAAAGCACAATACCTTTGCAGCAACCTCCCGAAATTTCACGCTTATCGGAGTAAAGAGAAGTGTGTTATAGGAATTTAACTAAAAAGTTATGGTGATATCACTTATAGCCAAAGCAGCCTTGGACTAGGAGGTTTTTCGGCTCACTCGGAATTTGACAGTTTGGTTGTTTTACATTCGATTTTCATAATTTTTCGTGGCAAGCAAGCACAATACCTTTGCAGTAACCTCCCGAAATTTCACGCTGATCGGAGTAAAGAGAAGTGTGTTATAGGAATTTAACTAAAAAGTTATGGTGATATCACTTATAGCCAAAGCAGCCTTGGACTAGGAGGTTTTTCGGCTCACTCGGAATTTGACAGTTTGGTTGTTTTACATTCGATTTTCATAATTTTTCGTGGCAAGCAAGCACAATACCTTTGCAGTAACCTCCCGAAATTTCACGCTGATCGGAGTAAAGAGAAGTGAGTTATAGGAATTTTACTAAAAAGTTATGGTGATATCACTTATAGCCAAAGCAGCCTTGCACTAGGAGGTTTATCGGCTCACTCGGAATTTGACAGTTTGGTTGTTTTACATTCGATTTTCATAAGTTTTCGTGGCTGGAAAGCACAATACCTTAGCAGCAACCTCCCGTAATTTCCAGTTGATCGGAGTAAAGAGAAGTGAGTTATAGGAATTTTACTAAAAAGTTTTGGTGATATCACTTATAGCCAAAGCAGCCTTGGACTAAGAGGTTTTTCGGCTCACTCGGAATTTGACAGTTTGGTTGTTTTACATTCGATTTTGATAATTCTTCGTGCCTAGAAAGCACAATACCTTTGCAGCAACCTCCCGAAATTTCACGCTTATCGGAGTAAAGAGAAGTGTGTTATAGGAATTTAACTAAAAAGTTATGGTGATATCACTTATAGCCAAAGCAGCCTTGGACTAGGAGGTTTTTCGGCTCACTCGGAATTTGACAGTTTGGTTGTTTTACATTCGATTTTCATAATTTTTCGTGGCAAGCAAGCACAATACCTTTGCAGTAACCTCCCGAAATTTCACGCTGATCGGAGTAAAGAGAAGTGAGTTATAGGAATTTTACTAAAAAGTTATGGTGATATCACTTATAGCCAAAGCAGCCTTGCACTAGGAGGTTTTTCGGCTCACTCGGAATTTGACAGTTTGGTTGTTTTACATTCGATTTTCATAAGTTTTCGTGGCTGGAAAGCACAATACCTTAGCAGCAACCTCCCGTAATTTCCAGTTGATCGGAGGAAAGAGAAGTGAGTTATAGGAATTTTACTAAAAAGTTATGGTGATATCACTTATAGCCAAAGCAGCCTTGGACTAGGAGGTTTTTCGGCACACTCGGAATTTGACAGCGTGGTTGTTTTACATTCGATTTTCATAATTTTTCGTAGCTAGAAAGCACAGTACCTTTGCAGTAACCTCCTGAAATTTCAGGCTGATCGGAGTAAAGAGAAGTGAGTTATAGGAATTTTACTAAAAAGTTATGGTGATATCACTTATAGCCAAAGCAGCCTTGGACTAGGAGGTTTTTCGGCTCACTCGGAATTTGACAGCGTGGTTGTTTTACATTCGATTTTCATAATTTTTCGTAGCTAGAAAGCACAGTACCTTTGCAGTAACCTCCTGAAATTTCAGGCTGATCGGAGTAAAGAGAAGTGAGTTATAGGAATTTTACTAAAAAGTTATGGTGATATCACTTATAGCCAAAGCAGCCTTGGACTAGGAGGTTTTTCGGCTCACTCGGAATTTGACAGCTTGGTTGTTTTACATTCGATTTTCATAATTTTTCGTGGCAAGCAAGCACAATACCTTTGCAGTAACCTCCTGCAATTTCAGGCTGATCGGAGTAAAGAGAAGTGAGTTATAGGAATTTTACTAAAAAGTTATGGTGATATCACTTATAGCCAAAGCAGCCTTGGACTAGGAGGTTTTTCGGCACACTCGGAATTAGACAGTTTGGTTGTTTTACATTCGCTTTTCATAAGTTTTCGTGGCTAGAAAGCACAATACCTTTGCAGCAACCTCCCGGAATTTCGACTTGATCGGAGTAAAGAGAAGTGAGTTATAGGAATTTTACTAAAAAGTTATGGTGATATCACTTATAGCCAAAGCAGCCTTGGACTAGGAGGTTTTTCGGCACACTCGGAATTAGACAGTTTGGTTGTTTTACATTCGATTTTCATAATTTTTCGTGGCAAGCAAGCACAATACCTTTGCAGTAACCTCCCGAAATTTCAGGCTGATCGGAGTAAAGAGAAGTGAGTTATAGGAATTTTACTAAAAAGTTATGGTGATATCACTTAGAGCAAAAGCAGCCTTGGACTAGGAGGTTTTTCGGCACACTCGGAATTAGACAGTTTGGTTGGTTTACATTCGATTTCCATAATTTTTCGTGGCAAGCAAGCACAATACCTTTGCAGTAACCTCCTGAAATTTCACGCTGATCGGAGTAAAGAGAAGTGAGTTATAGGAATTTTACTAAAAAGTTATGGTGATATCACTTATAGCCAAAGCAGCCTTGGACTAGGAGGTTTTTCGGCTCACTCGGAATTTGACAGTTTGGTTGTTTTACATTCGATTTTCATAATTTTTCGTAGCTAGAAAGCACAGTGCCTTTGCAGCAACCTCCCGAAATTTCAAGCTGATCGGGCTAAAGAGAAGTGAGTTATAGGAATTTTACTAAAAAGTTATGGTGATATCACTTATAGCCAAAGCAGCCGTGCACTAGGAGGTGTTTCGGTTCACTCGGCATTTGACAGTTTGGTTCTTTTACATTCGATTTCCATAATTTTCCGTGCCCAGAAAGCATTGTAGTTCTGCAGCAACCTCCCGAAATTTGAGGCGGCTCGGAGTAACCGGAAACGAGTTATAGCAGTTTTACTAAAAAGTTATGGTGATATCACTTATAGCCAAAGCAGCCTTGGACTAGGAGGTTTTTCGGCTCACTCGGAATTTGACAGTTTGGTTGTTTTACATTCGCTTTTCATAAGTTTTCGTGGTAAGCAAGCACGATACCTTTGCAGCAACCTCCTGAAATTTCAGGCTTATCGGAGTAAAGAGAAGTGAGTTATAGGAATTTTACTAAAAAGTTATGGTGATATCACTTATAGCCAAAGCAGCCTTGCACTAGGAGGTTTTTCGGCTCACTCGGAATTTGACAGTTTGGTTGTTTTACATTCGATTTTCATAATTTTTCGTGCCTGGAAAGCACAATACCTTTGCAGCAACCTCCCGAAATTTCACGCTGATCGGAGTAAAGAGAAGTGAGTTATAGGAATTTTACTAAAAAGTTTTGGTGATATCACTTATAGCCAAAGCAGCCTTGGACTAGGAGGTTTTTCGGCACACTCGGAATTTGACAGTTTGGTTGTTTTACATTCGATTTTCATAAGTTTTCGTGGCTGGAAAGCACAATACCTTTGCAGCAACCTCCCGTAATTTCCAGTTGATCGGAGTAAAGAGAAGTGAGTTATAGGAATTTTACTAAAAAGTTTTGGTGATATCACTTATAGCCAAAGCAGCCTTGGACTAAGAGGTTTTTCGGCTCACTCGGAATTTGACAGTTTGGTTGTTTTACATTCGATTTTGATAATTCTTCGTGCCTAGAAAGCACAATACCTTTGCAGCAACCTCCCGAAATTTCACGCTTATCGGAGTAAAGAGAAGTGTGTTATAGGAATTTAACTAAAAAGTTATGGTGATATCACTTATAGCCAAAGCAGCCTTGGACTAGGAGGTTTTTCGGCTCACTCGGAATTTGACAGTTTGGTTGTTTTACATTCGATTTTCATAAGTTTTCGTGGCAAGCAAGCACAACACCTTTGCAGTAACCTCCCGAAATTTCACGCTGATCGGAGTAAAGAGAAGTGAGTTATAGGAATTTTACTAAAAAGTTATGGTGATATCACTTATAGCCAAAGCAGCCTTGCACTAGGAGGTTTTTCGGCTCACTCGGAATTTGACAGTTTGGTTGTTTTACATTCGATTTTCATAAGTTTTCGTGGCTGGAAAGCACAATACCTTAGCAGCAACCTCCCGTAATTTCCAGTTGATCGGAGGAAAGAGAAGTGAGTTATAGGAATTTTACTAAAAAGTTTTGGTGATATCACTTATAGCCAAAGCAGCCTTGGACTAGGAGGTTTTTCGGCTCACTCGGAATTTGACAGTTTGGTTGTTTTACATTCGCTTTTCATAAGTTTTCGTGGTAAGCAAGCACAATACCTTTGCAGTAACCTCCCGAAATTTCACGCTGATCGGAGTAAAGAGAAGTGAGTTATAGGAATTTTACTAAAAAGTTATGGTGATATCACTTATAGCCAAAGCAGCCTTGCACTAGGAGGTTTTTCGGCTCACTCGGAATTTGACAGTTTGGTTGTTTTACATTCGATTTTCATAAGTTTTCGTGGCTGGAAAGCACAATACCTTAGCAGCAACCTCCCGTAATTTCCAGTTGATCGGAGGAAAGAGAAGTGAGTTATAGGAATTTTACTAAAAAGTTATGGTGATATCACTTATAGCCAAAGCAGCCTTGGACTAGGAGGTTTTTCGGCACACTCGGAATTTGACAGCGTGGTTGTTTTACATTCGATTTTCATAATTTTTCGTAGCTAGAAAGCACAGTACCTTTGCAGTAACCTCCTGAAATTTCAGGCTGATCGGAGTAAAGAGAAGTGAGTTATAGGAATTTTACTAAAAAGTTATGGTGATATCACTTATAGCCAAAGCAGCCTTGGACTAGGAGGTTTTTCGGCTCACTCGGAATTTGACAGCGTGGTTGTTTTACATTCGATTTTCATAATTTTTCGTAGCTAGAAAGCACAGTACCTTTGCAGTAACCTCCTGAAATTTCAGGCTGATCGGAGTAAAGAGAAGTGAGTTATAGGAATTTTACTAAAAAGTTATGGTGATATCACTTATAGCCAAAGCAGCCTTGGACTAGGAGGTTTTTCGGCTCACTCGGAATTTGACAGTTTGGTTGTTTTACATTCGATTTTCATAATTTTTCGTGGCAAGCAAGCACAATACCTTTGCAGTAACCTCCTGCAATTTCAGGCTGATCGGAGTAAAGAGAAGTGAGTTATAGGAATTTTACTAAAAAGTTATGGTGATATCACTTATAGCCAAAGCAGCCTTGGACTAGGAGGTTTTTCGGCACACTCGGAATTAGACAGTTTGGTTGTTTTACATTCGCTTTTCATAAGTTTTCGTGGCTAGAAAGCACAATACCTTTGCAGCAACCTCCCGGAATTTCGACTTGATCGGAGTAAAGAGAAGTGAGTTATAGGAATTTTACTAAAAAGTTATGGTGATATCACTTATAGCCAAAGCAGCCTTGGACTAGGAGGTTTTTCGGCACACTCGGAATTAGACAGTTTGGTTGTTTTACATTCGATTTTCATAATTTTTCGTGGCAAGCAAGCACAATACCTTTGCAGTAACCTCCCGAAATTTCAGGCTGATCGGAGTAAAGAGAAGTGAGTTATAGGAATTTTACTAAAAAGTTATGGTGATATCACTTAGAGCAAAAGCAGCCTTGGACTAGGAGGTTTTTCGGCACACTCGGAATTAGACAGTTTGGTTGGTTTACATTCGATTTCCATAATTTTTCGTGGCAAGCAAGCACAATACCTTTGCAGTAACCTCCTGAAATTTCACGCTGATCGGAGTAAAGAGAAGTGAGTTATAGGAATTTTACTAAAAAGTTATGGTGATATCACTTATAGCCAAAGCAGCCTTGGACTAGGAGGTTTTTCGGCTCACTCGGAATTTGACAGTTTGGTTGTTTTACATTCGATTTTCATAATTTTTCGTAGCTAGAAAGCACAGTGCCTTTGCAGCAACCTCCCGAAATTTCAAGCTGATCGGGCTAAAGAGAAGTGAGTTATAGGAATTTTACTAAAAAGTTATGGTGATATCACTTATAGCCAAAGCAGCCGTGCACTAGGAGGTGTTTCGGTTCACTCGGCATTTGACAGTTTGGTTCTTTTACATTCGATTTCCATAATTTTCCGTGCCCAGAAAGCATTGTAGTTCTGCAGCAACCTCCCGAAATTTGAGGCGGCTCGGAGTAACCGGAAACGAGTTATAGCAGTTTTACTAAAAAGTTATGGTGATATCACTTATAGCCAAAGCAGCCTTGGACTAGGAGGTTTTTCGGCTCACTCGGAATTTGACAGTTTGGTTGTTTTACATTCGCTTTTCATAAGTTTTCGTGGTAAGCAAGCACGATACCTTTGCAGCAACCTCCTGAAATTTCAGGCTTATCGGAGTAAAGAGAAGTGAGTTATAGGAATTTTACTAAAAAGTTATGGTGATATCACTTATAGCCAAAGCAGCCTTGCACTAGGAGGTTTTTCGGCTCACTCGGAATTTGACAGTTTGGTTGTTTTACATTCGATTTTCATAATTTTTCGTGCCTGGAAAGCACAATACCTTTGCAGCAACCTCCCGAAATTTCACGCTGATCGGAGTAAAGAGAAGTGAGTTATAGGAATTTTACTAAAAAGTTTTGGTGATATCACTTATAGCCAAAGCAGCCTTGGACTAGGAGGTTTTTCGGCACACTCGGAATTTGACAGTTTGGTTGTTTTACATTCGATTTTCATAAGTTTTCGTGGCTGGAAAGCACAATACCTTTGCAGCAACCTCCCGTAATTTCCAGTTGATCGGAGTAAAGAGAAGTGAGTTATAGGAATTTTACTAAAAAGTTTTGGTGATATCACTTATAGCCAAAGCAGCCTTGGACTAAGAGGTTTTTCGGCTCACTCGGAATTTGACAGTTTGGTTGTTTTACATTCGATTTTGATAATTCTTCGTGCCTAGAAAGCACAATACCTTTGCAGCAACCTCCCGAAATTTCACGCTTATCGGAGTAAAGAGAAGTGTGTTATAGGAATTTAACTAAAAAGTTATGGTGATATCACTTATAGCCAAAGCAGCCTTGGACTAGGAGGTTTTTCGGCTCACTCGGAATTTGACAGTTTGGTTGTTTTACATTCGATTTTCATAAGTTTTCGTGGCAAGCAAGCACAACACCTTTGCAGTAACCTCCCGAAATTTCACGCTGATCGGAGTAAAGAGAAGTGAGTTATAGGAATTTTACTAAAAAGTTATGGTGATATCACTTATAGCCAAAGCAGCCTTGCACTAGGAGGTTTTTCGGCTCACTCGGAATTTGACAGTTTGGTTGTTTTACATTCGATTTTCATAAGTTTTCGTGGCTGGAAAGCACAATACCTTAGCAGCAACCTCCCGTAATTTCCAGTTGATCGGAGGAAAGAGAAGTGAGTTATAGGAATTTTACTAAAAAGTTTTGGTGATATCACTTATAGCCAAAGCAGCCTTGGACTAGGAGGTTTTTCGGCTCACTCGGAATTTGACAGTTTGGTTGTTTTACATTCGCTTTTCATAAGTTTTCGTGGTAAGCAAGCACAATACCTTTGCAGCAACCTCCCGAAATTTCAGGCTTATCGGAGTAAAGAGAAGTGAGTTATAGGAATTTTACTAAAAAGTTATGGTGATATCACTTATAGCCAAAGCAGCCTTGCACTAGGAGGTTTTTCGGCTCACTCGGAATTTGACAGTTTGGTTGTTTTACATTCGATTTTCATAATTTTTCGTGCCTAGAAAGCACAATACCTTTGCAGCAACCTCCCGAAATTTCACGCTGATCGGAGTAAAGAGAAGTGAGTTATAGGAATTTTACTAAAAAGTTTTGGTGATATCACTTATAGCCAAAGCAGCCTTGGACTAGGAGGTTTTTCGGCACACTCGGAATTTGACAGTTTGGTTGTTTTACATTCGATTTTCATAAGTTTTCGTGGCTGGAAAGCACAATACCTTTGCAGCAACCTCCCGTAATTTTCAGTTGATCGGAGTAAAGAGAAGTGAGTTATAGGAATTTTACTAAAAAGTTTTGGTGATATCACTTATAGCCAAAGCAGCCTTGGACTAAGAGGTTTTTCGGCTCACTCGGAATTTGACAGTTTGGTTGTTTTACATTCGATTTTGATAATTCTTCGTGCCTAGAAAGCACAATACCTTTGCAGCAACCTCCCGAAATTTCACGCTTATCGGAGTAAAGAGAAGTGTGTTATAGGAATTTAACTAAAAAGTTATGGTGATATCACTTATAGCCAAAGCAGCCTTGGACTAGGAGGTTTTTCGGCTCACTCGGAATTTGACAGTTTGGTTGTTTTACATTCGATTTTCATAATTTTTCGTGGCAAGCAAGCACAATACCTTTGCAGTAACCTCCCGAAATTTCACGCTGATCGGAGTAAAGAGAAGTGAGTTATAGGAATTTTACTAAAAAGTTATGGTGATATCACTTATAGCCAAAGCAGCCTTGCACTAGGAGGTTTTTCGGCTCACTCGGAATTTGACAGTTTGGTTGTTTTACATTCGATTTTCATAAGTTTTCGTGGCTGGAAAGCACAATACCTTAGCAGCAACCTCCCGTAATTTCCAGTTGATCGGAGGAAAGAGAAGTGAGTTATAGGAATTTTACTAAAAAGTTTTGGTGATATCACTTATAGCCAAAGCAGCCTTGGACTAGGAGGTTTTTCGGCACACTCGGAATTTGACAGTTTGGTTGTTTTACATTCGATTTTCATAAGTTTTCGTGGCTGGAAAGCACAATACCTTTGCAGCAACCTCCCGTAATTTCCAGTTGATCGGAGTAAAGAGAAGTGAGTTATAGGAATTTTACTAAAAAGTTTTGGTGATATCACTTATAGCCAAAGCAGCCTTGGACTAAGAGGTTTTTCGGCTCACTCGGAATTTGACAGTTTGGTTGTTTTACATTCGATTTTGATAATTCTTCCTGCCTAGAAAGCACAATACCTTTGCAGCAACCTCCCGAAATTTCACGCTTATCGGAGTAAAGAGAAGTGTGTTATAGGAATTTAACTAAAAAGTTATGGTGATATCACTTATAGCCAAAGCAGCCTTGGACTAGGAGGTTTTTCGGCTCACTCGGAATTTGACAGTTTGGTTGTTTTACATTCGATTTTCATAAGTTTTCGTGGCAAGCAAGCACAATACCTTTGCAGTAACCTCACGAAATTTCACGCTGATCGGAGTAAAGAGAAGTGAGTTATAGGAATTTTACTAAAAAGTTATGGTGATATCACTTATAGCCAAAGCAGCCTTGGACTAGGAGGTTTTTCGGTTCACTCGGAATTTGACAGCTTGGTTGTTTTACATTCGATTTTCATAATTTTTCGTGGCAAGCAAGCACAATACCTTTGCAGTAACCTCCCGAAACCACGCTGATCGGAGTAGAGAGAAGTGAGTTATAGGAATTTTTCTAAAAAGTTATGGTGATATCACTTATAGCCAAAGCAGCCTTGGACTAGGAGGTTTTTCGGCACACTCGGAATTAGACAGTTTGGTTGTTTTACATTCGCTTTTCATAAGTTTTCGTGGCTAGAAAGCACAATACCTTTGCAGCAACCTCCCGGAATTTCGAGTTGATCGGAGTAAAGAGAAGTGAGTTATAGGAATTTTACTAAAAAGTTATGGTGATATCACTTATAGCCAAAGCAGCCTTGGACTAGGAGGTTTTTCGGCACACTCGGAATTAGACAGTTTGGTTGTTTTATATTCGATTCTCATAATTTTTCGTAGCTAGAAAGCACAGTGCCTTTGCAGCAACCTCCCGAAATTTCAGGCTGATCGGAGTAAAGGGAAGTGAGTTATAGGAATTTTACTAAAAAGTTATGGTGATATCACTTATAGCCAAAGAAGCCTTGGACTAGGAGGTTTTTCGGCTCACTCGGAATTTGACAGTTTGGTTGTTTTACATTCGATTTTCATAATTTTTCGTAGCTGGAAAGCAAAGTGCCTTTGCAGCAACCTCCCGAAATTTCAGGCTGAGCGGAGGAAAGAGAAGTGAGTTATAGGAATTTTACTAAAAAGTTATGGTGATATCACTTATAGCCAAAGCAGCCTTGGACTAGGAGGTTTTTCGGCTCACTCGGAATTTGACAGTTTGGTTGTTTTACATTCGCTTTTCATAAGTTTTCGTGGCTAGAAAGCACAATACCTTTGCAGCAACCTCCCGGAATTTCGAGTTGATCGGAGTAAAGAGAAGTGAGTTATAGGAATTTTACTAAAAAGTTATGGTGATATCACTTATAGCCAAAGCAGCCTTGAACTAGGAGGTTTTTCGGCACACTCGGAATTAGACAGTTTGGTTGTTTTATATTCGATTTTCATAATTTTTCGTAGCTAGAAAGCACAATACCTTTGCAGCAACCTCCTGAAATTTCAGGCTGATCGGAGTAAAGAGAAGTGAGTTATAGGAATTTTACTAAAAAGTTATGGTGATATCACTTATAGCCAAAGCAGCCTTGGACTAGGAGGTTTTTCGGCACACTCGGAATTAGACAGTTTGGTTGTTTTACATTCGCTTTTCATAAGTTTTCGTGGCTAGAAAGCACAATACCTTTGCAGCAACCTCCCGAAATTTCGAGTTGATCGGAGTAAAGAGAAGTGAGTTATAGGAATTTTACTAAAAAGTTATGGTGATATCACTTATAGCCAAAGCAGCCTTCGACTAGGAGGTTTTTCGGCACACTCGGAATTAGACAGTTTGGTTGTTTTATATTCGATTTTCATAATTTTTCGTAGCTAGAAAGCACAGTGCGTTTGCAGCAACCTCCTGAAATTTCAGGCTGATCGGAGTAAAGAGAAGTGAGTTATAGGAATTTTACTAAAAAGTTATGGTGATATCACTTATAGCCAAAGCAGCCTTGGACTAGGAGGTTTTTCGGCTCACTCGGAATTTGACAGTTTGGTTGTTTTACATTCGATTTTCACAATTTTTCGTGGCTGGAAAGCACAATACCTTTGCAGCAACCTCCCGTAATTTCCAGTTGATCGGAGTAAAGAGAAGTGAGTTATAGGAATTTTACTAAAAAGTTACGGTGATATCACTTATAGCCAAAGCAGCCTTCGACTAGGAGGTTTTTCGGCACACTCGGAATTAGACAGTTTGGTTGTTTTATATTCGATTTTCATAATTTTTCGTGGCTAGAAAGCACAATACCTTTGCAGCAACCTCCCGGAATTTCGAGTTGATCGGAGTAAAGAGAAGTGAGTTATAGGAATTTTACTAAAAAGTTATGGTGATATCACTTATAGCCAAAGCAGCCTTGAACTAGGAGGTTTTTCGGCACACTCGGAATTAGACAGTTTGGTTGTTTTATATTCGATTTTCATAATTTTTCGTAGCTAGAAAGCACAATACCTTTGCAGCAACCTCCTGAAATTTCAGGCTGATCGGAGTAAAGAGAAGTGAGTTATAGGAATTTTACTAAAAAGTTATGGTGATATCACTTATAGCCAAAGCAGCCTTGGACTAGGAGGTTTTTCGGCACACTCGGAATTAGACAGTTTGGTTGTTTTACATTCGCTTTTCATAAGTTTTCGTGGCTAGAAAGCACAATACCTTTGCAGCAACCTCCCGAAATTTCACGCTGATCGGAGTAAAGAGAAGTGAGTTATAGGAATTTTACTAAAAAGTTATGGTGATATCACTTATAGCCAAAGCAGCCTTGGACTAGGAGGTTTTTCGGCACACTCGGAATTAGACAGTTTGGTTGTTTTACATTCGCTTTTCATAAGTTTTCGTGGCTAGAAAGCACAATACCTTTGCAGCAACCTCCCGGAATTTCGAGTTGATCGGAGTAAAGAGAAGTGAGTTATAGGAATTTTACTAAAAAGTTATGGTGATATCACTTATAGCCAAAGCAGCCTTGGACTAGGAGGTTTTTCGGCACACTCGGAATTAGACAGTTTGGTTGTTTTATATTCGATTTTCATAATTTTTCGTAGCTAGAAAGCACAGTGCCTTTGCAGCAACCTCCCGAAATTTCAGGCTGATCGGAGTAAAGGGAAGTGAGTTATAGGAATTTTACTAAAAAGTTATGGTGATATCACTTATAGCCAAAGAAGCCTTGGACTAGGAGGTTTTTCGGCTCACTCGGAATTTGACAGTTTGGTTGTTTTACATTCGATTTTCATAATTTTTCGTAGCTGGAAAGCAAAGTGCCTTTGCAGCAACCTCCCGAAATTTCAGGCTGAGCGGAGGAAAGAGAAGTGAGTTATAGGAATTTTACTAAAAAGTTATGGTGATATCACTCATAGCCAAAGCAGCCTTGGACTAGGAGGTTTTTCGGCTCACTCGGAATTTGACAGTTTGGTTGTTTTACATTCGCTTTTCATAAGTTTTCGTGGCTAGAAAGCACAATACCTTTGCAGCAACCTCCCGAAATTTCACGCTTATCCGAGTAAAGAGAAGTGTGTTATAGGAATTTTACTAAAAAGTTATGGTGATATCACTTATAGCCAAAGCAGCCTTGAACTAGGAGGTTTTTCGGCACACTCGGAATTAGACAGTTTGGTTGTTTTATATTCGATTTTCATAATTTTTCGTAGCTAGAAAGCACAGTGCGTTTGCAGCAACCTCCTGAAATTTCAGGCTGATCGGAGTAAAGAGAAGTGAGTTATAGGAATTTTACTAAAAAGTTATGGTGATATCACTTATAGCCAAAGCAGCCTTGGACTAGGAGGTTTTTCGGCTCACTCGGAATTTGACAGTTTGGTTGTTTTACATTCGATTTTCACAATTTTTCGTGGCTGGAAAGCACAATACCTTTGCAGCAACCTCCCGTAATTTCCAGTTGATCGGAGTAAAGAGAAGTGAGTTATAGGAATTTTACTAAAAAGTTCTGGTGATATCACTTATAGCAAAAGTAGCCTTGGACTAGGAGGTTTTTCGGCACACTCGGAATTAGACAGTTTGGTTGTTTTACATTCGATTTCCATAATTTTTCGTGGCAAGCAAGCACAATACCTTTGCAGTAACCTCCCGAAATTTCACGCTGATCGGAGTAAAGAGAAGTGAGTTATAGGAATTTTACTAAAAAGTTATGGTGATATCACTTATAGCCAAAGCAGCCTTGGACTAGGAGGTTTTTCGGCTCACTCGGAATTTGACAGTTTGGTTGTTTTACATTCGATTTTCATAATTTTTCGTAGCTAGAAAGCACAGTGCCTTTGCAGCAACCTCCCGAAATTTCAGGCTGATCGGAGTAAAGAGAAGTGAGTTATAGGAATTTTACTAAAAAGTTCTGGTGATATCACTTATAGCCAAAGCAGCCGTGCACTAGGAGGTGTTTCGGTTCACTCGGCATTTCACAGTTTGGTTGTTTTACATTCGATTTCCATAATTTTTCGTGGCAAGCAAGCACAATACCTTTGCAGTAACCTCCCGAAATTTCAGGCTGATCGGAGTAAAGAGAAGTGAGTTATAGGAATTTTACTAAAAAGTTCTGGTGATATCACTTATAGCCAAAGCAGCCGTGCACTAGGAGGTTTTTCGGCACACTCGGAATTAGACAGTTTGGTTGTTTTGCATTCGATTTTCATAAGTTTTCGTGGCTAGAAAGCACAATACCTTTGCAGCAACCTCCCGGAATTTCACGCTGATCGGAGTAAAGAGAAGTGAGTTATAGGAATTTTACTAAAAAGTTATGGTGATATCACTTATAGCCAAAGCAGCCTTGGACTAGGAGGTTTTTCGGCTCACTCGGAATTTGACAGTTTGGTTGTTTTACATGCGATTTTCATAATTTTTCGTAGCTAGAAAGCACAGTGGCTTTGCAGCAACCTCCCGAAATTTCAAGTTGATCGGGCTAAGGAGAAGTGAGTTATAGGAATTTTACTAAAAAGTTATGGTGATATCACTTATAGCCAAAGCAGCCGTGCACTAGGAGGTGTTTCGGTTCACTCGGCATTTGACAGTTTGGTTCTTTTACATTCGATTTCCATAATTTTCCGTGCCCAGAAAGCATTATAGTTCTGCAGCAACCTCCCGAAATTTGAGGCTGCTCGGAGTAACCGGAAACGAGTTATAGCAGTTTTACTAAAAAGTTATGGTGATATCACTTATAGCCAAAGCAGCCTTGGACTAGGAGGTTTTTCGGCTCACTCGGAATTTGACAGTTTGGTTGTTTTACATTCGATTTTCATAATTTTTCGTGGCTAGAAAGGACAATGCCTTTGCAGCAACCTCCCGAAATTTCAGGCTGATCTAAAGAGAAGTGAGTTATAGGAATTTTACTAAAAAGTTATGGTGATATCACTTATAGCCAAAGCAGCCTTGCACTAGGCGGTTTTTCGGCTCACTCGGAATTTGACAGTTTGGTTGTTTTACATTCGATTTTCATAATTTTTCGTGGCTAGAAAGCACAATACCTTTGCAGCAACCTCCCGAAATTTCACGCTGATCGGAGTAAAGAGAAGTGAGTTATAGGAATTTTACTAAAAAGTTCTGGTGATATCACTTATAGCCAAAGCAGCCGTGCACTAGGAGGTTTTTCGGCACACTCGGAATTAGACAGTTTGGTTGTTTTACATTCGATTTCCATAATTTTTCGTGGCAAGCAAGCACAATACCTTTGCAGTAACCTCCCGAAACCACGCTGATCGGAGTAGAGAGAAGTGAGTTATAGGAATTTTACTAAAAAGTTATGGTGATATCACTTATAGCCAAAGCAGCCTTGGACTAGGAGGTTTTTCGGCTCACTCGGAATTTGACAGCTTGGTTGTTTTACATTCGATTTTCATAATTTTTCGTGGCAAGCAAGCACAATACCTTTGCAGTAACCTCCTGAAATTTCACGCTGATCGGAGTAGAGAGAAGTGAGTTATAGGAATTTTACTAAAAAGTTATGGTGATATCACTTATAGCCAAAGCAGCCTTGGACTAGGAGGTTTTTCGGCTCACTCGGAATTTGACAGCTTGGTTGTTTTATATTCGATTTTCATAATTTTTCGTGGCAAGCAAGCACAATACCTTTGCAGTAACCTCCCGAAACCACGCTGATCGGAGTAGAGAGAAGTGAGTTATAGGAATTTTACTAAAAAGTTATGGTGATATCACTTATAGCCAAAGCAGCCTTGGACTAGGAGGTTTTTCGGCACACTCGGAATTAGACAGTTTGGTTGTTTTACATTCGCTTTTCATAAGTTTTCGTGGCTAGAAAGCACAATACCTTTGCAGCAACCTCCCGGAATTTCGAGTTGATCGGAGTAAAGAGAAGTGAGTTATAGGAATTTTACTAAAAAGTTATGGTGATATCACTTATAGCCAAAGCAGCCTTGGACTAGGAGGTTTTTCGGCACACTCGGAATTAGACAGTTTGGTTGTTTTATATTCGATTTTCATAATTTTTCGTAGCTAGAAAGCACAGTGCCTTTGCAGCAACCTCCCGAAATTTCAGGCTGATCTAAAGAGAAGTGAGTTATAGGAATTTTACTAAAAAGTTATGGTGATATCACTTATAGCCAAAGCAGCCTTGCACTAGGAGGTTTTTCGGCTCACTCGGAATTTGACAGTTTGGTTGTTTTACATTCGATTTTCATAATTTTTCGTGCCTAGAAAGCACAACACCTTTGCAGCAACCTCCCGAAATTTCACGCTGATCGGAGTAAAGAGAAGTGAGTTATAGGAATTTTACTAAAAAGTTATGGTGATATCACTTAGAGCAAAAGCAGCCTTGGACTAGGAGGTTTTTCGGCACACTCTGAATTAGACAGTTTGGTTGTTTTATATTCGATTTTCATAATTTTTCGTAGCTAGAAAGCACAGTGCCTTTGCAGCAACCTCCCGAAATTTCACGCTGATCGGAGTAAAGAGAAGTGAGTTATAGGAATTTTACTAAAAAGTTATGGTGATATCACTTATAGCCAAAGCAGCCTTGGACTAGGAGGTTTTTCGGCTCACTCGGAATTTGACAGTTTGGTTGTTTTACATTCGATTTTCATAATTTTTCGTAGCTGGAAAGCAAAGTGCCTTTGCAGCAACCTCCCGAAATTTCAGGCTGAGCGGAGGAAAGAGAAGTGAGTTATAGGAATTTTACTAAAAAGTTATGGTGATATCACTTATAGCCAAAGCAGCCTTGGACTAGGAGGTTTTTCGGCTCACTCGGAATTTGACAGTTTGGTTGTTTTACATTCGCTTTTCATAAGTTTTCGTGGCTAGAAAGCACAATACCTTTGCAGCAACCTCCCGGAATTTCGAGTTGATCGGAGTAAAGAGAAGTGAGTTATAGGAATTTTACTAAAAAGTTATGGTGATATCACTTATAGCCAAAGCAGCCTTGAACTAGGAGGTTTTTCGGCACACTCGGAATTAGACAGTTTGGTTGTTTTATATTCGATTTTCATAATTTTTCGTAGCTAGAAAGCACAATACCTTTGCAGCAACCTCCTGAAATTTCAGGCTGATCGGAGTAAAGAGAAGTGAGTTATAGGAATTTTACTAAAAAGTTATGGTGATATCACTTATAGCCAAAGCAGCCTTGGACTAGGAGGTTTTTCGGCACACTCGGAATTAGACAGTTTGGTTGTTTTACATTCGCTTTTCATAAGTTTTCGTGGCTAGAAAGCACAATACCTTTGCAGCAACCTCCCGAAATTTCGAGTTGATCGGAGTAAAGAGAAGTGAGTTATAGGAATTTTACTAAAAAGTTATGGTGATATCACTTATAGCCAAAGCAGCCTTCGACTAGGAGGTTTTTCGGCACACTCGGAATTAGACAGTTTGGTTGTTTTATATTCGATTTTCATAATTTTTCGTAGCTAGAAAGCACAGTGCGTTTGCGGCAACCTCCTGAAATTTCAGGCTGATCGGAGTAAAGAGAAGTGAGTTATAGGAATTTTACTAAAAAGTTATGGTGATATCACTTATAGCCAAAGCAGCCTTGGACTAGGAGGTTTTTCGGCTCACTCGGAATTTGACAGTTTGGTTGTTTTACATTCGATTTTCACAATTTTTCGTGGCTGGAAAGCACAATACCTTTGCAGCAACCTCCCGTAATTTCCAGTTGATCGGAGTAAAGAGAAGTGAGTTATAGGAATTTTACTAAAAAGTTATGGTGATATCACTTATAGCCAAAGCAGCCTTCGACTAGGAGGTTTTTCGGCACACTCGGAATTAGACAGTTTGGTTGTTTTATATTCGATTTTCATAATTTTTCGTAGCTAGAAAGCACAGTGCGTTTGCAGCAACCTCCTGAAATTTCAGGCTGATCGGAGTAAAGAGAAGTGAGTTATAGGAATTTTACTAAAAAGTTATGGTGACATCACTTATAGCCAAAGCAGCCTTGGACTAGGAGGTTTTTCGGCTCACTCGGAATTTGACAGTTTGGTTGTTTTACATTCGATTTTCACAATTTTTCGTGGCTGGAAAGCACAATACCTTTGCAGCAACCTCCCGTAATTTCCAGTTGATCGGAGTAAAGAGAAGTGAGTTATAGGAATTTTACTAAAAAGTTCTGGTGATATCACTTATAGCAAAAGTAGCCTTGGACTAGGAGGTTTTTCGGCACACTCGGAATTAGACAGTTTGATTGTTTTACATTCGATTTCCATAATTTTTCGTGGCAAGCAAGCACAATACCTTTGCAGCAACCTCCTGAAATTTCAGGCTGATCGGAGTAAAGAGAAGTGAGTTATAGGAATTTTACTAAAAAGTTATGGTGATATCACTTATAGCCAAAGCAGCCTTGGACTAGGAGGTTTTTCGGCACACTCGGAATTAGACAGTTTGGTTGTTTTACATTCGCTTTTCATAAGTTTTCGTGGCTAGAAAGCACAATACCTTTGCAGCAACCTCCCGAAATTTCGAGTTGATCGGAGTAAAGAGAAGTGAGTTATAGGAATTTTACTAAAAAGTTATGGTGATATCACTTATAGCCAAAGCAGCCTTCGACTAGGAGGTTTTTCGGCACACTCGGAATTAGACAGTTTGGTTGTTTTATATTCGATTTTCATAATTTTTCGTAGCTAGAAAGCACAGTGCGTTTGCAGCAACCTCCTGAAATTTCAGGCTGATCGGAGTAAAGAGAAGTGAGTTATAGGAATTTTACTAAAAAGTTATGGTGATATCACTTATAGCCAAAGCAGCCTTGGACTAGGAGGTTTTTCGGCTCACTCGGAATTTGACAGTTTGGTTGTTTTACATTCGATTTTCACAATTTTTCGTGGCTGGAAAGCACAATACCTTTGCAGCAACCTCCCGTAATTTCCAGTTGATCGGAGTAAAGAGAAGTGAGTTATAGGAATTTTACTAAAAAGTTATGGTGATATCACTTATAGCCAAAGCAGCCTTCGACTAGGAGGTTTTTCGGCACACTCGGAATTAGACAGTTTGGTTGTTTTATATTCGATTTTCATAATTTTTCGTAGCTAGAAAGCACAGTGCGTTTGCAGCAACCTCCTGAAATTTCAGGCTGATCGGAGTAAAGAGAAGTGAGTTATAGGAATTTTACTAAAAAGTTATGGTGATATCACTTATAGCCAAAGCAGCCTTGGACTAGGAGGTTTTTCGGCTCACTCGGAATTTGACAGTTTGGTTGTTTTACATTCGATTTTCACAATTTTTCGTGGCTGGAAAGCACAATACCTTTGCAGCAACCTCCTGAAATTTCAGGCTGATCGGAGTAAAGAGAAGTGAGTTATAGGAATTTTACTAAAAAGTTATGGTGATATCACTTATAGCCAAAGCAGCCTTGGACTAGGAGGTTTTTCGGCACACTCGGAATTAGACAGTTTGGTTGTTTTATATTCGATTTTCATAATTTTTCGTAGCTAGAAAGCACAGTGCCTTTGCAGCAACCTCCCGAAATTTCAGGCTGATCGGAGTAAAGGGAAGTGAGTTATAGGAATTTTACTAAAAAGTTATGGTGATATCACTTATAGCCAAAGAAGCCTTGGACTAGGAGGTTTTTCGGCTCACTCGGAATTTGACAGTTTGGTTGTTTTACATTCGATTTTCATAATTTTTCGTAGCTAGAAAGCACAGTGCCTTTGCAGCAACCTCCCGAAATTTCAGGCTGATCGGAGTAAAGAGAAGTGAGTTATAGGAATTTTACTAAAAAGTTCTGGTGATATCACTTATAGCCAAAGCAGCCGTGCACTAGGAGGTGTTTCGGTTCACTCGGCATTTGACAGTTTGGTTGTTTTACATTCGATTTCCATAATTTTTCGTGCCAAGCAAGCACAATACCTTTGCAGTAACCTCCCGAAATTTCAGGCTGATCGGAGTAAAGAGAAGTGAGTTATAGGAATTTTACTAAAAAGTTATGGTGATATCACTTATAGCCAAAGCAGCCTTGGACTAGGAGGTTTTTCGGCTCACTCGGAATTTGACAGTTTGGTTGTTTTACATTCGATTTTCACAATTTTTCGTGGCTGGAAAGCACAATACCTTTGCAGCAACCTCCTGAAATTTCAGGCTGATCGGAGTAAAGAGAAGTGAGTTATAGGAATTTTACTAAAAAGTTATGGTGATATCACTTATAGCCAAAGCAGCCTTGGACTAGGAGGTTTTTCGGCACACTCGGAATTAGACAGTTTGGTTGTTTTACATTCGCTTTTCATAAGTTTTCGTGGCTAGAAAGCACAATACCTTTGCAGCAACCTCCCGAAATTTCGAGTTGATCGGAGTAAAGAGAAGTGAGTTATAGGAATTTTACTAAAAAGTTCTGGTGATATCACTTATAGCCAAAGCAGCCTTCGACTAGGAGGTTTTTCGGCACACTCGGAATTAGACAGTTTGGTTGTTTTATATTCGATTTTCATAATTTTTCGTAGCTAGAAAGCACAGTGCGTTTGCAGCAACCTCCTGAAATTTAAGGCTGATCGGAGTAAAGAGAAGTGAGTTATAGGAATTTTACTAAAAAGTTATGGTGATATCACTTATAGCCAAAGCAGCCTTGGACTAGGAGGTTTTTCGGCTCACTCGGAATTTGACAGTTTGGTTGTTTTACATTCGATTTTCACAACTTTTCGTGGCTGGAAAGCACAATACCTTTGCAGCAACCTCCCGTAATTTCCAGTTGATCGGAGTAAAGAGAAGTGAGTTATAGGAATTTTACTAAAAAGTTATGGTGATATCACTTATAGCCAAAGCAGCCTTCGACTAGGAGGTTTTTCGGCACACTCGGAATTAGACAGTTTGGTTGTTTTATATTCGATTTTCATAATTTTTCGTAGCTAGAAAGCACAGTGCGTTTGCAGCAACCTCCTGAAATTTCAGGCTGATCGGAGTAAAGAGAAGTGAGTTATAGGAATTTTACGAAAAAGTTATGGTGATATCACTTATAGCCAAAGCAGCCTTGGACTAGGAGGTTTTTCGGCTCACTCGGAATTTGACAGTTTGGTTGTTTTACATTCGATTTTCACAATTTTTCGTGGCTGGAAAGCACAACACCTTTGCAGCAACCTCCCGTAATTTCCAGTTGATCGGAGTAAAGAGAAGTGAGTTATAGGAATTTTACTAAAAAGTTCTGGTGATATCACTTATAGCAAAAGTAGCCTTGGACTAGGAGGTTTTTCGGCACACTCGGAATTAGACAGTTTGGTTGTTTTACATTCGATTTCCATAATTTTTCGTGGCAAGCAAGCACAATACCTTTGCAGTAACCTCCCGAAATTTCACGCTGATCGGAGTAAAGAGAAGTGAGTTATAGGAATTTTACTAAAAAGTTATGGTGATATCACTTATAGCCAAAGCAGCCTTGGACTAGGAGGTTTTTCGGCTCACTCGGAATTTGACAGTTTGGTTGTTTTACATTCGATTTTCATAATTTTTCGTAGCTAGAAAGCACAGTGCCTTTGCAGCAACCTCCCGAAATTTCAGGCTGATCGGAGTAAAGAGAAGTGAGTTATAGGAATTTTACTAAAAAGTTCTGGTGATATCACTTATAGCCAAAGCAGCCGTGCACTAGGAGGTGTTTCGGTTCACTCGGCATTTGACAGTTTGGTTGTTTTACATTCGATTTCCATAATTTTTCGTGGCAAGCAAGCACAATACCTTTGCAGTAACCTCCCGAAATTTCAGGCTGATCGGAGTAAAGAGAAGTGAGTTATAGGAATTTTACTAAAAAGTTCTGGTGATATCACTTATAGCCAAAGCAGCCGTGCACTAGGAGGTTTTTTGGCACACTCGGAATTAGACAGTTTGGTTGTTTTACATTCGCTTTTCATAAGTTTTCGTGGCTAGAAAGCACAATACCTTTGCAGCAACCTCCCGGAATTTCACGCTGATCGGAGTAAAGAGAAGTGAGTTATAGGAATTTTACTAAAAAGTTATGGTGATATCACTTATAGCCAAAGCAGCCTTGGACTAGGAGGTTTTTCGGCTCACTCGGAATTTGACAGTTTGGTTGTTTTACATGCGATTTTCATAATTTTTCGTAGCTAGAAAGCACAGTGGCTTTGCAGCAACCTCCCGAAATTTCAAGTTGATCGGGCTAAGGAGAAGTGAGTTATAGGAATTTTACTAAAAAGTTATGGTGATATCACTTATAGCCAAAGCAGCCGTGCACTAGGAGGTGTTTCGGTTCACTCGGCATTTGACAGTTTGGTTCTTTTACATTCGATTTCCATAATTTTCCGTGCCCAGAAAGCATTATAGTTCTGCAGCAACCTCCCGAAATTTGAGGCTGCTCGGAGTAACCGGAAACGAGTTATAGCAGTTTTACTAAAAAGTTATGGTGATATCACTTATAGCCAAAGCAGCCTTGGACTAGGAGGTTTTTCGGCTCACTCGGAATTTGACAGTTTGGTTGTTTTACATTCGATTTTCATAATTTTTCGTGGCTAGAAAGGACAATGCCTTTGCAGCAACCTCCCGAAATTTCAGGCTGATCTAAAGAGAAGTGAGTTATAGGAATTTTACTAAAAAGTTATGGTGATATCACTTATAGCCAAAGCAGCCTTGCACTAGGAGGTTTTTCGGCTCACTCGGAATTTGACAGTTTGGTTGTTTTACATTCGATTTTCATAATTTTTCGTGCCTAGAAAGCACAATACCTTTGCAGCAACCTCCCGAAATTTCACGCTGATCGGAGTAAAGAGAAGTGAGTTATAGGAATTTTACTAAAAAGTTCTGGTGATATCACTTATAGCCAAAGCAGCCGTGCACTAGGAGGTTTTTCGGCACACTCGGAATTAGACAGTTTGGTTGTTTTACATTCGATTTCCATAATTTTTCGTGGCAAGCAAGCACAATACCTTTGCAGTAACCTCCTGAAATTTCACGCTGATCGGAGTAAAGAGAAGTGAGTTATAGGAATTTTACTAAAAAGTTATGGTGATATCACTTATAGCCAAAGCAGCCTTGGACTAGGAGGTTTTTCGGCTCACTCGGAATTTGACAGCTTGGTTGTTTTACATTCGAGTTTCATAATTTTTCGTGGCAAGCAAGCACAATACCTTTGCAGTAACCTCCCGAAACCACGCTGATCGGAGTAGAGAGAAGTGAGTTATAGGAATTTTACTAAAAAGTTATGGTGATATCACTTATAGCCAAAGCAGCCTTGGACTAGGAGGTTTTTCGGCACACTCGGAATTAGACAGTTTGGTTGTTTTACATTCGCTTTTCATAAGTTTTCGTGGCTAGAAAGCACAATACCTTTGCAGCAACCTCCCGGAATTTCGAGTTGATCGGAGTAAAGAGAAGTGAGTTATAGGAATTTTACTAAAAAGTTATGGTGATATCACTTATAGCCAAAGCAGCCTTGGACTAGGAGGTTTTTCGGCACACTCGGAATTAGACAGTTTGGTTGTTTTATATTCGATTTTCATAATTTTTCGTAGCTAGAAAGCACAGTGCCTTTGCAGCAACCTCCCGAAATTTCAGGCTGATCTAAAGAGAAGTGAGTTATAGGAATTTTACTAAAAAGTTATGGTGATATCACTTATAGCCAAAGCAGCCTTGCACTAGGAGGTTTTTCGGCTCACTCGGAATTTGACAGTTTGGTTGTTTTACATTCGATTTTCATAATTTTTCGTGCCTAGAAAGCACAACACCTTTGCAGCAACCTCCCGAAATTTCACGCTGATCGGAGTAAAGAGAAGTGAGTTATAGGAATTTTACTAAAAAGTTATGGTGATATCACTTAGAGCAAAAGCAGCCTTGGACTAGGAGGTTTTTCGGCACACTCTGAATTAGACAGTTTGGTTGTTTTATATTCGATTTTCATAATTTTTCGTAGCTAGAAAGCACAGTGCCTTTGCAGCAACCTCCCGAAATTTCACGCTGATCGGAGTAAAGAGAAGTGAGTTATAGGAATTTTACTAAAAAGTTATGGTGATATCACCTATAGCCAAAGCAGCCTTGAACTAGGAGGTTTTTCGGCACACTCGGAATTAGACAGTTTGGTTGTTTTATATTCGATTTTCATAATTTTTCGTAGCTAGAAAGCACAACACCTTTGCAGCAACCTCCTGAAATTTCAGGCTGATCGGAGTAAAGAGAAGTGAGTTATAGGAATTTTACTAAAAAGTTATGGTGATATCACTTATAGCCAAAGAAGCCTTGGACTAGGAGGTTTTTCGGCACACTCGGAATTAGACAGTTTGGTTGTTTTACATTCGCTTTTCATAAGTTTTCGTGGCTAGAAAGCACAATACCTTTGCAGCAACCTCCCGAAATTTCGAGTTGATCGGAGTAAAGAGAAGTGAGTTATAGGAATTTTACTAAAAAGTTATGGTGATATCACTTATAGCCAAAGCAGCCTTCGACTAGGAGGTTTTTCGGCACACTCGGAATTAGACAGTTTGGTTGTTTTATATTCGATTTTCATAATTTTTCGTAGCTAGAAAGCACAGTGCGTTTGCAGCAACCTCCTGAAATTTCAGGCTGATCGGAGTAAAGAGAAGTGAGTTATAGGAATTTTACTAAAAAGTTATGGTGATATCACTTATAGCCAAAGCAGCCTTGGACTAGGAGGTTTTTCGGCTCACTCGGAATTTGACAGTTTGGTTGTTTTACATTCGATTTTCACAATTTTTCGTGGCTGGAAAGCACAATACCTTTGCAGCAACCTCCCGTAATTTCCAGTTGATCGGAGTAAAGAGAAGTGAGTTATAGGAATTTTACTAAAAAGTTATGGTGATATCACTTATAGCCAAAGCAGCCTTCGACTAGGAGGTTTTTCGGCAAACTCGGAATTAGACAGTTTGGTTGTTTTATATTCGATTTTCATAATTTTTCGTAGCTAGAAAGCACAGTGCGTTTGCAGCAACCTCCTGAAATTTCAGGCTGATCGGAGTAAAGAGAAGTGAGTTATAGGAATTTTACTAAAAAGTTATGGTGATATCACTTATAGCCAAAGCAGCCTTGGACTAGGAGGTTTTTCGGCTCACTCGGAATTTGACAGTTTGGTTGTTTTACATTCGATTTTCACAATTTTTCGTGGCTGGAAAGCACAATACCTTTGCACCAACCTCCCGAAATTTCCAGTTGATCGGAGTAAAGAGAAGTGAGTTATAGGAATTTTACTAAAAAGTTCTGGTGATATCACTTATAGCAAAAGTAGCCTTGGACTAGGAGGTTTTTCGGCACACTCGGAATTAGACAGTTTGGTTGTTTTACATTCGATTTCCATAATTTTTCGTGGCAAGCAAGCACAATACCTTTGCAGTAACCTCCCGAAATTTCACGCTGATCGGAGTAAAGAGAAGTGAGTTATAGGAATTTTACTAAAAAGTTATGGTGATATCACTTATAGCCAAAGCAGCCTTGGACTAGGAGGTTTTTCGGCTCACTCGGAATTTGACAGTTTGGTTGTTTTACATTCGATTTTCATAATTTTTCGTAGCTAGAAAGCACAGTGCCTTTGCAGCAACCTCCCGAAATTTCAGGCTGATCGGAGTAAAGGGAAGTGAGTTATAGGAATTTTACTAAAAAGTTCTGGTGATATCACTTATAGCCAAAGCAGCCGTGCACTAGGAGGTGTTTCGGTTCACTCGGCATTTGACAGTTTGGTTGTTTTACATTCGATTTCCATAATTTTTCGTGGCAAGCAAGCACAATACCTTTGCAGTAACCTCCCGAAATTTCAGGCTGATCGGAGTAAAGAGAAATGAGTTATAGGAATTTTACTAAAAAGTTCTGGTGATATCACTTATAGCCAAAGCAGCCGTGCACTAGGAGGTTTTTCGGCACACTCGGAATTAGACAGTTTGGTTGTTTTACATTCGCTTTTCATAAGTTTTCGTGGCTAGAAAGCACAATACCTTTGCAGCAACCTCCCGGAATTTCACGCTGATCGGAGTAAAGAGAAGTGAGTTATAGGAATTTTACTAAAAAGTTATGGTGATATCACTTATAGCCAAAGCAGCCTTGGACTAGGAGGTTTTTCGGCTCACTCGGAATTTGACAGTTTGGTTGTTTTACATGCGATTTTCATAATTTTTCGTAGCTAGAAAGCACAGTGGCTTTGCAGCAACCTCCCGAAATTTCAAGTTGATCGGGCTAAGGAGAAGTGAGTTATAGGAATTTTACTAAAAAGTTATGGTGATATCACTTATAGCCAAAGCAGCCGTGCACTAGGAGGTGTTTCGGTTCACTCGGCATTTGACAGTTTGGTTCTTTTACATTCGATTTCCATAATTTTCCGTGCCCAGAAAGCATTATAGTTCTGCAGCAACCTCCCGAAATTTGAGGCTGCTCGGAGTAACCGGAAACGAGTTATAGCAGTTTTACTAAAAAGTTATGGTGATATCACTTATAGCCAAAGCAGCCTTGGACTAGGAGGTTTTTCGGCTCACTCGGAATTTGACAGTTTGGTTGTTTTACATTCGATTTTCATAATTTTTCGTGGCTAGAAAGCACAATGCCTTTGCAGCAACCTCCCGAAATTTCAGGCTGATCTAAAGAGAAGTGAGTTATAGGAATTTTACTAAAAAGTTATGTTGATATCACTTATAGCCAAAGCAGCCTTGCACTAGGAGGTTTTTCGGCGCACTCGGAATTTGACAGTTTGGTTGTTTTACATTCGATTTTCATAATTTTTCGTGCCTAGAAAGCACAATACCTTTGCAGCAACCTCCCGAAATTTCACGCTGATCGGAGTAAAGAGAAGTGAGTTATAGGAATTTTACTAAAAAGTTCTGGTGATATCACTTATAGCCAAAGCAGCCGTGCACTAGGAGGTTTTTCGGCACACTCGGAATTAGACAGTTTGGTTGTTTTACATTCGATTTCCATAATTTTTCGTGGCAAGCAAGCACAATACCTTTGCAGTAACCTCCTGAAATTTCACGCTGATCGGAGTAAAGAGAAGTGAGTTATAGGACTTTTACTAAAAAGTTATGGTGATATCACTTATAGCCAAAGCAGCCTTGGACTAGGAGGTTTTTCGGCTCACTCGGAATTTGACAGCTTGGTTGTTTTACATTCGATTTTCATAATTTTTCGTGGCAAGCAAGCACAATACCTTTGCAGTAACCTCCCGAAACCACGCTGATCGGAGTAGAGAGAAGAGAGTTATAGGAATTTTACTAAAAAGTTATGGTGATATCACTTATAGCCAAAGCAGCCTTGGACTAGGAGGTTTTTCGGCACACTCGGAATTAGACAGTTTGGTTGTTTTACATTCGCTTTTCATAAGTTTTCGTGGCTAGAAAGCACAATACCTTTGCAGCAACCTCCCGGAATTTCGAGTTGATCGGAGTAAAGAGAAGTGAGTTATAGGAATTTTACTAAAAAGTTATGGTGATATCACTTATAGCCAAAGCAGCCTTGGACTAGGAGGTTTTTCGGCACACTCGGAATTAGACAGTTTGGTTGTTTTATATTCGATTTTCATAATTTTTCGTAGCTAGAAAGCACAGTGCCTTTGCAGCAACCTCCCGAAATTTCAGGCTGATCGGAGTAAAGAGAAGTGAGTTATAGGAATTTTACTAAAAAGTTATGGTGATATCACTTATAGCCAAAGCAGCCTTGCACTAGGAGGTTTTTCGGCTCACTCGGAATTTGACAGTTTGGTTGTTTTACATTCGATTTTCATAATTTTTCGTGCCTAGAAAGCACAACACCTTTGCAGCAACCTCCCGAAATTTCACGCTGATCGGAGTAAAGAGAAGTGAGTTATAGGAATTTTACTAAAAAGTTATGGTGATATCACTTATAGCAAAAGCAGCCTTGGACTAGGAGGTTTTTCGGCACACTCGGAATTAGACAGTTTGGTTGTTTTATATTCGATTTTCATAATTTTTCGTAGCTAGAAAGCACAGTGCCTTTGCAGCAACCTCCCGAATTTTCGCGCTGATCGGAGTAAAGAGAAGTGAGTTATAGGAATTTTACTAAAAAGTTATGGTGATATCACTTATAGCCAAAGCAGCCTTGGACTAGGAGGTTTTTCGGCTCACTCGGAATTTGACAGTTTGGTTGTTTTACATTCGATTTTCATAATTTTTCGTAGCTAGAAAGCACAGTGCCTTTGCAGCAACCTCCCGCAATTTCAGGCTGATCGGAGTAAAGAGAAGTGAGTTATAGCAATTTTACTAAAAAGTTATGGTGATATCACTTATAGCCAAAGCAACCTTGGACTAGGAGGTTTTTCGGCTCACTCGGAATTTGACAGTTTGGTTGTTTTGCATTCGATTTTCATAATTTTTCGTGCCTACAAAGCACAATACCTTTGCAGCAACCTCCCGAAATGTCACGCTGATCGGAGTAAAGAGAAGTGACTTATAGGAATTTTTACATGTTGCACTTACGTTTTTTCCTTATGGCATCCAAATCAGAAAGAAATATTGACACATTGTAACTCACACTGTCAATTTGACAGTTCAGTTCCGCCCCCAGCGTTAAAAAAGTAAGCGACATTATGGCTGGTTCAAAAGAACGCTGTACCCGTTGCCAGTGCTCCGAATTACAACCAAACTTTACGAAACCCATTTTCAATACTTACTTAACAATGTGCGTAAGTTTGGTTAAATTCGGTGCAAAGACACGGCGGGTCCACGTTTTGGCATATATTTCGAGACCCTAGTCATCAATAGGTATGAAAATTACCCAGTATTAAAGCACTTATCAACAGCTTTCATTTGATATCCATATTGTACAAACACATTCTAGGGTCCACGTTTTGGTCTCCATCTCGAGACCCTAGTCACGGAGCGGATGGAAATACTCTGAACTAAAGCATTCAAGAAACAGTTTCCATTTGATCCCCATATTGTACATACACATCCGAAGGTTACCCGGGTCCACGTTTTGACCTATATTTCGAGACCCTATCTACCAATAGGTATCCAAACTATACGGAAACCATCTTCAATACCTACTTAACAATGTGTGTAAGTTTGGTTTAATTCGGCGCAAAGACACGGCGGGTCCACGTTTTAGCATATATTTCGAGACCCTAGTCATCAATAGGTATGAAAATTACCCCGTATTAAAGCACTTAGAAAATTAGTAATCGAATATATCATGTCTATGTTATCTTAATCGATTTTCAGGTGTAGGAAAATTTTGAAACATGAAAATTTCAAAATGCGATATCTCTGCGAAAAAAAATGATATTTGAGCAAACAAAACGCCATTTGAAAAAAGAAGGATTGTATTTAAAGATGCCATCCTTTAATTTTGGTGAAAGAAAACATCTGCAAGGCTACATAACCTCAAATATGGGCAAAAATGGGGTTTTTTGCACTTTTAGGTTAGGATATCTCGAAAACTCAAACTAATAGAGCAATTCTGAGGCCAGATTTGGATTCAGCGCATCATAAACCTTCGGAAATATATAGTCTGGTTTCTGGGTCTGAATGTTGGTTAAATTTTGTCGGCCTGTGTATTTTTCAAAAAAAAAAACGAAAAAATTTTTTTTCCCCACGAACACATAATTTCATTCGGATTTCACATTAAATTCTCAAATTTCGTAAGAAATTATTCACTGTTTCAAAATCCACTCCAAAAAAATTCACAAACAATTTTTACATGTTGCACTTACGTTTTTTCCTTATGGCATCCAAATCAGAAAGAAATATTGACACATTGTAATTCACACTGTCAATTTGACAGTTCAGTTCCGCCCCAAGCGTTAAAAAAGTAAGCGACATTATGGCTGGTTCAAAAGAACGCTGTACCCGTTGCCAGTGCTCCGAATTGCAACCAAACTTTACGAAACCCATTTTCAATACTTACTTAACAATGTTCGTAAGTTTGGTTTAATTCGGTGCAAAGACACGGCGGGTCCACGTTTTAGCATATATTTCGAGACCCTAGTCATCAATAGGTATGAAAATTACCCAGTATTAAAGCACTTATCAACAGCTTTCATTTGATATCCACATTGTAAAAACACATTCTAGGGTCCACGTATTGGTCTCCATCTCGAGACCCTAGTCACGGAGCGAATGGAAATACTCTGAACTAAAGCATTCACCAACAGCTTCCATTTGATACCCATATTGTACATACACATCCGAAGGTTACCCGGGTCCACGTTTTGACCTATATCTCGAGACCTTATCTACCAATAGGTATCCAAACTATACGGAAACCATCTTCAATACCTACTTAACAATGTGTGTAAGTTTGGTTTAATTCGGTTCAAAGACACGGCGGGTCCACGTTTTGGTATATATTTCCAGACCCTAGTCATCAATAGATATGAAAATTACCCCGTATTAAAGCACTTATCAACAGCTTTCATTTGATACCCATATTGTACATACTCAACCAAAGGTTACCCGGGTCCACGTTTTGACCAATATCTCGAGACCCCAGTAACGGAGCGGCATGAAAAATACTCTGAACTAAAGCATTCACCAACAGCTTCCAATTGATACCCATATTGTACATACTCAACCAAAGGTTACCCGGGTCCACGTTTTGACCTATATCTCGAGACCCCAGTAACGGAGCGGCATGAAAAATATTCTGTAATAAAGCATTCACCAACAGCTTCCATTTGATACCCATATTGTACATACACGTCCGAAGGTTACCCGGGTCCACGTTTTGACCTATATCTCGAGACCTTATCTACCAATAGGTATCCAAACTATACGGAAACCATCTTCAATACCTACTTAACAATGTTCGTAAGTTTGGTGTAATTCGGTGCAAAGACACGGCGGGTCCACGTTTTAGCATATATTTCGAGACCCTAGTCATCAATAGGTATGAAAATTACCCAGTATTAAAGCACTTATCAACAGCTTTCATTTGATATCCACATTGTAAAAATACATTCTAGGGTCCACGTATTGGTCTCCATTTCGAGACCCTAGTCACGGAGCGAATGGAAATACTCTGAACTAAAGCATTCACCAACAGCTTCCATTTGATACCCATATTGTACATACACATCCGAAGGTTACCCGGGTCCACGTTTTGACCTATATCTCGAGACCCCAGTAACGGAGCGGCATGAAAAATATTCTTTAATAAAGCATTCACCAACAGCTTCCATTTGATACCCATATTGTACATACACGTCCGAAGGTTACCCGGGTCCACGTTTTGACCTATATCTCGAGCCCTATTTCCAAAATAAAATATAATCCATGTTACTCGTGGATAATGTAGCTTTCGAATGGTGAAAGAATTTTTAAAATCGGTCCAGTAGTTTTTGAGCCTATTCATTACAACCAAACAAACAAACAAAGTTTTCCTCTTTATAATATTAGTATATATTAGATAAACTGAAAATCAGGAAAAAAGAAGATTGTTTTTAAATTTCAAACCAACGCATATGAATAACTAAGAAACAATCGTCTTTTTTCCTGATCATCCATGAATTTTTCGTTTCAATTTATATGTTTTATTAAGCATTGGAGCTTTTTTAACCCGTATCCATTAATATTTTTAAAAAAAAAAAACGAAAAAATATTTTTTTCCCACGAAAACACATTCTAGGGTCCACGTATTGGTCTCCATCTCGAGACCCTAGTCACGGAGCGAGTGGAAATACTCTGAACTAAAGCATTCACCAAATAGCAGACTTGAATGCAGAATGGAAGCGATCAATGAATGTGAAGAGTATCACCCGTCGGCGTGTGGTATATTAGAATGACCGTGATGAACAATTTGATAAGTTTTTTATGAGTGTATGATTGCCAATTTGTAAGATTGTCAATATCAAGTATTATGGCTGAAATTGTTTCCTTGGGTCAGGTTTGCCCGAGTAAAAGAGGCGCCACACAAGCACGTGTGACTTACTAGAATGGTTGTGACGGAAACCATTAGCGAAACTACCACCATTGTTTCGCTTTGCACTAGGAAAACTACTAAAAGCGAAATGTATGAAGAGGCTACGGAAAGTAAAAGGCGTCTGATAAATTAAGATGGCAAAGTTCACTTTGTATCATTAGAGATAGAGTGATTGAAAGAAAAGCGCGTGTCGATAGCAAAGTGATATGCAGAATAGTGAGCCACCGACGAATGGTTATATATCGAGAATGGAAGACTCGACATATTCTTTGTGCAAATGCAACGCCTTTTCATTTATAGAAAATTTTTTGATCACATTATAAAAGATTCCTTCATCAAAACTCTTGTTTTACATTGCTGGATATTTTTGAACTTCCAATATGTTATTTACGAATCCTTTGAAACATCTTCTAGATCCAAGAAAGTTTTTAAGGAGAGCAGAGGCGGCATTTATTCCATTGATAGGCTAGATGACTCCAATTACATGGAACAATACAAATGGAAAGCTTATTGATTCATCTCTCTTCAAGCGTCGTCGCGTGAAGAAATAAAAATGAGAGCTAACTGGCATAAGAAGTATATGCGAAAGTTGAAGTGTAAACGAAGAAAGGTGCGTGCGAGGTCCAAGTAAACCCGTTGATGACGCTGAAGAATGTTTTTGTACAAGCTCCAACATGACATCATAATAAAGGTTTTCAAGTAAAGATTTCGATTCCAAAATGTGAAATGCTTGAAATAAAGATAAATCTTTGATTTTCTCTTGGAAGTGAAATATAACCAAATTTCCATAGTAATAAAAATACTTAATGCTTATAATAGTGCTAAAGTACAGTTGCACAAATTTGATCCATCTGGTATGCATCATAACGGGCATGCCTGGATATCAACGGCATGTAACGCGTGTTACAATGTTCTGCTTTGATGATCCCACTCACTTCAAGCTCATTAATAAGAACATCTATACTAATATTATAAAGAGGAAAACTTTGTTTGTTTGTTTGGTTGTAATGAATAGGCTCAAAAACTACTGGACCGATTTTAAAAATTCTTTCACCGTTCGAAAGCTACATCATCCACGAGTAACATGGATTATATTTTATTTTGGAAATAGGGCTCGAGATATAGGTCAAAACGTGGACCCGGGTAACCTTCGGATGTGTATGTACAATATGGGTATCAAATGGAAGCTGTTGGTGAATGCTTTAGTTCAGAGTATTTTTCATGCCGCTCCGTGACTAGGGTCTCGAGATAGAGACCAGAACGTGGACCCTAGAACGTGTTTGTACAATATGGATATCAAATTGAAGCTGTTGGTGAATGCTTTAGTTCAGAGTATTTTTCATGCCGCTCCGTGACTGGGGTCTCGAGATATAGGTCAAAACGTGGGCCCGGGTAACCTTTGGTTGTGTATGTACAATATGGGTATCAAATGAAAGCTGTTGATAAGTGCTTTAATACGGGGTAATTTTCATACCTATTGATGACCAGGGTCTGGAAATATATGCCAAAACGTGGACCCGCCATGTCTTTGCACCGAATTTAACCAAACTTACGCACATTGTTAAGTAAGTATTGAAAATGGGTTTCGTGAAGTTTGGTTGCAATTCGGGTACAGCGTTCTTTTGAACCAGCCATAATGTTGCTTATTTTTTTAACGCTTGGGGCGGAACTGAACTGTCAAATTGACAGTGTGAGTTACAATGTATCAATATTTCTTTCTGATTTGGATTCCATAAGGAAAAAACCTAAGTGCAACATGTAAAAATTGTTTGTGAATTTTTTTGGAGTGGATTTTAGAACAGTGAATAATTTCTTACGAAATTTGAGAATTTAATTTGAAATCCGAATGAAATTATGTGTTCGTGGAAAAAAAAAATTTTTTCGTTTTTTTTTTTTAAATATAAATGGATAATGGTTAAGAAAGCTCCAATGCTTAATAAAACATATAAATTGAAACGAAAAATTCATGGATGATCAGGAAAAAAGACGATTGTTTCTTAGTTATTCATATGCGTTGATTTGAAATTTAAAAACAATCTTCTTTTTTCCTGATTTTCAATTTATATTTTATATTTACTCAAAAACAAATAGAAAAACAAAAAATTTTGTTTATGCCAAAGCGCTTGAATAAAGAATAAAGAAATAAATAATATGAAAACCATATATTTTCTGTTCTAAACCATATCTATTCTATTTTAGTGTACCCAGCGAAGGGGGCCGGCTTTGCTAGTATTCTATAAAAAGAACAAAGTGGGTTACCCCGTGTGGACAAATCCTTGTTTAGCCGCCACATGTGAGAAAGTGTAAAGAGCATTTTATACCTACCGCCTGATTAAGTAATCGAAGGGCGTTAATCGTGGTACGTTAATCTCCGCAAGGTGAACTTCCCTATTAGTTCGTGAAGCGTTAGCCCCTACGAAATGGGGTAAAACGTAAAACCATTTAAGCCTCTGCCCCGCGGCAAGGAGACCAACTTGAAGAGTATATATAAGTTGCTATTTAGTTCATTTGTTCGATTTACATTGAAATATACCGTTTTTATTTGGTGGCCTTACCACCAATTATCTACAGACAGACTTAAACGAGTACAAAAAGTCTTATTTAAGGATGCTCTCTCTTCCCTGAATTTCTCTGACCCTGCCCCACCATACAAATCCCGCCTACTTCTAATTAATCTTAAACAATTAGAGATTAGATCAATTAGGAAATTGAATGTTCCTCTCTTTTAGAAACGATAGAATTTCTCGGTCCCTACCAGGTCTTTAGGCAATAAATATCCATTATATTTGAATAGGTTCAGAACCAATTATACCTGCAATGTTCCTACAGCTCGCACTCTGCATGGCCTCAATAAGATGTCGAATTCTACCGTATTAGGTTTTACATTATCGAAACTATATTTTTCTGCTCAATTAAATTGTAATTTAGTTTTGGAAAACGATATTTTTGTAGTATGTAGTCAGTAACCGGCGGCCGCTGTAACAGAATGGGTTGGTGCGTGAATTCAGAGAAAACGTAGGTTCGAATCTCGGCCAAACACCAAAATAAAGAAAAAATAAAACTATCTACCGTTCGGAGTCGGCTTGAAACTGTAGGTCCCTCCATTTGTGGAACAACATCATCATCATCTCTCAAAAACATCTCTCACATTAACCGTTGTCATCGCCGCTAGTAATTTCACTATCGAAACAAAAACAAAGGACTTTACGCATTGCATTCTACGCTCGCACTAGAAAAGCTTTTAAGAAAAACAATGTACTTATCATATCACATCCGTCGCCACGTATTTTTTGTATTTGCTTTACCTTCCGCACATTTAGTTTAATTAAATAAATTTAATATACATTCGTTTATAAACCAAATTGCATAGTTTTATTTTTATAAACAAATTGACGGAAAAACCCTCACTTGCTGAACCAATATTGTTTTATTTCACATTTTCAAGTGCGGCATGAACTAACTTTCAATTTTGTAGATTGTGATTGCTTATATTGTAAAGTGTAACTAAATTTAAGTTGCCGGATGGATGTTAATGACACAATATTAAAATATTTTTCATCCGGATCGGTTATATCTTCTTTTGATATTTTCCTTTAACATCCTATTAATATCTTTATCAACCAAAAGACATCACACTTAGTGGTTCCTCAACAAATGTATGGAAATAGTTATATTTTCAGTTTTTCTGCAACGTAAATATTTGGAATTTATTTAGAAAATTTTGGAAAAGTATTTTGATTTAATAATTAAAAACATACGTTAAATATTATTGTGAGTATTTTTTTTTAATTTTCACACATCAATTACTTAGCTGTTGAAAAATTAAACATTATGTCATTCACCAATTTATCGATCGCTATATCTAGCTCGATTAACTTAACGAAAAATTTGCATGCGAAAGCAACAACAAAGTTATCGAGCATGATTCCCCGTTAAGGGGTTAGGTGGGTTTCAAAAGCTCAAAATAGGTACATTTTTATGAATTTTTTTTATTTAATCAACAGAATATTTCATTCCATCAATTTAACACATAAAAGATACATATTTTATAAGTAGTTTGTGAAATTTTCATTGAAAATTTTTGAAAATTAAGGCGTGGACACGTCGTCTCCTATGACCCCTCAAAAAAAGTTCTCTCGGCGTAGTCAGGATAACTCATGACAGATTCATCTGAAATTCAAAAACAAAAAAATTTCTGTTAGTAGATGTTTCAAACTCGTGCTTGGACGAAGGAAAACAAAAAAACAAAAATTACATTTTTGGCGGCGTTGAAAACAAAAAACCCTTATTACTTGGAATAGAACAAAAAAAAATTCCTTCGTTCAAGCACGAGATAATGTTATTTTGAAGAAGTGTGCAAAATTTGAAAGAGATCGGTTCATAAGTTTTCGAGAAATCGTGACTACCGATGTCAAAAATGTAGTTTCGAGAAAATCGCGATTGAAGATTTACATTCAAATAACATGCCTCGATATACCTGCCAATCCAAAGGCTATATCTCTTAGAATATGACTCGGATCGTTTTAAAATTTTAAAGGAATATTCTCAACATATTCAATTATGAGATAAGCAAAAAAAAAAAATTCAATTTTTTGAAATTTTGAAACTCACCTAACCCCTTAACGAGTATGGTCATACCTTATTAGATTAGTATAACTCACTGCCTTGCAAACACATGTAATTTAAGGTAGCTTTATTCCCGCGTACCCAATAAGTATACAAATGTTCTTTTATACCAGTTGCTTATCTATTCGCCACTTGCTAACGCTTGGCGAAAAGAAGAGGCCTTAGTGGCTTAATACTAAAATCATATATTTAATCACGGCCAAGTGAAATTTTTTAATATTGCTAGGACCTATTTTTACCCATTTCTACTAATTTGAACATGCATGCTACCAACGAACGTAGTCTGCCCATTAAAAATAAATAAATAATTGGCACGTAAACTTTTGTTAGGTATTTGGCCGAGTTTGTCTTCCAATTTGTGCTTCTTGATGTTGTTCCACAAATGGAAGAACTTACAGTTTTTTTATGAATATCTTTTTCATGGCAGAAATATTATCGAGGGTTTGCCATTGCCTGTCGCTCCGGTCGTCCCGTTATCAAAAAACTTTTTTCTATCATTTTCCTGTTTCATGTACGGAGATTCGAACCTAGGTGATCCCAAATGGTAGTCATGCACCAACCACGTCAGACGCTCTTCGATGAATTCAAACTATATTTCTTTCATATAATTCTACCTACGTTCACATATGCAGTAATTAGCAATAAATCCACAAAATTAATCTACCCGATCACATATGGCAGATTACCAAAATTGACAATCCTGTAAATACTACAATTGACTGTCAATACTGTTGTGAAAGGTTTTTCTAATATACATAGAAATTATTTTGGTGGAATATTTCGGAGCTTTTGGTTTGTTTAAGTATTATTAACGATATGAAGAAAATACAAGGAGAAGGAATAGCTAATTTAATTGCGCAATTGGCTGGTAATAATAAACAGTTGGATACGCATTCGAAATTCGATATTACATTTTATCGTAAGTAATAAGAGGACTCACGTTTATGGGTATACGCTTTTTTCTGTTAAATGAATGAACATTTTATTAGAATTATGTCTATAAAAATGTTTCTTACACCGGCGTCTATTTTATTTAATTTTTACTTTAACGTTTTTCTTTACACTCGTAGAAATAATGATCTATTACACAAAAAACACAGTATGGTTATTATCTAGGATTATTTTATAATCTCAGATTTTGGAGAGAAATTTTTAATTACGGATTGGGAGTAAAGCACGAAAAGGTAGATCATCTACTTATATGTGAACGTATTAAAAGTCTATCTAAAAAAAAAACATTACATAAAGAAACAAAGTTTATCGTTTATTTTTCCATATTAATTTTATTGAAAGTAGACTAGAGGTACATAATTACTTAAATATAATATTTAAACATAAAAGTTTTGTTGAAAAACTTATATACTTAAAGATTAATATTCTGCTTATAATGTCTAAGTGTATGAACCTAATTTAAAAATGATTACACATGTCTATGATCAATACATCCGCCTTTTGAATTATAGTACTTCGTTTTTGTTTTTATAAATTATCATTAATAATAAAAATTAAATGTTTATTTGTGTTTATATTATTTTTTGCATAAGTTCAATAATTGCTGTATATAAATACAAAAAGTTGTATTTATTAATAATGGAGCCAATATATTTCGACAGGTAATCCCCTCGACCTATTTGCATCAACTTATAAACTTAAAGATTAAAGTGTTGCTCATAATGTCTGAGTGTAGTGTCATTAAGAATTATTACATCCATCTTTTATTTATTTTACAGTATTTTGCTTTTCTATAAATTATAGTTAAGAATTAGTGTGAAAATTGAACGTTAATTATGTTTAATTTTGCATTAGTTTAATAATGGAAATTGCAATTTAAATTTACAATGAAAAGGAACAATATTCATTTACATATACGGCGGCCGCCGTAGTCGAATGATTAGTACGTTACTACTAAGTACGAGAGTGCGTAGGTTCGAATAGTAGTAATTGCCCCTCGGCAGGCAATGGCAAACCTCCGAGTGTATTTCTGCAATGAAAAAGCTCCTCATAACAAACCACTTGCCGCTTGAAATCGGCTTAAAACTGTAAGATCCCCCATTTGTAAAACGGCATTAAGACGCACTCCACAAATTGGAGGAACCCGACCAAGTATCTAACGCGCCAATATTTATGTTATGCTTATATATTATATATAAGAATATTTTCGTTTGCGGCACTTTTGGGGAACATTTAATATACTGCCATTAAAAAAAGGATCTAAAAGGGGGAAAGAGAAGTGTATCTCCATCCTAAAACTTTAAAACCCATAATCCGGAGGTTTAAATCGAAAAGTTAGTGTTGCCAGATACCTCAAAAAAGAACGAAGTTCATATGGAGGTAGAATTGTATAGAGACGTTTGTAAATTTATTATATTAGTATTTTTATTTTAAATTGCAGGCATCTAGAAACACAATATTGTTGTCCATTAAAAATAATTGTTAACCGCGTTTAAAATTGAACCTAACGAGGATATTGTAAATTGAGTATATCTCACAGCTCAGAGGAGTTATATGCTCTCGCCTCACAGATGGCTTTATTAAAATAAGAAGAAGTATATACTTATAAGAAAACTAAATGGTACTGATATAAAAAATAATATGAAAAAGAATTAAATGAGAATTTTAAATTGAAGAAAAAAAACATTCATCGAGAATCTCCATAATACATATACCTACACTAATTTCATTTTTAGTTTAAGTGCGATTTTTTGTGTAACTGTATACTAAAATAGTTTATTAAATTATTATTTATGATAAAACTACTGAAATAGTAATTTAAATTGTGTTTCTAAACATTTAAGTCACTTTTTGTACACATACTAACCGATATGGAATATTAAAACATTTTTATGTTGTGTTCAATTATTTGTCGAAATATAAAAAAATCTTAAGAAATTATAAAAAAGGCGACATTGTATATTTAGCACAGAGGCAACAAGACACAAATGACAACTTGCAAGAACAACAAAAACGCACATAATATAAAATGTCTTAAAACGCTCGGAAGCATATTCATTCCCGGTGGAGATTGTACCGAATTTATACAAAGCGCAATTACAAATGAACCTTACCTCCCATTGGTTTAAAGCATAGTAACTGATTAAATAAATGAAATCAACATTTAGTATTGTCCAAACAAGCATGCATATATATATACATACACACATATTTGTAATGTAAGTTGCATATCATTACGATACTGCATCAATACCCATATTGGCTCATATTCCCCTCTTGTGTAAAAATGTCATTTGTTTGAGTATTTTTCCGTTGCTTCACAAGTACAACAAGAGTAATAGTGCAAATTAAAATGTAAAGTGTTTAAATGAGAATTTGTAAAGAAATTATGAGAAATACAATTTAGTTGAACAAATTAAAGGACCAGTCCAAATTCTTGAAATTTTAGATGGCTGCAGATACGTCTTTTCGAATTCTAACTCCAAGAGAGCTTATAAATACGCTCATGACGCTCACAAAATACGTGACGGTGAAGTTTAGATGCGGTTACTGTTGACTAAGGAATACTTTTTTGTAATTGTTTTCCTGCTAATTGCTTATTTCAAACTGCATACAATTTTCAGACTTGTTGATTGGGTTTAGAGGACATGGTGAAGATGGAATTATTTAATAAAGCTACTAGTATGAGGTTGGTAATGGTTAACATTGACACTAAATAGAAGTGTTTTCTAACGTTGCTAGTTGCTGGAATGGTAATTTTTAATGCTGGAGGGAAGCAGTTAATATCGTAAATGTGGTGAAGTGTTGGAATGAAGCATTTAATAAATTTGAATGAGAAAGAGTTTACTCTAACGCTGATTAAAGGTTGGAATGGTGTAAATATATGTGAATTGAGGAGAGTTTGCTTTGGTTAAGTGCTGACCATTCATAAAAATTTTAATTTCTATAAATTTATTTCGTTAGTGATTTCAAAATATAGGGAATGACGGCGAGTTTTCTTTTACATGGTGTTAAGCCAGATTCTGGCAAACTATTCTAATAGAATAATGTAATGTAAATTATAATAGAATAAATTAATATAATATTGAATTTAAATAATGAAAATGTATTAAAGCTTAATATTAAGTTATTTTATATTTTTTATTTATAAGAATGTAGTACACTTTACTGTTTCTCGCTGTCGCTATTCCTTTACCTGTTTCTATTTACTTCCGAGCATTGACTCTACAGCTACAGCTATACTTTCCGTTCTTCCTATTTCTATTTACTTAACTGCATACTCTCTCTAACTCTCCACATACTGTTCTTCCATTTCCGCTATTTCTTGTGTCTTAGTTTTAAGCCTAATATAAGGACAGTACATGGAAAATAAAGTCACTTTTTGAATTGTAGTCGGACGAGTGCGGTTTAATTTTTTAATTACACTTCCACAGGCAATATTCGTTTAATCTCGCGCTTCCCTTAGTAAAGTGTTTTTTTTTTTTTTAATTTAATATACCTACAATATCTTCACAAAACAGTGAAGAATTTTCATGGCGCCCGAGCAGGGACAGTAGTGCGAAAGTGGTAAAAAACAAAGTGATAGTGACAAAAGACCACAAGTTGGCAATTTGTGCACGCAAAATATTTAATAACTAATAATTAAATTAAATAACCAACTAAATAACTAAAAGAATATTGCCTGCGCGGTCCGTTTACAAGCAAAACAAAAGTCGTCTCGCAAACAAAAAAAAAATAACAAAACAGACAACTTAACTAATATACATATGCATATATGCATATATAAAAACTAGTGCAGTGACTTGGAAAGTGCAGTAACGGAAAAAGTGCAGTGACAGTGAGCCCCCAAAAACCAAAACAAAAAAAAAAAAAGAAAAAATTATATTTCTATCAAAAAAAAAAAAGAGAAAAAACTGTTTAAAATTGAAATAAAATACTTATACACATAAAATAAAATAATTATATTCAAAAAAGTTAAAAAACAAAAACATATAGGACATCGTTACGAAGGGGAGTGACTGTGGAGCTATACGTCATATTCACCAACTGTTCACCACCAATATTCACCGTTACATAGGACATCGAGGGAGGAATGACCTGCAACTGTGTGGCCTGCCAAAGGGAAGTTGAAGCTGGAAACAAACCAGTCCACGATAAACAGGTATTGAGTGCGAAAAATTGAAGCTAGAAATTTACTTTGTGATTGACCGAGATTATTACAGTTGCTAATAATCGTCTCACAGTACAAGGGCTCAAATTATTGGCATCTCGTGTATCCACTTCTTATATGCAAATAAACTTATATATATACATATCTATATACATATACATATACTGCCTATGAAGTGAAGGATACAGTGGGACCCGAGGTAGAGGAACTTGTTTGTCGCCAAATAATTTGCGAGTACTATTTTTCGGTTTATTTTCAGGATTTTTTCAAAAAATCAAACGAAATTGCGGTTTGTTAATCAGCCACAATATTTAAAAAAAAAAAAAAATTTTTTTTCGACAATACAAATTTTGTTTGAGCAAAGACTCAATTGTTCGCTGCTTATTTTCGTCTCGTTTTCGTTGGTTCTGGTAAAGTTTCAGCTATTATTATGTATTTCAGTATTTATCGCTTTCGTTTTCGTTTTCGTGCTGACAAACTTCCAGAACCGTTTTCATTTTACAAAAGCCACAGGATAAAGCAGGGAACTTTAATCTCAAATCATGAGTAAACCAAAGTCGGCTCCAAGTAAGGAGATAATGGACTTAAAGTCTTTAAAGCGCCAGAGAACTGTTGCAAAAACCAGCATAGTGCGCATAAAAACGGGTCTCCTTGAAAAGACCATGTCGCTAGATCCAATCGAATTGGAGTGCCGACTCGACGTATTGAACTCCCACAGCGAAAAACTCATGAAATGTCAGTCGAAAATTGAGGAAATCGACGAAGAAGACATTGTCCGGGGAGAGTTAGAGGACTTAATTGTAGAAACAAAGTCCATTATAAAGTCCATTCTGGTGAGAAATAAATCGTCAATTGCCGAAACATCTTTTATTGCACCTCACAGCTCGCGACTAAACCGTCAGCAGGCTTATGCCGTAATGTGTGAGTTGGGGGCGCGTATGTTGGAGGGGGGCTGCGGCATTGCTTTGCTCCAGGAACCATGCTCCACCAATGGGGTGGTGAGAGGTCTTCCTGGGGGCTTTAGGGTCTTTACTGACCTTTGAGTCAATGCTGCAGTAGCTGTGTGTGAGCCAAGCTACTCTTATGTAGTAGTTGACTCATGGTGAGGAGTATTCATATGGGCTAGAGACCAAAAAAAAAAGCTAAATCAAGTTACGAAAATGGACGCACAACGATATGCACCACCCCGTTATTCTCTCCATCGTGGGCAGCAGCAATAGGGTTATGATTTTAATTTGTTTCTATTCATTTGGTCTCTAAATTGTCAAATGTTGCTTACGTTTTATCCAATTCGCGTGAAGGGTCAATCTTTGTTTATAGATTTAGAGATTCTAGGGGCCAAAAGCAAAAATAAAATTCATTGCACTACTGCTGCTACCTGTTTAATGTGCCTTGAGCTACATAGAATTTTTTCAATCACGTAGTAACCGTAGAGATGTAATTTTGATTTTTTCAATCATTACAAATTCAAGTTGAAATCTTTAATTTCATTCTTTTTAAAAAAAATTAATTTCATAAAATACCCAATGATTGAGATTGAAAAAAAAGCATCGACCCGCTCAGCGAGTAAAGCGAATTGTGTGTCGAAAACAACACTTTACAAAACGAAAGCTGGAAAATGCCAACGTCCCATTCCCAACGGAGTTCTCTATCGTAATCCATATTTGAATTTCTTACGTGAATTTCGCCTTCGCAATGGTCATCTCCCTGCGGTGGAAATTATTCGACGCCGCGCCAAGGAGTGGAAGAATATGCCTAAAGAGGGATAACCAATGGCTTATGGAACTCCTGCACCAAAAATAGCAGAAACAGTTTTAAGGTCTTATAATTTTAATCTGAAAACAGAAAACAAAACAATTGAAATTGATGGATATAAAATTGATAACCCAGTTTGGGAAAATAATGGATCCTTTCCATTTGGAATAGTAAGTTCTAATTGGCATCCAGGGGAATTACACCGAATGGCTTATAAATTTTTGGTAGAAAATTTTATAGCAATTAAAGATCTGGCTTGCAATGTAATAGAAATGGCAGTGTATACCAACTCGGATATATTGACAAAAGGAAGACAAACTTGGGATCCTATAAATGAAAGAAGTGTTCCAAGTTCGCAAGCTTATTCCAGTTATTGTGAATTCTTAGTTGAGAAGGGCTTCCCAAATCATCATAGCCTTATGGGATTAATTAAATATACCTTTGAACCGATGGACAAACCAACAATAATTGGAAAGAAAGTTTTATGGAAGTATGAAGAAAAGGGACAAAGATTAATTGTTAAGGTGAAAAAGTCTTATATTGTTAAAAAACAATATGATGGTGAAGAAGCAAGAAAATATGTAATGAATTTAATTCGTTCTTTTTGTGGGTATAATAAAAGCGGATAAAGGGCTCACCTGAGAAGAAGAGCAATTGCTTCCCCATCAATCCCCATGCGAGCTTTTCTATTGCTCGTTGAAGAATTCCATCTAAAACTAGGGAAAAAGATTCCTGGAAGCACTATATCTATTGAAAATAGTTGGCACTATGGGAAAAGCTAAAGTGGACCCAGAAGCTGTTGTTTCTTTACAAGCAACTCAAGGCGCCACTAAATGGAATGAGTGTCTAAGGGCTAGTGGTTTTGGCATGATGTCACAAACGTTTTTTAATTCAGAAAGAAGAAGAATCCTTGGCCTTCCAAGTTTAGACAACAGTGCAAAGATATTTGCAAAAGTCTGCCAAGCTAGTCATTTTTTGCTTACCGTGAAACGTATAGCATTGGGGAAAGGGCTACAAGGTAAATCAAAGATTTTGGCAAAAGAAAATCTTTTCAAATTCAGTCAAATATCTAGGCCATATAATACAAAATAACACAGTACGACCAATAAGGGACAATTTAATTTCAATCAAAAATTTTCCAATACAAAAAAATCAAAAGAATATAAGACAATTTTTAGGGAAAATTAAATTTTATCATGAATATATACCGAATAGTGCCAAAATATTAGAACCACTCCATAATTTACTTCAAAAAGATCAAAAATTTATTTGACCTGAAAGTTGTCAAAATCATTTGGAATAAAAATATTGTTCAAAAAATAAGTAAAACGACGAAAAGCAATACGAGTACAAATACTCATAAAAGCAACCACAACTACAACGATTTAGATGCTAACAATGATATGTCGGATGAATTGAGCGCGTAACGCTCGGAGGAAGACGAAGTGACATCACGAAAATCGCGAAAAATACAGCCAACTGATGCTACGGATTACGAGGATGGGGGCGGAATGTAAAAATGTAAATTAATTTGTGTGCAAATAAATTACAAGTGATATTTTCATATTTGAGCCGTAAGCCCTGGCAGCTAATGCTCCTTTTTTTTATTGTAAAATAATAATTTATTGTTATTTTCCATATATTAAATTAAATTAATTAAAAATCTTGTTATGCTCACAACCAATCTCGGAAATATTTGATCGAAGATGTAAAGAAATTATATTTCTTATTATATTACATATTCATTTAGTTTTAAATTCACCGCTCATCTCTTAGAGTAAGGGAACACTTATTCATTTGCATTCATTACAAATTCAAGTGGAAATATTAGATTTCATTCATTTTAAAAAATCAATCGTATTTGCCAAAAAAAACATATTTAGTATAGTATTCAATTAAATATAAATTAAGGCGGCCAGTCGCGACAAATATTGATTTCATTTGATTTTCAAATGCTATAGTTTTATGTAGTAAAAGATTTGACGAATAAATTTTAACTGTGTCATCAAAAAAAATTATAAAAATGTGCCTTTTTTTCCATGAATTAACGTTTTTTGCTGTTGCTCGGGAGGCTTTTATCCGGCGAATTCAGCAACCTAGGAGGACGGTATGCGGAAGAGGGCGAACACCCCTATTCCAGTCGGGGGAAGAGGAGGTTATGTTGGGGTCCCCTCCCCGTATCAAGAAGAAAACCGCTGGAGGTGCAGCGGTCCCGGTGTCAAAGAAGAAGGACGAGGGGAAGGTAACCCCTAAGTTAACCGAAGGTAAGTCGGGGGTAAGCGGAAGCGAGGGCGCTTCCGAGGGTGCGAAAAAGGGGGATGTGAAAAAGGGACGGAAGGCAGGGACTAAGTTGGCGCCAGCCGGGAGGCATCTGGAGAAAATCCGTAGTGATTTGGACGGTGATCCAAAATGCGTTGCGAAGAAGCTCTTGGGCTACTCCTTGGAGTTCGAAGAGCTCTTCGCAGAGATGGTGGCGGAGATCGCCCATCATCGTGGGCAATTAGATGCCACGAAAAAGATGAGGGAGGAAGCACCTCGGAGGACGGCTGGAGCTGCATTGCCGATGCCGAAGTGGGTTGAGATCTGGTCGGTTGTAGTGAGGGGTAAGACCCCCACTACGTCCAAGGAGGTGATAAAGAAGGTGGTGAAGGAGGCGGGTCCTTCTATGGGGGTTAGGGTGCACGAGGTGCGCCCGTTGCCGAGAGGGATAACTTGGCGAAGAATGCCAAGTTTTCTGAGGTGGCGCTCGATGTGAGCGTAAGACGGAAGCTGGGACCTAGGGTTGTGGTCTAGGGGGTCCACACGGAGATCTCCCCTGATGAGTTCATGGGGGAACTTTTCCATTTGAACCTGAAGGAGTTCAGCACTGGTTGTCCGGAGAAGGACGTCAGGATGGTCAGCCGTCTTTGGAAGGTCAGTCCTGATGGGGTGACGAATGTTGTCCTTGAGGGCACGGACATGCTAATGTCCGCCCTCTTGGAGGCAGGTCGTTGCTACGTCAAGTGGTTTTCCTTCCGGGTACGGCCGGACCAGTTGACGCCCGGCTGTTTCCGCTGCATGGGCTTTGAACATAGGGTGGCGGAATGCAGGCCAAGAAGGATGTCTGCCGAAGGTGCGGGCAGGAAGGGCACAGGAGTGCAGGTTATGGCAATGCCCCGCATTGTCCCAACTAAACCGTCAGGAGGCTTATGCCGTAATGTGTGAGTTGGGGGCGCGTATGCTGGAGGGGGGCTGCGGCATTGCTTTGCTCCAGGAACCATGCTCCACCAATGGGGTGGTGAGAGGTCTTCCTGGGGGCTTTAGGGTCTTTACTGACCTTTGAGTCAATGCTGCAGTAGCTGTGTGTGAGCCAAGCTACTCTTATGTAGTAGTTGACTCATGGTGAGGAGTATTCATATGGGCTAGAGACCAAAAAAAAAGCTAAATCAAGTTACGAAAATGGACGCACAACGATATGCACCACCCCGTTATTCTCTCCATCGTGGGTAGCAGCAATAGGGTTATGATTTTAATTTGTTTCTATTCATTTGGTCTCTAAATTGTCAAATGTTGCTTACGTTTTATCCAATTCGCGTGAAGGGTCAATCTTTGTTTATAGATTTAGAGATTCTAGGGGCCAAAAGCAAAAATAAAATTCATTGCACTACTGCTGCTACCTGTTTAATGTGCCTTGAGCTACATAGAATTTTTTCAATCACGTAGTAACCGTAGAGATGTAATTTTGATTTTTTCAATCATTATTCATTATCATCATTGTTGCCACAAAAAAATAATTGGTATAGTTGTAAATTCTATTAAATATAAATTAAGGCGGTCAGTCGCGAAATACTTGTATTGATTTCACATAAAATACCCAATGATTGAGATTGAAAAAAAAGCATCGACCCGCTCAGCGAGTAAAGCGAATTGTGTGTCGAAAACAACACTTTACAAAACGAAAGCTGGAAAATGCCAACGTCCCATTCCCAACGGAGTGCTCCATCGTAATCCATATTTGAATTTCTTACGTGAATTTCGCCTTCGCAATGGTCATCTCCCTGCGGTGGAAATTATTCGACGCGGCGCCAAGGAGTGGAAGAATATGCCTAAAGAGGGATAACTTGGCGAAGAATGCCAAGTTTTCTGAGGTGGCGCTCGATGTGAGCGTAAGACGGAAGCTCCACCAATGGCTTATGGAACTCCTGCACCAAAAATAGCAGAAACAGTTTTATGGTCTTATAATTTTAATCTGAAAACAGAAAACAAAACAATTGAAATTGATGGATATAAAATTGATAACCCAGTTTGGGAAAATAATGGATCCTTTCCATTTGGAATGGTAAGTTCTAATTGGCATCCAGGGGAATTACACCGAATGGCTTATAAATTTTTGGTAGAAAATTTTATAGCAATTAAAGATCTGGCTTGCAATGTAATAGAAATGGCAATGTATACCAACTCGGATATATTGACAAAAGGAAGACAAACTTGGGATCCTATAAATGAAAGAAGTGTTCCAAGTTCGCAAGCTTATTCCAGTTATTGTGAATTCTTAGTTGAGAAAGGCTTCCCAAATCATCATAGCCTTATGGGATTAATTAAATATTCCTTTGAACCGATGGACAAACCAACAATAATTGGAAAGAAAGTTTTATGGAAGTATGAAGAAAAGATAAAAGTTGAAAAGGGACAAAGATTAATTGTTAAGGTGAAAAAGTCTTATATTGTTAAAAAACAATATGATGGTGAAGAAGCAAGAAAATATGTAATGAATTTAATTCGTTCTTTTTGTGGGTATAATAAAAGCGGATAAAGGGCTCACCTGAGAAGAAGAGCAATTGCTTCCCCATCAATCCCCATGCGAGCTTTTCTATTGCTCGTTGAAGAATTCCATCTAAAACTAGGGAAAAAGATTCCTGGAAGCACTATATCTATTGAAAATAGTTAGCACTATGGGGAAAGCTAAAGTGGACCCAGAAGCTGTTGTTTCTTTACAAGCAACTCAAGGCGCCACTAAATGGAATGAGTGTCTAAGGGCTAGTGGTTTTGGCATGATGTCACAAACGTTTTTTGATTCAGAAAGAAGAAGAATCCTTGGCCTTCCAAGTTTAGACAACAGTGCAAAGATATTTGCAAAAGTCTGCCAAGCTAGTCATTGTTTGCTTACCGTGAAACGTATAGCATTGGGGAAAGGGCTACAAGGTAAATCAAAGATTTTGGCAAAAGAAAATCTTTTCAAATTCAGTCAAATATCTAGGCCATATAATACAAAATAACACAGTACGACCAATAAGGGACAATTTAATTTCAATCAAAAATTTTCCAATACAAAAAAATCAAAAGAATATAAGACAATTTTTAGGGAAAATTAAATTTTATCATGAATATATACCGAATAGTGCCAAAATATTAGAACCACTCCATAATTTACTTCAAAAAGATCAAAAATTTATTTGACCTGAAAGTTGTCAAAATCATTTGGAATAAAAATATTGTTATGCTCACAACCAATCTTGGAGATATTTGATCGAAAATGTAAAGAAATTATATTTCTTATTATATTAATATACATATTCATTTAGTTTTAAATTCACCGCTCATCTCTTAGAGTAAGGGAACACTTATTCATTTGCATTCATTACAAATTCAAGTGGAAATATTAAATTTCATTCATTTTAAAAAATCAATCGTATTTGCAAAAAAAAAAAACATATTTAGTATAGTATTCAATTAAATATAAATTAAGGCGGCCAGTCGCGACAAATATTGATTTCATTTGATTTTCAAATGCTATAGTTTTATGTAGTAAAAGATTTGACGAATAAATTTTAACTGTGTCATCAAAAAAAATCATAAAAATGTGCCTTTTTTCCATGAATTAACGTTACCCCCCCTTAAACCAGTGTAGTTTAGCAAGTAAGAAAAACAGAAAACATATGATTGAACCTTAAGTGAAATAATAAAATCTTTATATGTTGCACTTCCGCTCCCATACCGTAAATGCAATACTAAGTAATATTAAAAAAATAATTTATTATTTTTCGGTCGCAATTCCAAGAATTGCAACCGTTTCAAAAATTAACTTAAAAAGAAAAGAAGAAAATAAGAAATTGTAAAATTCGCATTTATTGCATTTCCGTTCCTATTACGAAAATGCAATGTTGAATTACTCTATAAAAACACAAATGTAAATAGTTTTAAGTCAGTCTTGTTCCTCCCGTTCATCGGAGTAGTTGCTGAGTTTAATAAATAAACAAAATAAAAAAGGAAACAAATTTAGTTTTTTTATATCTCGAGTTAACGGCAAAAACGTAAATCGCGTGCCGTTATTTTCGGTGTATTTTTCAGCGTGGTTTCTGGCGCGTGTGCGCGTGCCGTTAATTCGCGTGGGTTATTTGAGCGCGTGCATACTAGGTTGTCGTGCCGCTATATTGCCATCCTTGGCAACGGTAAAAAGGGCGTCTCCTTTTGTGCGTGGGTACAGTACTGCGCCAATGATGAATATCTTGTGTAGCTCCTGCGACCAGAGCGTTCAGCGTTTGGCCTAAGGTCGAGACCGGTGCTAGCTTCACATTGGTTGACCCGTCCCTGCACGGATAACCGTGTTCTGACCGTCAGGGCAGTGGTGGTGACCTTGTCAGGCCTTTGGCTGGCGGTGTGGGATACGCCCTCGCGCTTGCTTTGGCTCGCCGTTAGGTCCGGTTGCTGTTATGCGTCCTATAAATGAAAGAAGTGTTCCAAGTTCGCAAGCTTATTCCAGTTATTGTGAATTCTTAGTTGAGAAGGGCTTCCCAAATCATCATAGCCTTATGGGATTAATTAAATATACCTTTGAACCGATGGACAAACCAACAATAATTGGAAAGAAAGTTTTATGGAAGTATGAAGAAAAGATAAAAGTAGAAAAGGGACAAAGATTAATTGTTAAGGTAAAAAAGTCTTATATTGATAAAAAACAATATGATGGTGAAGAAGCAAGAAAATATGTAATGAATTTAATTCGTTCTTTTTGTGGGTATAATAAAAGCGGATAAAGGGCTCACCTGAGAAGAAGAGCAATTGCTTCCCCATCAATCCCCATGCGAGCTTTTCTATTGCTCGTTGAAGAATTCCATCTAAAACTAGGGAAAAAGATTCCTGGAAGCACTATATCTATTGAAAATAGTTGGCACTATGGGAAAAGCTAAAGTGGACCCAGAAGCTGTTGTTTCTTTACAAGCAACTCAAGGCGCCACTAAATGGAATGAGTGTCTAAGGGCTAGTGGTTTTGGCATGATGTCACAAACGTTTTTTGATTCAGAAAGAAGAAGAATCCTTGGCCTTCCAAGTTTAGACAACAGTGGAAAGATATTTGCAAAAGTCTGCCAAGCTAGTCATTTTTTGCATACCGTGAAACGTATAGCATTGGGGAAAGGGCTACAAGGTAAATCAAAGATTTTGGCAAAAGAAAATCTTTTCAAATTCAGTCAAATATCTAGGCCATATAATACAAAATAACACAGTACGACCAATAAGGGACAATTTAATTTCAATCAAAAATTTTCCAATACAAAAAAATCAAAAGAATATAAGACAATTTTTAGGGAAAATTAAATTTTATCATGAATATATACCGAATAGTGCCAAAATATTAGAACCACTCCATAATTTACTTCAAAAAGATCAAAAATTTATTTGACCTGAAAGTTGTCAAAATCATTTGGAATAAAAATATTGTTCAAAAAATAAGTAAAACGACGAAAAGCAATACGAGTACAAATACTCATAAAAGCAACCACAACTACAACGATTTAGATGCTAACAATGATATGTCGGATGAATTGAGCGCGTACAGCTCGGAGGAAGACGAGGTGACATCACGAAAATCGCGAAAAATACAGCCAACTGATGCTGCGGATTACGAGGATGGGGGCGGAATGTAAAAATGTAAATTAATTTGTGTGCAAATAAATTACAAGTGATATTTTCATATTTGAGCCGTAAGCCCTGGCAGCTAATGCTCCTTTTTTTTATTGTAAAATAATAATTTATTGTTATTTTCCATATATTAAATTAAATTAATTAAAAATCTTGTTATGCTCACAACCAATCTCGGAAATATTTGATCGAAGATGTAAAGAAATTATATTTCTTATTATATTACATATTCATTTAGTTTTAAATTCACCGCTCATCTCTTAGAGTAAGGGAACACTTATTCATTTGCATTCATTACAAATTCAAGTGGAAATATTAGATTTCATTCATTTTAAAAAATCAATCGTATTTGCCAAAAAAAACATATTTAGTATAGTATTCAATTAAATATAAATTAAGGCGGCCAGTCGCGACAAATATTGATTTCATTTGATTTTCAAATGCTATAGTTTTATGTAGTAAAAGATTTGACGAATAAATTTTAACTGTGTCATCAAAAAAAATTATAAAAATGTGCCTTTTTTTTCCATGAATTAACGTTTTTTGCTGTTGCTCGGGAGGCTTTTATCCGGCGAATTCAGCAACCTAGGAGGACGGTATGCGGAAGAGGGCGAACACCCCTATTCCAGTCGGGGGAAGAGGAGGTTATGTTGGGGTCCCCTCCCCGTATCAAGAAGAAAACCGCTGGAGGTGCAGCGGTCCCGGTGTCAAAGAAGAAGGACGAGGGGAAGGTAACCCCTAAGTTAACCGAAGGTAAGTCGGGGGTAAGCGGAAGCGAGGGCGCTTCCGAGGGTGCGAAAAAGGGGGATGTGAAAAAGGGACGGAAGGCAGGGACTAAGTTGGCGCCAGCCGGGAGGCATCTGGAGAAAATCCGTAGTGATTTGGACGGTGATCCAAAATGCGTTGCGAAGAAGCTCTTGGGCTACTCCTTGGAGTTCGAAGAGCTCTTCGCAGAGATGGTGGCGGAGATCGCCCATCATCGTGGGCAATTAGATGCCACGAAAAAGATGAGGGAGGAAGCACCTCGGAGGACGGCTGGAGCTGCATTGCCGATGCCGAAGTGGGTTGAGATCTGGTCGGTTGTAGTGAGGGGTAAGACTCCCACTACGTCCAAGGAGGTGATAAAGAAGGTGGTGAAGGAGGCGGGTCCTTCTATGGGGGTTAGGGTGCACGAGGTGCGCCCGTTGCCGAGAGGGATAACTTGGCGAAGAATGCCAAGTTTTCTGAGGTGGCGCTCGATGTGAGCGTAAGACGGAAGCTGGGACCTAGGGTTGTGGTCTAGGGGGTCCACACGGAGATCTCCCCTGATGAGTTCATGGGGGAACTTTTCCATTTGAACCTGAAGGAGTTCAGCCCTGGTTGTCCGGAGAAGGACGTCAGGATGGTCAGCCGTCTTTGGAAGGTCAGTCCTGATGGGGTGACGAATGTTGTCCTTGAGGGCACGGACATGCTAATGTCCGCCCTCTTGGAGGCAGGTCGTTGCTACGTCAAGTGGTTTTCCTTCCGGGTACGGCCGGACCAGTTGACGCCCGGCTGTTTCCGCTGCATGGGCTTTGAACATAGGGTGGCGGAATGCAGGCCAAGAAGGATGTCTGCCGAAGGTGCGGGCAGGAAGGGCACAGGAGTGCAGGTTATGGCAATGCCCCGCATTGTCCCAACTAAACCGTCAGGAGGCTTATGCCGTAATGTGTGAGTTGGGGGCGCGTATGTTGGAGGGGGGCTGCGGCATTGCTTTGCTCCAGGAACCATGCTCCACCAATGGGGTGGTGAGAGGTCTTCCTGGGGGCTTTAGGGTCTTTACTGACCTTTGAGTCAATGCTGCAGTAGCTGTGTGTGAGCCAAGCTACTCTTATGTAGTAGTTGACTCATGGTGAGGAGTATTCATATGGGCTAGAGACCAAAAAAAAAGCTAAATCAAGTTACGAAAATGGACGCACAACGATATGCACCACCCCGTTATTCTCTCCATCGTGGGTAGCAGCAATAGGGTTATGATTTTAATTTGTTTCTATTCATTTGGTCTCTAAATTGTCAAATGTTGCTTACGTTTTATCCAATTCGCGTGAAGGGTCAATCTTTGTTTATAGATTTAGAGATTCTAGGGGCCAAAAGCAAAAATAAAATTCATTGCACTACTGCTGCTACCTGTTTAATGTGCCTTGAGCTACATAGAATTTTTTCAATCACGTAGTAACCGTAGAGATGTAATTTTGATTTTTTCAATCATTATTCATTATCATCATTGTTGCCACAAAAAAATAATTGGTATAGTTGTAAATTCTATTAAATATAAATTAAGGCGGTCAGTCGCGAAATACTTGTATTGATTTCACATAAAATACCCAATGATTGAGATTGAAAAAAAAGCATCGACCCGCTCAGCGAGTAAAGCGAATTGTGTGTCGAAAACAACACTTTACAAAACGAAAGCTGGAAAATGCCAACGTCCCATTCCCAACGGAGTGCTCCATCGTAATCCATATTTGAATTTCTTACGTGAATTTCGCCTTCGCAATGGTCATCTCTGCGGTGGAAATTATTCGACGCGGCGCCAAGGAGTGGAAGAATATGCCTAAAGAGGGATAACTTGGCGAAGAATGCCAAGTTTTCTGAGGTGGCGCTCGATGTGAGCGTAAGACGGAAGCTCCACCAATGGCTTATGGAACTCCTGCACCAAAAATAGCAGAAACAGTTTTATGGTCTTATAATTTTAATCTGAAAACAGAAAACAAAACAATTGAAATTGATGGATATAAAATTGATAACCCAGTTTGGGAAAATAATGGATCCTTTCCATTTGGAATGGTAAGTTCTAATTGGCATCCAGGGGAATTACACCGAATGGCTTATAAATTTTTGGTAGAAAATTTTATAGCAATTAAAGATCTGGCTTGCAATGTAATAGAAATGGCAATGTATACCAACTCGGATATATTGACAAAAGGAAGACAAACTTGGGATCCTATAAATGAAAGAAGTGTTCCAAGTTCGCAAGCTTATTCCAGTTATTGTGAATTCTTAGTTGAGAAAGGCTTCCCAAATCATCATAGCCTTATGGGATTAATTAAATATTCCTTTGAACCGATGGACAAACCAACAATAATTGGAAAGAAAGTTTTATGGAAGTATGAAGAAAAGATAAAAGTTGAAAAGGGACAAAGATTAATTGTTAAGGTGAAAAAGTCTTATATTGTTAAAAAACAATATGATGGTGAAGAAGCAAGAAAATATGTAATGAATTTAATTCGTTCTTTTTGTGGGTATAATAAAAGCGGATAAAGGGCTCACCTGAGAAGAAGAGCAATTGCTTCCCCATCAATCCCCATGCGAGCTTTTCTATTGCTCGTTGAAGAATTCCATCTAAAACTAGGGAAAAAGATTCCTGGAAGCACTATATCTATTGAAAATAGTTAGCACTATGGGGAAAGCTAAAGTGGACCCAGAAGCTGTTGTTTCTTTACAAGCAACTCAAGGCGCCACTAAATGGAATGAGTGTCTAAGGGCTAGTGGTTTTGGCATGATGTCACAAACGTTTTTTGATTCAGAAAGAAGAAGAATCCTTGGCCTTCCAAGTTTAGACAACAGTGCAAAGATATTTGCAAAAGTCTGCCGAGCTAGTCATTTTTTGCTTACCGTGAAACGTATAGCATTGGGGAAAGGGCTACAAGGTAAATCAAAGATTTTGGCAAAAGAAAATCTTTTCAAATTCAGTCAAATATCTAGGCCATATAATACAAAATAACACAGTACGACCAATAAGGGACAATTTAATTTCAATCAAAAATTTTCCAATACAAAAAAATCAAAAGAATATAAGACAATTTTTAGGGAAAATTAAATTTTATCATGAATATATACCGAATAGTGCCAAAATATTAGAACCACTCCATAATTTACTTCAAAAAGATCAAAAATTTATTTGACCTGAAAGTTGTCAAAATCATTTGGAATAAAAATATTGTTATGCTCACAACCAATCTTGGAGATATTTGATCGAAAATGTAAAGAAATTATATTTCTTACTATATTACATATTCATTTAGTTTTAAATTCACCGCTCATCTCTTAGAGTAAGGGAACACTTATTCATTTGCATTCATTACAAATTCAAGTGGAAATATTAAATTTCATTCATTTTAAAAAATCAATCGTATTTGCAAAAAAAAAAAACATATTTAGTATAGTATTCAATTAAATATAAATTAAGGCGGCCAGTCGCGACAAATATTGATTTCATTTGATTTTCAAATGCTATAGTTTTATGTAGTAAAAGATTTGACGAATAAATTTTAACTGTGTCATCAAAAAAAATCATAAAAATGTGCCTTTTTTCCATGAATTAACGTTACCCCCCCTTAAACCAGTGTAGTTTAGCAAGTAAGAAAAACAGAAAACATATGATTGAACCTTAAGTGAAATAATAAAATCTTTATATGTTGCACTTCCGCTCCCATACCGTAAATGCAATACTAAGTAATATTAAAAAAATAATTTATTATTTTTCGGTCGCAATTCCAAGAATTGCAACCGTTTCAAAAATTAACTTAAAAAGAAAAGAAGAAAATAAGAAATTGTAAAATTCGCATTTATTGCATTTCCGTTCCTATTACGAAAATGCAATGTTGAATTACTCTATAAAAACACAAATGTAAATAGTTTTAAGTCAGTCTTGTTCCTCCCGTTCATCGGAGTAGTTGCTGAGTTTAATAAATAAACAAAATAAAAAAGGAAACAAATTTAGTTTTTTTATATCTCGAGTTAACGGCAAAAACGTAAATCGCGTGCCGTTATTTTCGGTGTATTTTTCAGCGTGGTTTCTGGCGCGTGTGCGCGTGCCGTTAATTCGCGTGGGTTATTTGAGCGCGTGCATACTAGGTTGTCGTGCCGCTATATTGCCATCCTTGGCAACGGTAAAAAGGGCGTCTCCTTTTGTGCGTGGGTACAGTACTGCGCCAATGATGAATATCTTGTGCAGCTCCTGCGACCAGAGCGTTCTGCGTTTGGCCTAAGGTCGAGACCGGTGCTAGCTTCACATTGGTTGACCCGTCCCTGCACGGATAACCGTGTTCTGACCGTCAGGGCAGTGGTGGTGACCTTGTCAGGCCTTTGGCTGGCGGTGTGGGATACGCCCTCGCGCTTGCTTTGGCTCGCCGTTAGGTCCGGTTGCTGTTATGCGTCCTATAAATGAAAGAAGTGTTCCAAGTTCGCAAGCTTATTCCAGTTATTGTGAATTCTTAGTTGAGAAGGGCTTCCCAAATCATCATAGCCTTATGGGATTAATTAAATATACCTTTGAACCGATGGACAAACCAACAATAATTGGAAAGAAAGTTTTATGGAAGTATGAAGAAAAGATAAAAATAGAAAAGGGACAAAGATTAATTGTTAAGGTGAAAAGGTCTTATATTGTTAAAAAACAATATGATGGTGAAGAAGCAAGAAAATATGTAATGAATTTAATTCGTTCTTTTTGTGGGTATAATAAAAGCGGATAAAGGGCTCACTTGAGAAGAAGAGCAATTGCTTCCCCATCAATCCCCATGCGAGCTTTTCTATTGCTCGTTGAAGAATTCCATCTAAAACTAGGGAAAAAGATTCCTGGAAGCACTATATCTATTGAAAATAGTTGGCACTATGGGAAAAGCTAAAGTGGACCCAGAAGCTGTTGTTTCTTTACAAGCAACTCAAGGCGCCACTAAATGGAATGAGTGTCTAAGGGCTAGTGGTTTTGGCATGATGTCACAAACGTTTTTTGATTCAGAAAGAAGAAGAATCCTTGGCCTTCCAAGTTTAGACAACAGTGCAAAGATATTTGCAAAAGTCTGCCAAGCTAGTCATTTTTTGCTTACCGTGAAACGTATAGCATTGGGGAAAGGGCTACAAGGTAAATCAAAGATTTTGGCAAAAGAAAATCTTTTCAAATTCAGTCAAATATCTAGGCCATATAATACAAAATAACACAGTACGACCAATAAGGGACAATTTAATTTCAATCAAAAATTTTCCAATACAAAAAAATCAAAAGAATATAAGACAATTTTTAGGGAAAATTAAATTTTATCATGAATATATACCGAATAGTGCCAAAATATTAGAACCACTCCATAATTTACTTCAAAAAGATCAAAAATTTATTTGACCTGAAAGTTGTCAAAATCATTTGGAATAAAAATATTGTTCAAAAAATAAGTAAAACGACGAAAAGCAATACGAGTACAAATACTCATAAAAGCAACCACAACTACAACGATTTAGATGCTAACAATGATATGTCGGATGAATTGAGCGCGTACAGCTCGGAGGAAGACGAGGTGACATCACGAAAATCGCGAAAAATACAGCCAACTGATGCTGCGGATTACGAGGATGGGGGCGGAATGTAAAAATGTAAATTAATTTGTGTGCAAATAAATTACAAGTGATATTTTCATATTTGAGCCGTAAGCCCTGGCAGCTAGTGTTCCTTTTTTTTATTGTAAAATAATAATTTATTGTTATTTTCCATATATTAAATTAAATTAATTAAAAATATTGTTATGCTCACAACCAATCTTGGAAATATTTGATCGAAGATGTAAAGAAATTATATTTCTTATTATATTACATATTCATTTAGTTGTAAATTCACCGCTCATCTCTTAGAGTAAGGGAACACTTATTCATTTGCATTCATTACAAATTCAAGTGGAAATATTAAATTTCATTCACTTTAAAAAATCAATCGTATTTGCGAGATCTCCCCTGATGAGTTCATGGGGGAGCTTTTCCATTTGAACCTGAAGGAGTTCAGCCCTGGTTGTCCGGAGAAGGACGTCAGGATGGTCAGCCGTCTTTGGAAGGTCAGTCCTGATGGGGTGACGAATGTTGTCCTTGAGGGCACGGACATGCTAATGTCCGCCCTCTTGGAGGCAGGTCGTTGCTACGTCAAGTGGTTTTCCTTCCGGGTACGGCCGGACCAGTTGACGCCCGGCTGTTTCCGCTGCATGGGCTTTGAACATAGGTTGGCGGAATGCAGGCCAAGAAGGATGTCTACCGAAGGTGCGGGCAGGAAGGGCACAGGAGTGCAGGTTATGGCAATGCCCCGCATTGTCCCAACTAAACCGTCAGGAGGCTTATGCCGTAATGTGTGAGTTGGGGGCGCGTATGTTGGAGGGGGGCTGCGGCATTGCTTTGCTCCAGGAACCATGCTCCACCAATGGGGTGGTGAGAGGTCTTCCTGGGGGCTTTAGGGTCTTTACTGACCTTTGAGTCAATGCCGCAGTAGCTGTGTGTGAGCCAAGCTACTCTTATGTAGTAGTTGACTCATGGTGAGGAGTATTCATATGGGCTAGAGACAAAAAAAAAAGCTAAATCAAGTTACGAAAATGGACGCACAACAATATGCACCACCCCGTTATTCTCTCCATCGTGGGTAGCAGCAATAGGGTTATGATTTTAATTTGTTTCTATTCATTTGGTCTCTAAATTGTCAAATGTTGCTTACGTTTTATCCAATTCGCGTGAAGGGTCAATCTTTGTTTATAGATTTAGAGATTCTAGGGGCCAAAAGCAAAAATAAAATTCATTGCACTACTGCTGCTACCTGTTTAATGTGCCTTGAGCTACATAGAATTTTTTCAATCACGTAGTAACCGTAGAGATGTAATTTTGATTTTTTCAATCATTACAAATTTAAGTTGAAATCTTTAATTTCATTCTTTAAAAAAAAAATTAATTTCATTCTTGCCAAAAAAAAAATAATTAGTATAGTTGTAAATTCTATTAAATATAAATTAAGGCGGCCAGTCGCGAAATACTCGTATTGATTTCACATAAAATACTCAATGATTGAGATTGAAAAAAAAGCATCGACCCGCTCAGCGATTAAAGCGAATTGTGTGTCGAAAACAACACTTTACAAAACGAAAGCTGGAAAATGCCAACGTCCCATTCCCAACGGAGTGCTCCATCGTAATCCATATTTGAATTTCTTACGTGAATTTCGCCTTCGCAATGGTCATCTCCCTGCGGTGGAAATTATTCGACGCGGCGCCAAGGAGTGGAAGAATATGCCTAAAGAGGGATAACTTGGCGAAGAATGCCAAGTTTTCTGAGGTGGCGCTCGATGTGAGCGTAAGGCGGAAGCTCCACCAATGGCTTATGGAACTCCTGCACCAAAAATAGCAGAAACAGTTTTAAGGTCTTATAATTTTAATCTGAAAACAGAAAACAAAATAATTGAAATTGATGGATATAAAATTGATAACCCAGTTTGGGAAAATAATGGATCCTTTCCATTTGGAATAGTAAGTTCTAATTGGCATCCAGGGGAATTACACCGAATGGCTTATACATTTTTGGTAGAAAATTTTATAGCAATTAAAGATCTGGCTTGCAATGTAATAGAAATGGCAATGTATACCAACTCGGATATATTGACAAAAGGAAGACAAACTTGGGATCCTATAAATGAAAGAAGTGTTCCAAGTTCGCAAGCTTATTCCAGTTATTGTGAATTCTTAGTTGAGAAGGGCTTCCCAAATCATCATAGCCTTATGGGATTAATTAAATATACCTTTGAACCGATGGACAAACCAACAATAATTGGAAAGAAAGTTTTATGGAAGTATGAAGAAAAGATAAAAGTTGAAAAGGGACAAAGATTAATTGTTAAGGTGAAAAAGTCTTATATTGTTAAAAAACAATATGATGGTGAAGAAGCAAGAAAATATGTAATGAATTTAATTCGTTCTTTTTGTGGGTATAATAAAAGCGGATAAAGGGCTCACCTGAGAAGAAGAGCAATTGCTTCCCCATCAATCCCCATGCGAGCGTTTCTATTGCTCGTTGAAGAATTCCATCTAAAACTAGGGAAAAAGATTCCTGGAAGCACTATATCTATTGAAAATAGTTAGCACTATGGGGAAAGCTAAAGTGGACCCAGAAGCTGTTGTTTCTTTACAAGCAACTCAAGGCGCCACTAAATGGAATGAGTGTCTAAGGGCTAGTGGTTTTGGCATGATGTCACAAACGTTTTTTGATTCAGAAAGAAGAAGAATCCTTGGCCTTCCAAGTTTAGACAACAGTGCAAAGATATTTGCAAAAGTCTGCCAAGCTAGTCATTTTTTGCTTACCGTGAAACGTATAGCATTGGGGAAAGGGCTACAAGGTAAATCAAAGATTTTGGCAAAAGAAAATCTTTTCAAATTCAGTCAAATATCTAGGCCATATAATACAAAATAACACAGTACGACCAATAAGGGACAATTTAATTTCAATCAAAAATTTTCCAATACAAAAAAATCAAAAGAATATAAGACAATTTTTAGGGAAAATTAAATTTTATCATGAATATATACCGAATAGTGCCAAAATATTAGAACCACTCCATAATTTACTTCAAAAAGATCAAAAATTTATTTGACCTGAAAGTTGTCAAAATCATTTGGAATAAAAATATTGTTATGCTCACAACCAATCTTGGAGATATTTGATCGAAAATGTAAAGAAATTATATTTCTTACTATATTACATATTCATTTAGTTTTAAATTCACCGCTCATCTCTTAGAGTAAGGGAACACTTATTCATTTGCATTCATTACAAATTCAAGTGGAAATATTAAATTTCATTCATTTTAAAAAATCAATCGTATTTGCAAAAAAAAAAAACATATTTAGTATAGTATTCAATTAAATATAAATTAAGGCGGCCAGTCGCGACAAATATTGATTTCATTTGATTTTCAAATGCTATAGTTTTATGTAGTAAAAGATTTGACGAATAAATTTTAACTGTGTCATCAAAAAAAATCATAAAAATGTGCCTTTTTTCCATGAATTAACGTTAACCCCCCTTAAACCAGTGTAGTTTAGCAAGTAAGAAAAACAGAAAACATATGATTGAACCTTAAGTGAAATAATAAAATCTTTATATGTTGCACTTCCGCTCCCATACCGTAAATGCAATACTAAGTAATATTAAAAAAATAATTTATTATTTTTCGGTCGCAATTCCAAGAATTGCAACCGTTTCAAAAATTAACTTAAAAAGAAAAGAAGAAAATAAGAAATTGTAAAATTCGCATTTATTGCATTTCCGTTCCTATTACGAAAATGCAATGTTGAATTACTCTATAAAAACACAAATGTAAATAGTTTTAAGTCAGTCTTGTTCCTCCCGTTCATCGGAGTAGTTGCTGAGTTTAATAAATAAACAAAATAAAAAAGGAAACAAATTTAGTTTTTTTATATCTCGAGTTAACGGCAAAAACGTAAATCGCGTGCCGTTATTTTCGGTGTATTTTTCAGCGTGGTTTCTGGCGCGTGTGCGCGTGCCGTTAATTCGCGTGGGTTATTTGAGCGCGTGCATACTAGGTTGTCGTGCCGCTATATTGCCATCCTTGGCAACGGTAAAAAGGGCGTCTCCTTTTGTGCGTGGGTACAGTACTGCGCCAATGATGAATATCTTGTGCAGCTCCTGCGACCAGAGCGTTCTGCGTTTGGCCTAAGGTCGAGACCGGTGCTAGCTTCACATTGGTTGACCCGTCCCTGCACGGATAACCGTGTTCTGACCGTCAGGGCAGTGGTGGTGACCTTGTCAGGCCTTTGGCTGGCGGTGTGGGATACGCCCTCGCGCTTGCTTTGGCTCGCCGTTAGGTCCGGTTGCTGTTATGCGTCCTATAAATGAAAGAAGTGTTCCAAGTTCGCAAGCTTATTCCAGTTATTGTGAATTCTTAGTTGAGAAGGGCTTCCCAAATCATCATAGCCTTATGGGATTAATTAAATATACCTTTGAACCGATGGACAAACCAACAATAATTGGAAAGAAAGTTTTATGGAAGTATGAAGAAAAGGGACAAAGATTAATTGTTAAGGTGAAAAAGTCTTATATTGTTAAAAAACAATATGATGGTGAAGAAGCAAGAAAATATGTAATGAATTTAATTCGCTCTTTTTGTGGGTATAATAAAAGCGGATAAAGGGTTCACCTGAGAAGAAGAGCAATTGCTTCCCCATCAATCCCCATGCGAGCTTTTCTATTGCTCGTTGAAGAATTCCATCTAAAACTAGGGAAAAAGATTCCAGGAAGCACTATATCTATTGAAAATAGTTGGCACTATGGAGAAAGCTAAAGTAGACCCAGAAGCTGTTGTTTCTTTACAAGCAACTCAAGGCGCCACTAAATGGAATGAGTGTCTAAAGGCTAGTGGTTTTGGCATGATGTCACAAACGTTTTTTGATTCAGAAAGAAGAAGAATCCTTGGCCTTCCAAGTTTAGACAACAGTGCAAAGATATTTGCAAAAGTCTGCCAAGCTAGTCATTTTTTGCTTACCGTGAAACGTATAGCATTGGGGAAAGGGCTACAAGGTAAATCAAAGATTTTGGCAAAAGAAAATCTTTTCAAATTCAGTCAAATATCTAGGCCAAATAATACAAAATAACACAGTACGACCAATAAGGGACAATTTAATTTCAATCAAAAATTTTCCAATACAAAAAAATCAAAAGAATATAAGACAATTTTTAGGGAAAATTAAATTTTATCATGAATATATACCGAATAGTGCCAAAATATTAGAACCACTCCATAATTTACTTCAAAAAGATCAAAAATTTATTTGACCTGAAAGTTGTCAAAATCATTTGGAATAAAAATATTGTTCAAAAAATAAGTAAAACGACGAAAAGCAATACGAGTACAAATACTCATAAAAGCAACCACAACTACAACGATTTAGATGCTAACAATGATATGTCGGATGAATTGAGCGCGTAACGCTCGGAGGAAGACGAAGTGACATCACGAAAATCGCGAAAAATACAGCCAACTGATGCTACGGATTACGAGGATGGGGGCGGAATGTAAAAATGTAAATTAATTTGTGTGCAAATAAATTACAAGTGATATTTTCATATTTGAGCCGTAAGCCCTGGCAGCTAATGCTCCTTTTTTTTATTGTAAAATAATAATTTATTGTTATTTTCCATATATTAAATTAAATTAATTAAAAATCTTGTTATGCTCACAACCAATCTCGGAAATATTTGATCGAAGATGTAAAGAAATTATATTTCTTATTATATTACATATTCATTTAGTTTTAAATTCACCGCTCATCTCTTAGAGTAAGGGAACACTTATTCATTTGCATTCATTACAAATTCAAGTGGAAATATTAGATTTCATTCATTTTAAAAAATCAATCGTATTTGCCAAAAAAAAACATATTTAGTATAGTATTCAATTAAATATAAATTAAGGCGGCCAGTCGCGACAAATATTGATTTCATTTGATTTTCAAATGCTATAGTTTTATGTAGTAAAAGATTTGACGAATAAATTTTAACTGTGTCATCAAAAAAAATTATAAAAATGTGCCTTTTTTTTCCATGAATTAACGTTTTTTGCTGTTGCTCGGGAGGCTTTTATCCGGCGAATTCAGCAACCTAGGAGGACGGTATGCGGAAGAGGGCGAACACCCCTATTCCAGTCGGGGGAAGAGGAGGTTGTGTTGGGGTCCCCTCCCCGTATCAAGAAGAAAACCGCTGGAGGTGCAGCGGTCCCGGTGTCAAAGAAGAAGGACGAGGGGAAGGTAACCCCTAAGTTAACCGAAGGTAAGTCGGGGGTAAGCGGAAGCGAGGGCGCTTCCGAGGGTGCGAAAAAGGGGGATGTGAAAAAGGGACGGAAGGCAGGGACTAAGTTGGCGCCAGCCGGGAGGCATCTGGAGAAAATCCGTAGTGATTTGGACGGTGATCCAAAATGCGTTGCGAAGAAGCTCTTGGGCTACTCCTTGGAGTTCGAAGAGCTCTTCGCAGAGATGGTGGCGGAGATCGCCCATCATCGTGGGCAATTAGATGCCACGAAAAAGATGAGGGAGGAAGCACCTCGGAGGACGGCTGGAGCTGCATTGCCGATGCCGAAGTGGGTTGAGATCTGGTCGGTTGTAGTGAGGGGTAAGACCCCCACTACGTCCAAGGAGGTGATAAAGAAGGTGGTGAAGGAGGCGGGTCCTTCTATGGGGGTTAGGGTGCACGAGGTGCGCCCGTTGCCGAGAGGGATAACTTGGCGAAGAATGCCAAGTTTTCTGAGGTGGCGCTCGATGTGAGCGTAAGACGGAAGCTGGGACCTAGGGTTGTGGTCTAGGGGGTCCACACGGAGATCTCCCCTGATGAGTTCATGGGGGAACTTTTCCATTTGAACCTGAAGGAGTTCAGCACTGGTTGTCCGGAGAAGGACGTCAGGATGGTCAGTCCTGATGGGGTGACGAATGTTGTCCTTGAGGGCACGGACATGCTAATGTCCGCCCTCTTGGAGGCAGGTCGTTGCTACGTCAAGTGGTTTTCCTTCCGGGTACGGCCGGACCAGTTGACGCCCGGCTGTTTCCGCTGCATGGGCTTTGAACATAGGGTGGCGGAATGCAGGCCAAGAAGGATGTCTACCGAAGGTGCGGGCAGGAAGGGCACAGGAGTGCAGGTTATGGCAATGCCCCGCATTGTCCCAACTAAACCGTCAGGAGGCTTATGCCGTAATGTGTGAGTTGGGGGCGCGTATGCTGGAGGGGGGCTGCGGCATTGCTTTGCTCCAGGAACCATGCTCCACCAATGGGGTGGTGAGAGGTCTTCCTGGGGGCTTTAGGGTCTTTACTGACCTTTGAGTCAATGCTGCAGTAGCTGTGTGTGAGCCAAGCTACTCTTATGTAGTAGTTGACTCATGGTGAGGAGTATTCATATGGGCTAGAGACCAAAAAAAAAGCTAAATCAAGTTACGAAAATGGACGCACAACGATATGCACCACCCCGTTATTCTCTCCATCGTGGGTAGCAGCAATAGGGTTATGATTTTAATTTGTTTCTATTCATTTGGTCTCTAAATTGTCAAATGTTGCTTACGTTTTATCCAATTCGCGTGAAGGGTCAATCTTTGTTTATAGATTTAGAGATTCTAGGGGCCAAAAGCAAAAATAAAATTCATTGCACTACTGCTGCTACCTGTTTAATGTGCCTTGAGCTACATAGAATTTTTTCAATCACGTAGTAACCGTAGAGATGTAATTTTGATTTTTTCAATCATTATTCATTATCATCATTGTTGCCACAAAAAAATAATTGGTATAGTTGTAAATTCTATTAAATATAAATTAAGGCGGTCAGTCGCGAAATACTTGTATTGATTTCACATAAAATACCCAATGATTGAGATTGAAAAAAAAGCATCGACCCGCTCAGCGAGTAAAGCGAATTGTGTGTCGAAAACAACACTTTACAAAACGAAAGCTGGAAAATGCCAACGTCCCATTCCCAACGGAGTGCTCCATCGTAATCCATATTTGAATTTCTTACGTGAATTTCGCCTTCGCAATGGTCATCTCCCTGCGGTGGAAATTATTCGACGCGGCGCCAAGGAGTGGAAGAATATGCCTAAAGAGGGATAACTTGGCGAAGAATGCCAAGTTTTCTGAGGTGGCGCTCGATGTGAGCGTAAGACGGAAGCTCCACCAATGGCTTATGGAACTCCTGCACCAAAAATAGCAGAAACAGTTTTATGGTCTTATAATTTTAATCTGAAAACAGAAAACAAAACAATTGAAATTGATGGATATAAAATTGATAACCCAGTTTGGGAAAATAATGGATCCTTTCCATTTGGAATGGTAAGTTCTAATTGGCATCCAGGGGAATTACACCGAATGGCTTATAAATTTTTGGTAGAAAATTTTATAGCAATTAAAGATCTGGCTTGCAATGTAATAGAAATGGCAATGTATACCAACTCGGATATATTGACAAAAGGAAGACAAACTTGGGATCCTATAAATGAAAGAAGTGTTCCAAGTTCGCAAGCTTATTCCAGTTATTGTGAATTCTTAGTTGAGAAAGGCTTCCCAAATCATCATAGCCTTATGGGATTAATTAAATATTCCTTTGAACCGATGGACAAACCAACAATAATTGGAAAGAAAGTTTTATGGAAGTATGAAGAAAAGATAAAAGTTGAAAAGGGACAAAGATTAATTGTTAAGGTGAAAAAGTCTTATATTGTTAAAAAACAATATGATGGTGAAGAAGCAAGAAAATATGTAATGAATTTAATTCGTTCTTTTTGTGGGTATAATAAAAGCGGATAAAGGGCTCACCTGAGAAGAAGAGCAATTGCTTCCCCATCAATCCCCATGCGAGCTTTTCTATTGCTCGTTGAAGAATTCCATCTAAAACTAGGGAAAAAGATTCCTGGAAGCACTATATCTATTGAAAATAGTTAGCACTATGGGGAAAGCTAAAGTGGACCCAGAAGCTGTTGTTTCTTTACAAGCAACTCAAGGCGCCACTAAATGGAATGAGTGTCTAAGGGCTAGTGGTTTTGGCATGATGTCACAAACGTTTTTTGATTCAGAAAGAAGAAGAATCCTTGGCCTTCCAAGTTTAGACAACAGTGCAAAGATATTTGCAAAAGTCTGCCAAGCTAGTCATTTTTTGCTTACCGTGAAACGTATAGCATTGGGGAAAGGGCTACAAGGTAAATCAAAGATTTTGGCAAAAGAAAATCTTTTCAAATTCAGTCAAATATCTAGGCCATATAATACAAAATAACACAGTACGACCAATAAGGGACAATTTAATTTCAATCAAAAATTTTCCAATACAAAAAAATCAAAAGAATATAAGACAATTTTTAGGGAAAATTAAATTTTATCATGAATATATACCGAATAGTGCCAAAATATTAGAACCACTCCATAATTTACTTCAAAAAGATCAAAAATTTATTTGACCTGAAAGTTGTCAAAATCATTTGGAATAAAAATATTGTTATGCTCACAACCAATCTTGGAGATATTTGATCGAAAATGTAAAGAAATTATATTTCTTACTATATTACATATTCATTTAGTTTTAAATTCACCGCTCATCTCTTAGAGTAAGGGAACACTTATTCATTTGCATTCATTACAAATTCAAGTGGAAATATTAAATTTCATTCATTTTAAAAAATCAATCGTATTTGCAAAAAAAAAAACATATTTAGTATAGTATTCAATTAAATATAAATTAAGGCGGCCAGTCGCGACAAATATTGATTTCATTTGATTTTCAAATGCTATAGTTTTATGTAGTAAAAGATTTGACGAATAAATTTTAACTGTGTCATCAAAAAAAATCATAAAAATGTGCCTTTTTTCCATGAATTAACGTTACCCCCCCTTAAACCAGTGTAGTTTAGCAAGTAAGAAAAACAGAAAACATATGATTGAACCTTAAGTGAAATAATAAAATCTTTATATGTTGCACTTCCGCTCCCATACCGTAAATGCAATACTAAGTAATATTAAAAAAATAATTTATTATTTTTCGGTCGCAATTCCAAGAATTGCAACCGTTTCAAAAATTAACTTAAAAAGAAAAGAAGAAAATAAGAAATTGTAAAATTCGCATTTATTGCATTTCCGTTCCTATTACGAAAATGCAATGTTGAATTACTCTATAAAAACACAAATGTAAATAGGTTTAAGTCAGTCTTGTTCCTCCCGTTCATCGGAGTAGTTGCTGAGTTTAATAAATAAACAAAATAAAAAAGGAAACAAATTTAGTTTTTTTATATCTCGAGTTAACGGCAAAAACGTAAATCGCGTGCCGTTATTTTCGGTGTATTTTTCAGCGTGGTTTCTGGCGCGTGTGCGCGTGCCGTTAATTCGCGTGGGTTATTTGAGCGCGTGCATACTAGGTTGTCGTGCCGCTATATTGCCATCCTTGGCAACGGTAAAAAGGGCGTCTCCTTTTGTGCGTGGGTACAGTACTGCGCCAATGATGAATATCTTGTGCAGCTCCTGCGACCAGAGCGTTCTGCGTTTGGCCTAAGGTCGAGACCGGTGCTAGCTTCACATTGGTTGACCCGTCCCTGCACGGATAACCGTGTTCTGACCGTCAGGGCAGTGGTGGTGACCTTGTCAGGCCTTTGGCTGGCGGTGTGGGATACGCCCTCGCGCTTGCTTTGGCTCGCCGTTAGGTCCGGTTGCTGTTATGCGTCCTATAAATGAAAGAAGTGTTCCAAGTTCGCAAGCTTATTCCAGTTATTGTGAATTCTTAGTTGAGAAGGGCTTCCCAAATCATCATAGCCTTATGGGATTAATTAAATATACCTTTGAACCGATGGACAAACCAACAATAATTGGAAAGAAAGTTTTATGGAAGTATGAAGAAAAGATAAAAGTAGAAAAGGGACAAAGATTAATTGTTAAGGTGAAAAAGTCTTATATTGTTAAAAAACAATATGATGGTGAAGAAGCAAGAAAATATGTAATGAATTTAATTCGTTCTTTTTGTGGGTATAATAAAAGCGGATAAAGGGCTCACCTGAGAAGAAGAGCAATTGCTTCCCCATCAATCCCCATGCGAGCTTTTCTATTGCTCGTTGAAGAATTCCATCTAAAACTAGGGAAAAAGATTCCTGGAAGCACTATATCTATTGAAAATAGTTGGCACTATGGGAAAAGCTAAAGTGGACCCAGAAGCTGTTGTTTCTTTACAAGCAACTCAAGGCGCCACTAAATGGAATGAGTGTCTAAGGGCTAGTGGTTTTGGCATGATGTCACAAACGTTTTTTGATTCAGAAAGAAGAAGAATCCTTGGCCTTCCAAGTTTAGACAACAGTGCAAAGATATTTGCAAAAGTCTGCCAAGCTAGTCATTTTTTGCATACCGTGAAACGTATAGCATTGGGGAAAGGGCTACAAGGTAAATCAAAGATTTTGGCAAAAGAAAATCTTTTCAAATTCAGTCAAATATCTAGGCCAAATAATACAAAATAACACAGTACGACCAATAAGGGACAATTTAATTTCAATCAAAAATTTTCCAATACAAAAAAATCAAAAGAATATAAGACAATTTTTAGGGAAAATTAAATTTTATCATGAATATATACCGAATAGTGCCAAAATATTAGAACCACTCCATAATTTACTTCAAAAAGATCAAAAATTTATTTGACCTGAAAGTTGTCAAAATCATTTGGAATAAAAATATTGTTCAAAAAATAAGTAAAACGACGAAAAGCAATACGAGTACAAATACTCATAAAAGCAACCACAACTACAACGATTTAGATGCTAACAATGATATGTCGGATGAATTGAGCGCGTACAGCTCGGAGGAAGACGAGGTGACATCACGAAAATCGCGAAAAATACAGCCAACTGATGCTGCGGATTACGAGGATGGGGGCGGAATGTAAAAATGTAAATTAATTTGTGTGCAAATAAATTACAAGTGATATTTTCATATTTGAGCCGTAAGCCCTGGCAGCTAGTGTTCCTTTTTTTTATTGTAAAATAATAATTTATTGTTATTTTCCATATATTAAATTAAATTAATTAAAAATATTGTTATGCTCACAACCAATCTTGGAAATATTTGATCGAAGATGTAAAGAAATTATATTTCTTATTATATTACATATTCATTTAGTTGTAAATTCACCGCTCATCTCTTAGAGTAAGGGAACACTTATTCATTTGCATTCATTACAAATTCAAGTGGAAATATTAAATTTCATTCACTTTAAAAAATCAATCGTATTTGCGAGATCTCCCCTGATGAGTTCATGGGGGAGCTTTTCCATTTGAACCTGAAGGAGTTCAGCCCTGGTTGTCCGGAGAAGGACGTCAGGATGGTCAGCCGTCTTTGGAAGGTCAGTCCTGATGGGGTGACGAATGTTGTCCTTGAGGGCACGGACATGCTAATGTCCGCCCTCTTGGAGGCAGGTCGTTGCTACGTCAAGTGGTTTTCCTTCCGGGTACGGCCGGACCAGTTGACGCCCGGCTGTTTCCGCTGCATGGGCTTTGAACATAGGGTGGCGGAATACAGGCCAAGAAGGATGTCTGCCGAAGGTGCGGGCAGGAAGGGCACAGGAGTGCAGGTTATGTCAATGCCCCGCATTGTCCCAACTAAACCGTCAGGAGGTTTATGCCGTAATGTGTGAGTTGGGGGCGCGTATGTTGGAGGGGGGCTGCGGCATTGCTTTGCTCCAGGAACCATGCTCCACCAATGGGGTGGTGAGAGGTCTTCCTGGGGGCTTTAGGGTCTTTACTGACCTTTGAGTCAATGCCGCAGTAGCTGTGTGTGAGCCAAGCTACTCTTATGTAGTAGTTGACTCATGGTGAGGAGTATTCATATGGGCTAGAGACAAAAAAAAAAGCTAAATCAAGTTACGAAAATGGACGCACAACAATATGCACCACCCCGTTATTCTCTCCATCGTGGGTAGCAGCAATAGGGTTATGATTTTAATTTGTTTCTATTCATTTGGTCTCTAAATTGTCAAATGTTGCTTACGTTTTATCCAATTCGCGTGAAGGGTCAATCTTTGTTTATAGATTTAGAGATTCTAGGGGCAAAAAGCAAAAATAAAATTCATTGCACTACTGCTGCTACCTGTTTAATGTGCCTTGAGCTACATAGAATTTTTTCAATCACGTATTAACCGTAGAGATGTAATTTTGATTTTTTCAATCATTACAAATTCAAGTTGAAATCTTTAATTTCATTCTTTAAAAAAAAAATTAATTTCATTCTTGCCAAAAAAAAAATAATTAGTATAGTTGTAAATTCTATTAAATATAAATTAAGGCGGCCAGTCGCGAAATACTCGTATTGATTTCACATAAAATACTCAATGATTGAGATTGAAAAAAAAGCATCGACCCGCTCAGCGAGTAAAGCGAATTGTGTGTCGAAAACAACACTTTACAAAACGAAAGCTGGAAAATGCCAACGTCCCATTCCCAACGGAGTGCTCCATCGTAATCCATATTTGAATTTCTTACGTGAATTTCGCCTTCGCAATGGTCATCTCCCTGCGGTGGAAATTATTCGACGCGGCGCCAAGGAGTGGAAGAATATGCCTAAAGAGGGATAACTTGGCGAAGAATGCCAAGTTTTCTGAGGTGGCGCTCGATGTGAGCGTAAGACGGAAGCTCCACCAATGGCTTATGGAACTCCTGCACCAAAAATAGCAGAAACAGTTTTAAGGTCTTATAATTTTAATCTGAAAACAGAAAACAAAATAATTGAAATTGATGGATATAAAATTGATAACCCAGTTTGGGAAAATAATGGATCCTTTCCATTTGGAATAGTAAGTTCTAATTGGCATCCAGGGGAATTACACCGAATGGCTTATACATTTTTGGTAGAAAATTTTATAGCAATTAAAGATCTGGTTTGCAATGTAATAGAAATGGCAATGTATACCAACTCGGATATATTGACAAAAGGAAGACAAACTTGGGATCCTATAAATGAAAGAAGTGTTCCAAGTTCGCAAGCTTATTCCAGTTATTGTGAATTCTTAGTTGAGAAGGGCTTCCCAAATCATCATAGCCTTATGGGATTAATTAAATATACCTTTGAACCGATGGACAAACCAACAATAATTGGAAAGAAAGTTTTATGGAAGTATGAAGAAAGATAAAAGTTGAAAAGGGACAAAGATTAATTGTTAAGGTGAAAAAGTCTTATATTGTTAAAAAACAATATGATGGTGAAGAAGCAAGAAAATATGTAATGAATTTAATTCGTTCTTTTTGTGGGTATAATAAAAGCGGATAGAGGGCTCACCTGAGAAGAAGAGCAATTGCTTCCCCATCAATCCCCATGCGAGCTTTTCTATTGCTCGTTGAAGAATTCCATCTAAAACTAGGGAAAAAGATTCCTGGAAGCACTATATCTATTGAAAATAGTTAGCACTATGGGGAAAGCTAAAGTGGACCCAGAAGCTGTTGTTTCTTTACAAGCAACTCAAGGCGCCACTAAATGGAATGAGTGTCTAAGGGCTAGTGGTTTTGGCATGATGTCACAAACGTTTTTTGATTCAGAAAGAAGAAGAATCCTTGGCCTTCCAAGTTTAGACAACAGTGCAAAGATATTTGCAAAAGTCTGCCAAGCTAGTCATTTTTTGCATACCGTGAAACGTATAGCATTGGGGAAAGGGCTACAAGGTAAATCAAAGATTTTGGCAAAAGAAAATCTTTTCAAATTCAGTCAAATATCTAGGCCAAATAATACAAAATAACACAGTACGACCAATAAGGGACAATTTAATTTCAATCAAAAATTTTCCAATACAAAAAAATCAAAAGAATATAAGACAATTTTTAGGGAAAATTAAATTTTATCATGAATATATACCGAATAGTGCCAAAATATTAGAACCACTCCATAATTTACTTCAAAAAGATCAAAAATTTATTTGACCTGAAAGTTGTCAAAATCATTTGGAATAAAAATATTGTTATGCTCACAACCAATCTTGGAGATATTTGATCGAAAATGTAAAGAAATTATATTTCTTACTAGCATCACCCAGTGGGCTTCGCACCACCATACATAAAATGTTTTTTTTATATCGCAAGAAATTTTTCATATTAAGTTTTCTTTATAGAACTCGTAAAATGTTTAAACAGTTGAATTAGTTGATTTTTTTCATTCAACATACTTTCTAAAGATGTCACAATAGCCTTTTCTGTACTTTTTTAAAATTTGATTGTGGTGGTCACCTATATACAGGTAAGGTGAAAGAGCCGATAAAAACTTGTAATTAAACTTTGATTCTTTAATTTCCATTTAAATTTTTTACGCTTAATAAATTATGCTAAAATAAATAAAGTTAAAAATGTTTTTCCAGTTCCTTGAATGCTCCAGTTTTTATTATATTTTCGCCCAAAATTAATATTAACATAATACACTTACAACCACAACAGTACAACAGAAATGCTCATAAGCGGCTGTGTATTTGTTATTGTTTTTCCCATACAGGCATTTCGTATGAGAGGAACATTACTCACATAAAATATCATAACTCAGGAACGGCTGCACCGATTTCAATCAAACTTCACACAAACCACCTCCTCAAATATAGAAAATAACTCTAAAATTTTTGTGTCAATCGGTTCGGCGGTTCTTGAGTTATAAGATTACCAAGGAAATGTAATATATAACGACAACTTGAAATAACCCAGGATCAGCAGTGTGGTTTGGAATTTCAGTTGATATAGGGCTATCGATTTGATCCGGAGTTATTTTATGTACCAGCCAAATTAGTATATGTGCGTGCGGCAATCCCCTTTTCTGCCATTCGATGGAGTACATATGGCAACGCACCTCCCCAAATACATTTAATTTCACAATTAAATCCATAAGTGCTTTACATTTTTGCCGAAATGGATACTCATGTGGTTCAAACACATCCTAGGGTTATTCAGGTCCACGTTTTGGTCTATATCTCGAGACCCTAGTTACGGAGGGGCATTAGACATACTCTATACTATAGAATCATCAGCAGCTTCCATTTGCTACCCATATTGTACAAACACATCCTAGTATTACCCGGGTCCACGTTTTGGATTATATCTCGAGACCCTAGTCACGGAACGGTATGAAAAATACTCTATACTATAGAAATCATCAACAGCTCCCATTTGCTACCCATATTGTACGAACACATCCTTAAGTTATCAGGGTCCACATTTTGGGCGATATCTCGAGACCCTAGTCACGGAGCGGCATCAAAAATACTCTATACTATAGAATCATCAGCAGCTTCCATTTGCTACCCATATTGTACAAACACATTCTAGGGTTACCCGGGTCCACGTTTTGGATTATATCTAGAGACCCTAGTCACGGAACGGTATGAAAAATACTCTATACTATAGAAATCATCAACAGCTCCCATTTGCTACCCATATTGTACGAACACATCCTTAAGTTATCGGGGTCCACATTTTGGGCGATATCTCGAGACCCTAGTCACGGAGCGGCATCAAAACTACTCTATACTATAGAATCATCAGCAGCTTCCATTTGCTACCCATATTGTACAAACACATCCTAGGGTTACCCGAGTTCACGTTTTGGCCTATTTCTCGAGACCCTGGTATCCGATTCTTAAAATTTTAAAACACAAACCATCTACTGAATGGTCCAAACAAAGCCTAAAAATTTGGTTTGGATAGGTGAGCCCGTTCTTGAGTTATAAGATTACCAAGGAAATGTAACTTCTTTTTATATATATAGATTATATTACATATTCATTTAGTTTTAAATTCACCGCTCATCTCATAGAGTAAGGGAACACTTATTCATTTGCATTCATTACAAATTCAAGTGGAAATATTAAATTTCATTCATTTTAAAAAATCAATCGTATTTGCAAAAAAAAAAAACATATTTAGTATAGTATTCAATTAAATATAAATTAAGGCGGCCAGTCGCGACAAATATTGATTTCATTTGATTTTCAAATGCTATAGTTTTATGTAGTAAAAGATTTGACGAATAAATTTTAACTGTGTCATCAAAAAAAATCATAAAAATGTGCCTTTTTTCCATGAATTAACGTTACCCCCCCTTAAACCAGTGTAGTTTAGCAAGTAAGAAAAACAGAAAACATATGATTGAACCTTAAGTGAAATAATAAAATCTTTATATGTTGCACTTCCGCTCCCATACCGTAAATGCAATACTAAGTAATATTAAAAAAATAATTTATTATTTTTCGGTCGCAATTCCAAGAATTGCAACCGTTTCAAAAATTAACTTAAAAAGAAAAGAAGAAAATAAGAAATTGTAAAATTCGCATTTATTGCATTTCCGTTCCTATTACGAAAATGCAATGTTGAATTACTCTATAAAAACACAAATGTAAATAGGTTTAAGTCAGTCTTGTTCCTCCCGTTCATCGGAGTAGTTGCTGAGTTTAATAAATAAACAAAATAAAAAAGGAAACAAATTTAGTTTTTTTATATCTCGAGTTAACGGCAAAAACGTAAATCGCGTGCCGTTATTTTCGGTGTATTTTTCAGCGTGGTTTCTGGCGCGTGTGCGCGTGCCGTTAATTCGCGTGGGTTATTTGAGCGCGTGCATACTAGGTTGTCGTGCCGTTATATTGCCATCCTTGGCAACGGTAAAAAGGGCGTCTCCTTTTGTGCGTGGGTACAGTACTGCGCCAATGATGAATATCTTGTGCAGCTCCTGCGACCAGAGCGTTCTGCGTTTGGCCTAAGGTCGAGACCGGTGCTAGCTTCACATTGGTTGACCCGTCCCTGCACGGATAACCGTGTTCTGACCGTCAGGGCAGTGGTGGTGACCTTGTCAGGCCTTTGGCTGGCGGTGTGGGATACGCCCTCGCGCTTGCTTTGGCTCGCCGTTAGGTCCGGTTGCTGTTATGCGTCCTATAAATGAAAGAAGTGTTCCAAGTTCGCAAGCTTATTCCAGTTATTGTGAATTCTTAGTTGAGAAGGGCTTCCCAAATCATCATAGCCTTATGGGATTAATTAAATATACCTTTGAACCGATGGACAAACCAACAATAATTGGAAAGAAAGTTTTATGGAAGTATGAAGAAAAGATAAAAGTTGAAAAGGGACAAAGATTAATTGTTAAGGTGAAAAAGTCTTATATTGTTAAAAAACAATATGATGGTGAAGAAGCAAGAAAATATGTAATGAATTTAATTCGTTCTTTTTGTGGGTATAATAAAAGCGGATAAAGGGCTCACCTGAGAAGAAGAGCAATTGCTTCCCCATCAATCCCCATGCGAGCTTTTCTATTGCTCGTTGAAGAATTCCATCTAAAACTAGGGAAAAAGATTCCTGGAAGCACTATATCTATTGAAAATAGTTGGCACTATGGGAAAAGCTAAAGTGGACCCAGAAGCTGTTGTTTCTTTACAAGCAACTCAAGGCGCCACTAAATGGAATAAGTGTCTAAGGGCTAGTGGTTTTGGCATGATGTCACAAACGTTTTTTGATTCAGAAAGAAGAAGAATCCTTGGCCTTCCAAGTTTAGACAACAGTGCAAAGATATTTGCAAAAGTCTGCCAAGCTAGTCATTTTTTGCATACCGTGAAACGTATAGCATTGGGGAAAGGGCTACAAGGTAAATCAAAGATTTTGGCAAAAGAAAATCTTTTCAAATTCAGTCAAATATCTAGGCCAAATAATACAAAATAACACAGTACGACCAATAAGGGACAATTTAATTTCAATCAAAAATTTTCCAATACAAAAAAATCAAAAGAATATAAGACAATTTTTAGGGAAAATTAAATTTTATCATGAATATATACCGAATAGTGCCAAAATATTAGAACCACTCCATAATTTACTTCAAAAAGATCAAAAATTTATTTGACCTGAAAGTTGTCAAAATCATTTGGAATAAAAATATTGTTCAAAAAATAAGTAAAACGACGAAAAGCAATACGAGTACAAATACTCATAAAAGCAACCACAACTACAACGATTTAGATGCTAACAATGATATGTCGGATGAATTGAGCGCGTACAGCTCGGAGGAAGACGAAGTGACATCACGAAAATCGCGAAAAATACAGCCAACTGATGCTGCGGATTACGAGGATGGGGGCGGAATGTAAAAATGTAAATTAATTTGTGTGCAAATAAATTACAAGTGATATTTTCATATTTGAGCCGTAAGCCCTGGCAGCTAGTGTTCCTTTTTTTTATTGTAAAATAATAATTTATTGTTATTTTCCATATATTAAATTAAATTAATTAAAAATATTGTTATGCTCACAACCAATCTTGGAAATATTTGATCGAAGATGTAAAGAAATTATATTTCTTATTATATTACATATTCATTTAGTTGTAAATTCACCGCTCATCTCTTAGAGTAAGGGAACACTTATTCATTTGCATTCATTACAAATTCAAGTGGAAATATTAAATTTCATTCACTTTAAAAAATCAATCGTATTTGCGAGATCTCCCCTGATGAGTTCATGGGGGAGCTTTTCCATTTGAACCTGAAGGAGTTCAGCCCTGGTTGTCCGGAGAAGGACGTCAGGATGGTCAGCCGTCTTTGGAAGGTCAGTCCTGATGGGGTGACGAATGTTGTCCTTGAGGGCACGGACATGCTAATGTCCGCCCTCTTGGAGGCAGGTCGTTGCTACGTCAAGTGGTTTTCCTTCCGGGTACGGCCGGACCAGTTGACGCCCGGCTGTTTCCGCTGCATGGGCTTTGAACATAGGGTGGCGGAATACAGGCCAAGAAGGAGGTCTGCCGAAGGTGCGGGCAGGAAGGGCTCAGGAGTGCAGGTTATGTCAATGCCCCGCATTGTCCCAACTAAACCGTCAGGAGGCTTATGCCGTAATGTGTGAGTTGGGGGCGCGTATGTTGGAGGGGGGCTGCGGCATTGCTTTGCTCCAGGAACCATGCTCCACCAATGGGGTGGTGAGAGGTCTTCCTGGGGGCTTTAGGGTCTTTACTGACCTTTGAGTCAATGCCGCAGTAGCTGTGTGTGAGCCAAGCTACTCTTATGTAGTAGTTGACTCATGGTGAGGAGTATTCATATGGGCTAGAGACAAAAAAAAAAGCTAAATCAAGTTACGAAAATGGACGCACAACAATATGCACCACCCCGTTATTCTCTCCATCGTGGGTAGCAGCAATAGGGTTATGATTTTAATTTGTTTCTATTCATTTGGTCTCTAAATTGTCAAATGTTGCTTACGTTTTATCCAATTCGCGTGAAGGGTCAATCTTTGTTTATAGATTTAGAGATTCTAGGGGCCAAAAGCAAAAATAAAATTCATTGCACTACTGCTGCTACCTGTTTAATGTGCCTTGAGCTACATAGAATTTTTTCAATCACGTATTAACCGTAGAGATGTAATTTTGATTTTTTCAATCATTACAAATTCAAGTTGAAATCTTTAATTTCATTCTTTAAAAAAAAAATTAATTTCATTCTTGCCAAAAAAAAAATAATTAGTATAGTTGTAAATTCTATTAAATATAAATTAAGGCGGCCAGTCGCGAAATACTCGTATTGATTTCACATAAAATACTCAATGATTGAGATTGAAAAAAAAGCATCGACCCGCTCAGCGAGTAAAGCGAATTGTGTGTCGAAAACAACACTTTACAAAACGAAAGCTGGAAAATGCCAACGTCCCATTCCCAACGGAGTGCTCCATCGTAATCCATATTTGAATTTCTTACGTGAATTTCGCCTTCGCAATGGTCATCTCCCTGCGGTGGAAATTATTCGACGCGGCGCCAAGGAGTGGAAGAATATGCCTAAAGAGGGATAACTTGGCGAAGAATGCCAAGTTTTCTGAGGTGGCGCTCGATGTGAGCGTAAGACGGAAGCTCCACCAATGGCTTATGGAACTCCTGCACCAAAAATAGCAGAAACAGTTTTAAGGTCTTATAATTTTAATCTGAAAACAGAAAACAAAATAATTGAAATTGATGGATATAAAATTGATAACCCAGTTTGGGAAAATAATGGATCCTTTCCATTTGGAATAGTAAGTTCTAATTGGCATCCAGGGGAATTACACCGAATGGCTTATACATTTTTGGTAGAAAATTTTATAGCAATTAAAGATCTGGCTTGCAATGTAATAGAAATGGCAATGTATACCAACTCGGATATATTGACAAAAGGAAGACAAACTTGGGATCCTATAAATGGAAGAAGTGTTCCAAGTTCGCAAGCTTATTCCAGTTATTGTGAATTCTTAGTTGAGAAGGGCTTCCCAAATCATCATAGCCTTATGGGATTAATTAAATATACCTTTGAACCGATGGACAAACCAACAATAATTGGAAAGAAAGTTTTATGGAAGTATGAAGAAAGATAAAAGTTGAAAAGGGACAAAGATTAATTGTTAAGGTGAAAAAGTCTTATATTGTTAAAAAACAATATGATGGTGAAGAAGCAAGAAAATATGTAATGAATTTAATTCGTTCTTTTTGTGGGTATAATAAAAGCGGATAGAGGGCTCACCTGAGAAGAAGAGCAATTGCTTCCCCATCAATCCCCATGCGAGCTTTTCTATTGCTCGTTGAAGAATTCCATCTAAAACTAGGGAAAAAGATTCCTGGAAGCACTATATCTATTGAAAATAGTTAGCACTATGGGGAAAGCTAAAGTGGACCCAGAAGCTGTTGTTTCTTTACAAGCAACTCAAGGCGCCACTAAATGGAATGAGTGTCTAAGGGCTAGTGGTTTTGGCATGATGTCACAAACGTTTTTTGATTCAGAAAGAAGAAGAATCCTTGGCCTTCCAAGTTTAGACAACAGTGCAAAGATATTTGCAAAAGTCTGCCAAGCTAGTCATTTTTTGCTTACCGTGAAACGTATAGCATTGGGGAAAGGGCTACAAGGTAAATCAAAGATTTTGGCAAAAGAAAATCTTTTCAAATTCAGTCAAATATCTAGGCCATATAATACAAAATAACACAGTACGACCAATAAGGGACAATTTAATTTCAATCAAAAATTTTCCAATACAAAAAAATCAAAAGAATATAAGACAATTTTTAGGGAAAATTAAATTTTATCATGAATATATACCGAATAGTGCCAAAATATTAGAACCACTCCATAATTTACTTCAAAAAGATCAAAAATTTATTTGACCTGAAAGTTGTCAAAATCATTTGGAATAAAAATATTGTTATGCTCACAACCAATCTTGGAGATATTTGATCGAAAATGTAAAGAAATTATATTTCTTATTATATTACATATTCATTTAGTTTTAAATTCACCGCTCATCTCATAGAGTAAGGGAACACTTATTCATTTGCATTCATTACAAATTCAAGTGGAAATATTAAATTTCATTCATTTTAAAAAATCAATCGTATTTGCAAAAAAAAAAAACATATTTAGTATAGTATTCAATTAAATATAAATTAAGGCGGCCAGTCGCGACAAATATTGATTTCATTTGATTTTCAAATGCTATAGTTTTATGTAGTAAAAGATTTGACGAATAAATTTTAACTGTGTCATCAAAAAAAATCATAAAAATGTGCCTTTTTTCCATGAATTAACGTTACCCCCCCTTAAACCAGTGTAGTTTAGCAAGTAAGAAAAACAGAAAACATATGATTGAACCTTAAGTGAAATAATAAAATCTTTATATGTTGCACTTCCGCTCCCATACCGTAAATGCAATACTAAGTAATATTAAAAAAATAATTTATTATTTTTCGGTCGCAATTCCAAGAATTGCAACCGTTTCAAAAATTAACTTAAAAAGAAAAGAAGAAAATAAGAAATTGTAAAATTCGCATTTATTGCATTTCCGTTCCTATTACGAAAATGCAATGTTGAATTACTCTATAAAAACACAAATGTAAATAGTTTTAAGTCAGTCTTGTTCCTCCCGTTCATCGGAGTAGTTGCTGAGTTTAATAAATAAACAAAATAAAAAAGGAAACAAATTTAGTTTTTTTATATCTCGAGTTAACGGCAAAAACGTAAATCGCGTGCCGTTATTTTCGGTGTATTTTTCAGCGTGGTTTCTGGCGCGTGTGCGCGTGCCGTTAATTCGCGTGGGTTATTTGAGCGCGTGCATACTAGGTTGTCGTGCCGCTATATTGCCATCCTTGGCAACGGTAAAAAGGGCGTCTCCTTTTGTGCGTGGGTACAGTACTGCGCCAATGATGAATATCTTGTGCAGCTCCTGCGACCAGAGCGTTCTGCGTTTGGCCTAAGGTCGAGACCGGTGCTAGCTTCACATTGGTTGGCCCGTCCCTGCACGGATAACCGTGTTCTGACCGTCAGGGCAGTGGTGGTGACCTTGTCAGGCCTTTGGCTGGCGGTGTGGGATACGCCCTCGCGCTTGCTTTGGCTCGCCGTTAGGTCCGGTTGCTGTTATGCGTCCTATAAATTAAAGAAGTGTTCCAAGTTCGCAAGCTTATTCCAGTTATTGTGAATTCTTAGTTGAGAAGGGCTTCCCAAATCATCATAGCCTTATGGGATTAATTAAATATACCTTTGAACCGATGGACAAACCAACAATAATTGGAAAGAAAGTTTTATGGAAGTATGAAGAAAAGATAAAAGTTGAAAAGGGACAAAGATTAATTGTTAAGGTGAAAAAGTCTTATATTGTTAAAAAACAATATGATGGTGAAGAAGCAAGAAAATATGTAATGAATTTAATTCGTTCTTTTTGTGGGTATAATAAAAGCGGATAAAGGGCTCACCTGAGAAGAAGAGCAATTGCTTCCCCATCAATCCCCATGCGAGCTTTTCTATTGCTCGTTGAAGAATTCCATCTAAAACTAGGGAAAAAGATTCCTGGAACCACTATCTCTATTGAAAATAGTTGGCACTATGGGGAAAGCTAAAGTGGACCCAGAAGCTGTTGTTTCTTTACAAGCAACTCAAGGCGCCACTAAATGGAATGAGTGTCTAAGGGCTAGTGGTTTTGGCATGATGTCACAAACGTTTTTTGATTCAGAAAGAAGAAGAATCCTTGGCCTTCCAAGTTTAGACAACTGTGCAAAGATATTTGCAAAAGTCTGCCAAGCTAGTCATTTTTTGCTTACCGTGAAACGTATAGCATTGGGGAAAGGGCTACAAGGTAAATCAAAGATTTTGGCAAAAGAAAATCTTTTAAAATTCAGTCAAATATCTAGGCCATATAATACAAAATAACACAGTACGACCAATAAGGGACAATTTAATTTCAATCAAAAATTTTCCAATACAAAAAAATCAAAAGAATATAAGACAATTTTTAGGGAAAATTAAATTTTATCATGAATATATACCGAATAGTGCCAAAATATTAGAACCACTCCATAATTTACTTCAAAAAGATCAAAAATTTATTTGACCTGAAAGTTGTCAAAATCATTTGGAATAAAAATATTGTTCAAAAAATAAGTAAAACGACGAAAAGCAATACGAGTACAAATACTCATAAAAGCAACCACAACTACAACGATTTAGATGCTAACAATGATATGTCGGATGAATTGAGCGCGTACAGCTCGGAGGAAGACGAGGTGACATCACGAAAATCGCGAAAAATACAGCCAACTGATGCTGCGGATTACGAGGATGGGGGCGGAATGTAAAAATGTAAATTAATTTGTGTGCAAATAAATTACAAGTGATATTTTCATATTTGAGCCGTAAGCCCTGGCAGCTAGTGTTCCTTTTTTTTATTGTAAAATAATAATTTATTGTTATTTTCCATATATTAAATTAAATTAATTAAAAATATTGTTATGCTCACAACCAATCTTGGAAATATTTGATCGAAGATGTAAAGATATTATATTTCTTATTATATTACATATTCATTTAGTTTTAAATTCAGCGCTCATCTCTTAGAGTAAGGGAACACTTATTCATTTGCATTCATTACAAATTCAAGTGGAAATATTAAATTTCATTCACTTTAAAAAATCAATCGTATTTGCGAGATCTCCCCTGATGAGTTCATGGGGGAGCTTTTCCATTTGAACCTGAAGGAGTTCAGCCCTGGTTGTCCGGAGAAGGACGTCAGGATGGTCAGCCGTCTTTGGAAGGTCAGTCCTGATGGGGTGACGAATGTTGTCCTTGAGGGCACATGCTAATGTCCGCCCTCTTGGAGGCAGGTCGTTGCTACGTCAAGTGGTTTTCCTTCCGGGTACGGCCGGACCAGTTGACGCCCGGCTGTTTCCGCTGCATGGGCTTTGAACATAGGGTGGCGGAATGCAGGCCAAGAAGGATGTCTGCCGAAGGTGCGGGCAGGAAGGGCACATGAGTGCAGGTTGTGGCAATGCCCCGCATTGTCCCAACTAAACCGTCAGGAGGCTTATGCCGTAATGTGTGAGTTGGGGGTGCGTATGTTGGAGGGGGGCTGCGGCATTGCTTTGCTCCAGGAACCATGCTCTACCAATGGGGTGGTGAGAGGTCTTCCTGGGGGCTTTAGGGTCTTTACTGACCTTTGAGTCAATGCCGCAGTAGCTGTGTGTGAGCCAATCTACTCTTATGTAGTAGTTGACTCATGGTGAGGAGTATTCATATGGGCTAGAAACCAAAAAAAAAAGCTAAATCAAGTTACGAAAATGGACGCACAACGATATGCACCACCCCGTTATTCTCTCCATCGTGGGTAGCAGCAATAGGGTTATGATTTTAATTTGTTTCTATTCTTTTGGTCTCTAAATTGTCAAATGTTGCTTACGTTTTATCCAATTCGCGTGAAGGGTCAATCTTTGTTTATAGATTTAAAGATTCTAGGGGCCAAAAGCAAAAATAAAATTCATTGCACTACTGCTGCTACCTGTTTAATGTGCCTTGAGCTACATAGAATTTTTTCAATCACGTAGTAACCGTAGAGATGTAATTTTGATTTTTTCAATCATTACAAATTCAAGTTGAAATCTTTAATTTCATTCTTTAAAAAAAAAATTAATTTCATTCTTGCCAAAAAAAAAATAATTAGTATAGTTGTAAATTTTTTAAATATAATTTAAGGCGGCCAGTCGCGAAATACTCGTATTGATTTCACATAAAATACTCAATGATTGAGATTGAAAAAAAAGCATCGACCCGCTCAGCGAGTAAAGCGAATTGTGTGTCGAAAACAACACTTTACAAAACGAAAGCTGGAAAATGCCAACGTCCCATTCCCAACGGAGTGCTCCATCGTAATCCATATTTGAATTTCTTACGTGAATTTCGCCTTCGCAATGGTCATCTCCCTGCGGTGGAAATTATTCGACGCGGCGCCAAGGAGTGGAAGAATATGCCTAAAGAGGGATAACTTGGCGAAGAATGCCAAGTTTTCTGAGGTGGCGCTCGATGTGAGCGTAAGACGGAAGCTCCACCAATGGCTTATGGAACTCCTGCACCAAAAATAGCAGAAACAGTTTTAAGGTCTTATAATTTTAATCTGAAAACAGAAAACAAAACAATTGAAATTGATGGATATAAAATTGATAACCCAGTTTGGGAAAATAATGGATCCTTTCCATTTGGAATAGTAAGTTCTAATTGGCATCCAGGGGAATTACACCGAATGGCTTATACATTTTTGGTAGAAAATTTTATAGCAATTAAAGATCTGGCTTGCAATGTAATAGAAATGGCAATGTATACCAACTCGGATATATTGACAAAAGGAAGACAAACTTGGGATCCTATAAATGAAAGAAGTGTTCCAAGTTCGCAAGCTTATTCCAGTTATTGTGAATTCTTAGTTGAGAAGGGCTTCCCAAATCATCATAGCCTTATGGGATTAATTAAATATACCTTTGAACCGATGAACAAACCAACAATAATTGGAAAGAAAGTTTTATGGAAGTATGAAGAAAAGATAAAAGTTGAAAAGGGACAAAGATTAATTGTTAAGGTGAAAAAGTCTTATATTGTTAAAAAACAATATGATGGTGAAGAAGCAAGAAAATATGTAATTAATTTAATGGGTTTTTGTGGGTATAATAAAAGCGGATAAAGGGCTCACCTGAGAAGAAGAGCAATTGCTTCCCCATCAATCCCCATGCGAGCTTTTCTATTGCTCGTTGAAGAATTCCATCTAAAACTAGGGAAAAAGATTCCTGGAACCACTATCTCTATTGAAAATAGTTGGCACTATGGGGAAAGCTAAAGTGGACCCAGAAGCTGTTGTTTCTTTACAAGCAACTCAAGGCGCCACTAAATGGAATGAGTGTCTAAGGGCTAGTGGTTTTGGCATGATGTCACAAACGTTTTTTGATTCAGAAAGAAGAAGAATCCTTGGCCTTCCAAGTTTAGACAACTGTGCAAAGATATTTGCAAAAGTCTGCCAAGCTAGTCATTTTTTGCTTACCGTGAAACGTATAGCATTGGGGAAAGGGCTACAAGGTAAATCAAAGATTTTGGCAAAAGAAAATCTTTTAAAATTCAGTCAAATATCTAGGCCATATAATACAAAATAACACAGTACGACCAATAAGGGACAATTTAATTTCAATCAAAAATTTTCCAATACAAAAAAATCAAAAGAATATAAGACAATTTTTAGGGAAAATTAAATTTTATCATGAATATATACCGAATAGTGCCAAAATATTAGAACCACTCCATAATTTACTTCAAAAAGATCAAAAATTTATTTGACCTGAAAGTTGTCAAAATCATTTGGAATAAAAATATTGTTCAAAAAATAAGTAAAACGACGAAAAGCAATACGAGTACAAATACTCATAAAAGCAACCACAACTACAACGATTTAGATGCTAACAATGATATGTCGGATGAATTGAGCGCGTACAGCTCGGAGGAAGACGAGGTGACATCACGAAAATCGCGAAAAATACAGCCAACTGATGCTGCGGATTACGAGGATGGGGGCGGAATGTAAAAATGTAAATTAATTTGTGTGCAAATAAATTACAAGTGATATTTTCATATTTGAACCGTAAGCCCTGGCAGCTAGTGTTCCTTTTTTTTATTGTAAAATAATAATTTATTGTTATTTTCCATATATTAAATTAAATTAATTAAAAATATTGTTATGCTCACAACCAATCTTGGAAATATTTGATCGAAGATGTAAAGATATTATATTTCTTATTATATTACATATTCATTTAGTTTTAAATTCACCGCTCATCTCTTAGAGTAAGGGAACACTTATTCATTTGCATTCATTACAAATTCAAGTGGAAATATTAAATTTCATTCATTTTAAAAAATCAATCGTATTTGCGAGATCTCCCCTGATGAGTTCATGGGGGAGCTTTTCCATTTGAACCTGAAGGAGTTCAGCCCTGGTTGTCCGGAGAAGGACGTCAGGATGGTCAGCCGTCTTTGGAAGGTCAGTCCTGATGGGGTGACGAATGTTGTCCTTGAGGGCACGGACATGCTAATGTCCGCCCTCTTGGAGGCAGGTCGTTGCTACGTCAAGTGGTTTTCCTTCCGGGTACGGCCGGACCAGTTGACGCCCGGCTGTTTCCGCTGCATGGGCTTTGAACATAGGTTGGCGGAATGCAGGCCAAGAAGGATGTCTACCGAAGGTGCGGGCAGGAAGGGCACAGGAGTGCAGGTTATGGCAATGCCCCGCATTGTCCCAACTAAACCGTAAGGAGGCTTATGCCGTAATGTGTGAGTTGGGGGCGCGTATGTTGGAGGGGGGCTGCGGCATTGCTTTGCTCCAGGAACCATGCTCCACCAATGGGGTGGTGAGAGGTCTTCCTGGGGGCTTTAGGGTCTTTACTGACCTTTGAGTCAATGCCGCAGTAGCTGTGTGTGAGCCAAGCTACTCTTATGTAGTAGTTGACTCATGGTGAGGAGTATTCATATGGGCTAGAGACCAAAAAAAAAGCTAAATCAAGTTACGAAAATGGACGCACAACGATATGCACCACCCCGTTATTCTCTCCATCGTGGGTAGCAGCAATAGGGTTATGATTTTAATTTGTTTCTATTCATTTGGTCTCTAAATTGTCAAATGTTGCTTACGTTTTATCCAATTCGCGTGAAGGGTCAATCTTTGTTTATAGATTTAGAGATTCTAGGGGCCAAAAGCAAAAATAAAATTCATTGCACTACTGCTGCTACCTGTTTAATGTGCCTTGAGCTACATAGAATTTTTTCAATCACGTAGTAACCGTAGAGATGTAATTTTGATTTTTTCAATCATTACAAATTCAAGTTGAAATCTTTAATTTCATTCTTTAAAAAAAAAATTAATTTCATTCTTGCCAAAAAAAAAATAATTAGTATAGTTGTAAATTCTATTAAATATAAATTAAGGCGGCCAGTCGCGAAATACTCGTATTGATTTCACATAAAATACTCAATGATTGAGATTGAAAAAAAAGCATCGACCCGCTCAGCGAGTAAAGCGAATTGTGTGTCGAAAACAACACTTTACAAAACGAAAGCTGGAAAATGCCAACGTCCCATTCCCAACGGAGTGCTCCATCGTAATCCATATTTGAATTTCTTACGTGAATTTCGCCTTCGCAATGGTCATCTCCCTGCGGTGGAAATTATTCGACGCGGCGCCAAGCAGTGGAAGAATATGCCTAAAGAAGGATAACTTGGCGAAGAATGCCAAGTTTTCTGAGGTGGCGCTCGATGTGAGCGTAAGACGGAAGCTCCACCAATGGCTTATGGAACTCCTGCACCAAAAATAGCAGAAATAGTTTTAAGGTCTTATAATTTTAATCTGAAAACAGAAAACAAAACAATTGAAATTGATGGATATAAAATGATAACCCAGTTTGGGAAAATAATGGATCCTTTCCATTTGGAATAGTAAGTTCTAATTGGCATCCAGGGGAATTACACCGAATGGCTTATACATTTTTGGTAGAAAATTTTATAGCAATTAAAGATCTGGCTTGCAATGTAATAGAAATGGCAATGTATACCAACTCGGATATATTGACAAAAGGAAGACAAACTTGGGATCCTATAAATGAAAGAAGTGTTCCAAGTTCGCAAGCTTATTCCAGTTATTGTGAATTCTTAGTTGAGAAGGGCTTCCCAAATCATCATAGCCTTAAGGGATTAATTAAATATACCTTTGAACCGATGGACAAACCAACAATAATTGGAAAGAAAGTTTTATGGAAGTATGAAGAAAAGATAAAAGTTGAAAAGGGACAAAGATTAATTGTTAAGGTGAAAAAGTCTTATATTGTTAAAAAACAATATGATGGTGAAGAAGCAAGAAAATATGTAATGAATTTAATTCGTTCGTTTTGTGGGTATAATAAAAGCGGATAAAGGGCTCACCTGAGAAGAAGAGCAATTGCTTCCCCATCAATCCCCATGCGAGCTTTTCTATTGCTCGTTGAAGAATTCCATCTAAAACTAGGGAAAAAGATTCCTGGAACCACTATATCTATTGAAAATAGTTGGCACTATGGGAAAAGCTAAAGTGGACCCAGAAGCTGTTGTTTCTTTACAAGCAACTCAAGGCGCCACTAAATGGAATGAGTGTCTAAGGGCTAGTGGTTTTGGCATGATGTCACAAACGTTTTTTGATTCAGAAAGAAGAAGAATCCTTGGCCTTCCAAGTTTAGACAACAGTGCAAAGATATTTGCAAAAGTCTGCCAAGCTAGTCATTTTTTGCATACCGTGAAACGTATAGCATTGGGGAAAGGGCTACAAGGTAAATCAAAGATTTTGGCAAAAGCAAATCTTTTCAAATTCAGTCAAATATCTAGGCCATATAATACAAAATAACACAGTACGACCAATAAGGGACAATTTAATTTCAATCAAAAATTTTCCAATACAAAAAAATCAAAAGAATATAAGACAATTTTTAGGGAAAATTAAATTTTATCATGAATATATACCGAATAGTGCCAAAATATTAGAACCACTCCATAATTTACTTCAAAAAGATCAAAAATTTATTTGACCTGAAAGTTGTCAAAATCATTTGGAATAAAAATATTGTTATGCTCACAACCAATCTTGGAGATATTTGATCGAAAATGTAAAGAAATTATATTTCTTATTATATTACATATTCATTTAGTTTTAAATTCACCGCTCATCTCATAGAGTAAGGGAACACTTATTCATTTGCATTCATTACAAATTCAAGTGGAAATATTAAATTTCATTCATTTTAAAAAATCAATTGTATTTGCAAAAAAAAAAAACATATTTAGTATAGTATTCAATTAAATATAAATTAAGGCGGCCAGTCGCGACAAATATTGATTTCATTTGATTTTCAAATGCTATAGTTTTATGTAGTAAAAGATTTGACGAATAAATTTTAACTGTGTCATCAAAAAAAATCATAAAAATGTGCCTTTTTTCCATGAATTAACGTTACCCCCCCTTAAACCAGTGTAGTTTAGCAAGTAAGAAAAACAGAAAACATATGATTGAACCTTAAGTGAAATAATAAAATCTTTATATGTTGCACTTCCGCTCCCATACCGTAAATGCAATACTAAGTAATATTAAAAAAATAATTTATTATTTTTCGGTCGCAATTCCAAGAATTGCAACCGTTTCAAAAATTAACTTAAAAAGAAAAGAAGAAAATAAGAAATTGTAAAATTCGCATTTATTGCATTTCCGTTCCTATTACGAAAATGCAATGTTGAATTACTCTATAAAAACACAAATGTAAATAGTTTTAAGTCAGTCTTGTTCCTCCCGTTCATCGGAGTAGTTGCTGAGTTTAATAAATAAACAAAATAAAAAAGGAAACAAATTTAGTTTTTTTATATCTCGAGTTAACGGCAAAAACGTAAATCGCGTGCCGTTATTTTCGGTGTATTTTTCAGCGTGGTTTCTGGCGCGTGTGCGCGTGCCGTTAATTCGCGTGGGTTATTTGAGCGCGTGCATACTAGGTTGTCGTGCCGCTATATTGCCATCCTTGGCAACGGTAAAAAGGGCGTCTCCTTTTGTGCGTGGGTACAGTACTGCGCCAATGATGAATATCTTGTGCAGCTCCTGCGACCAGAGCGTTCTGCGTTTGGCCTAAGGTCGAGACCGGTGCTAGCTTCACATTGGTTGACCCGTCCCTGCACGGATAACCGTGTTCTGACCGTCAGGGCAGTGGTGGTGACCTTGTCAGGCCTTTGGCTGGCGGTGTGGGATACGCCCTCGCGCTTGCTTTGGCTCGCCGTTAGGTCCGGTTGCTGTTATGCGTCCTATAAATTAAAGAAGTGTTCCAAGTTCGCAAGCTTATTCCAGTTATTGTGAATTCTTAGTTGAGAAGGGCTTCCCAAATCATCATAGCCTTATGGGATTAATTAAATATACCTTTGAACCGATGGACAAACCAACAATAATTGGAAAGAAAGTTTTATGGAAGTATGAAGAAAAGATAAAAGTTGAAAAGGGACAAAGATTAATTGTTAAGGTGAAAAAGTCTTATATTGTTAAAAAACAATATGATGGTGAAGAAGCAAGAAAATATGTAATGAATTTAATTCGTTCTTTTTGTGGGTATAATAAAAGCGGATAAAGGGCTCACCTGAGAAGAAGAGCAATTGCTTCCCCATCAATCCCCATGCGAGCTTTTCTATTGCTCGTTGAAGAATTCCATCTAAAACTAGGGAAAAAGATTCCTGGAACCACTATCTCTATTGAAAATAGTTGGCACTATGGGGAAAGCTAAAGTGGACCCAGAAGCTGTTGTTTCTTTACAAGCAACTCAAGGCGCCACTAAATGGAATGAGTGTCTAAGGGCTAGTGGTTTTGGCATGATGTCACAAACGTTTTTTGATTCAGAAAGAAGAAGAATCCTTGGCCTTCCAAGTTTAGACAACTGTGCAAAGATATTTGCAAAAGTCTGCCAAGCTAGTCATTTTTTGCTTACCGTGAAACGTATAGCATTGGGGAAAGGGCTACAAGGTAAATCAAAGATTTTGGCAAAAGAAAATCTTTTAAAATTCAGTCAAATATCTAGGCCATATAATACAAAATAACACAGTACGACCAATAAGGGACAATTTAATTTCAATCAAAAATTTTCCAATACAAAAAAATCAAAAGAATATAAGACAATTTTTAGGGAAAATTAAATTTTATCATGAATATATACCGAATAGTGCCAAAATATTAGAACCACTCCATAATTTACTTCAAAAAGATCAAAAATTTATTTGACCTGAAAGTTGTCAAAATCATTTGGAATAAAAATATTGTTCAAAAAATAAGTAAAACGACGAAAAGCAATACGAGTACAAATACTCATAAAAGCAACCACAACTACAACGATTTAGATGCTAACAATGATATGTCGGATGAATTGAGCGCGTACAGCTCGGAGGAAGACGAGGTGACATCACGAAAATCGCGAAAAATACAGCCAACTGATGCTGCGGATTACGAGGATGGGGGCGGAATGTAAAAATGTAAATTAATTTGTGTGCAAATAAATTACAAGTGATATTTTCATATTTGAACCGTAAGCCCTGGCAGCTAGTGTTCCTTTTTTTTATTGTAAAATAATAATTTATTGTTATTTTCCATATATTAAATTAAATTAATTAAAAATATTGTTATGCTCACAACCAATCTTGGAAATATTTGATCGAAGATGTAAAGATATTATATTTCTTATTATATTACATATTCATTTAGTTTTAAATTCAGCGCTCATCTCTTAGAGTAAGGGAACACTTATTCATTTGCATTCATTACAAATTCAAGTGGAAATATTAAATTTCATTCACTTTAAAAAATCAATCGTATTTGCGAGATCTCCCCTGATGAGTTCATGGGGGAGCTTTTCCATTTGAACCTGAAGGAGTTCAGCCCTGGTTGTCCGGAGAAGGACGTCAGGATGGTCAGCCGTCTTTGGAAGGTCAGTCCTGATGGGGTGACGAATGTTGTCCTTGAGGGCACATGCTAATGTCCGCCCTCTTGGAGGCAGGTCGTTGCTACGTCAAGTGGTTTTCCTTCCGGGTACGGCCGGACCAGTTGACGCCCGGCTGTTTCCGCTGCATGGGCTTTGAACATAGGGTGGCGGAATGCAGGCCAAGAAGGATGTCTGCCGAAGGTGCGGGCAGGAAGGGCACAGGAGTGCAGGTTGTGGCAATGCCCCGCATTGTCCCAACTAAACCGTCAGGAGGCTTATGCCGTAATGTGTGAGTTGGGGGTGCGTATGTTGGAGGGGGGCTGCGGCATTGCTTTGCTCCAGGAACCATGCTCTACCAATGGGGTGGTGAGAGGTCTTCCTGGGGGCTTTAGGGTCTTTACTGACCTTTGAGTCAATGCCGCAGTAGCTGTGTGTGAGCCAATCTACTCTTATGTAGTAGTTGACTCATGGTGAGGAGTATTCATATGGGCTAGAAACCAAAAAAAAAAGCTAAATCAAGTTACGAAAATGGACGCACAACGATATGCACCACCCCGTTATTCTCTCCATCGTGGGTAGCAGCAATAGGGTTATGATTTTAATTTGTTTCTATTCTTTTGGTCTCTAAATTGTCAAATGTTGCTTACGTTTTATCCAATTCGCGTGAAGGGTCAATCTTTGTTTATAGATTTAAAGATTCTAGGGGCCAAAAGCAAAAATAAAATTCATTGCACTACTGCTGCTACCTGTTTAATGTGCCTTGAGCTACATAGAATTTTTTCAATCACGTAGTAACCGTAGAGATGTAATTTTGATTTTTTCAATCATTACAAATTCAAGTTGAAATCTTTAATTTCATTCTTTAAAAAAAAAATTAATTTCATTCTTGCCAAAAAAAAAATAATTAGTATAGTTGTAAATTTTTTAAATATAATTTAAGGCGGCCAGTCGCGAAATACTCGTATTGATTTCACATAAAATACTCAATGATTGAGATTGAAAAAAAAGCATCGACCCGCTCAGCGAGTAAAGCGAATTGTGTGTCGAAAACAACACTTTACAAAACGAAAGCTGGAAAATGCCAACGTCCCATTCCCAACGGAGTGCTCCATCGTAATCCATATTTGAATTTCTTACGTGAATTTCGCCTTCGCAATGGTCATCTCCCTGCGGTGGAAATTATTCGACGCGGCGCCAAGGAGTGGAAGAATATGCCTAAAGAGGGATAACTTGGCGAAGAATGCCAAGTTTTCTGAGGTGGCGCTCGATGTGAGCGTAAGACGGAAGCTCCACCAATGGCTTATGGAACTCCTGCACCAAAAATAGCAGAAACAGTTTTAAGGTCTTATAATTTTAATCTGAAAACAGAAAACAAAACAATTGAAATTGATGGATATAAAATTGATAACCCAGTTTGGGAAAATAATGGATCCTTTCCATTTGGAATAGTAAGTTCTAATTGGCATCCAGGGGAATTACACCGAATGGCTTATACATTTTTGGTAGAAAATTTTATAGCAATTAAAGATCTGGCTTGCAATGTAATAGAAATGGCAATGTATACCAACTCGGATATATTGACAAAAGGAAGACAAACTTGGGATCCTATAAATGAAAGAAGTGTTCCAAGTTCGCAAGCTTATTCCAGTTATTGTGAATTCTTAGTTGAGAAGGGCTTCCCAAATCATCATAGCCTTATGGGATTAATTAAATATACCTTTGAACCGATGAACAAACCAACAATAATTGGAAAGAAAGTTTTATGGAAGTATGAAGAAAAGATAAAAGTTGAAAAGGGACAAAGATTAATTGTTAAGGTGAAAAAGTCTTATATTGTTAAAAAACAATATGATGGTGAAGAAGCAAGAAAATATGTAATTAATTTAATGGGTTTTTGTGGGTATAATAAAAGCGGATAAAGGGCTCACCTGAGAAGAAGAGCAATTGCTTCCCCATCAATCCCCATGCGAGCTTTTCTATTGCTCGTTGAAGAATTCCATCTAAAACTAGGGAAAAAGATTCCTGGAACCACTATCTCTATTGAAAATAGTTGGCACTATGGGGAAAGCTAAAGTGGACCCAGAAGCTGTTGTTTCTTTACAAGCAACTCAAGGCGCCACTAAATGGAATGAGTGTCTAAGGGCTAGTGGTTTTGGCATGATGTCACAAACGTTTTTTGATTCAGAAAGAAGAAGAATCCTTGGCCTTCCAAGTTTAGACAACTGTGCAAAGATATTTGCAAAAGTCTGCCAAGCTAGTCATTTTTTGCTTACCGTGAAACGTATAGCATTGGGGAAAGGGCTACAAGGTAAATCAAAGATTTTGGCAAAAGAAAATCTTTTAAAATTCAGTCAAATATCTAGGCCATATAATACAAAATAACACAGTACGACCAATAAGGGACAATTTAATTTCAATCAAAAATTTTCCAATACAAAAAAATCAAAAGAATATAAGACAATTTTTAGGGAAAATTAAATTTTATCATGAATATATACCGAATAGTGCCAAAATATTAGAACCACTCCATAATTTACTTCAAAAAGATCAAAAATTTATTTGACCTGAAAGTTGTCAAAATCATTTGGAATAAAAATATTGTTCAAAAAATAAGTAAAACGACGAAAAGCAATACGAGTACAAATACTCATAAAAGCAACCACAACTACAACGATTTAGATGCTAACAATGATATGTCGGATGAATTGAGCGCGTACAGCTCGGAGGAAGACGAGGTGACATCACGAAAATCGCGAAAAATACAGCCAACTGATGCTGCGGATTACGAGGATGGGGGCGGAATGTAAAAATGTAAATTAATTTGTGTGCAAATAAATTACAAGTGATATTTTCATATTTGAACCGTAAGCCCTGGCAGCTAGTGTTCCTTTTTTTTATTGTAAAATAATAATTTATTGTTATTTTCCATATATTAAATTAAATTAATTAAAAATATTGTTATGCTCACAACCAATCTTGGAAATATTTGATCGAAGATGTAAAGATATTATATTTCTTATTATATTACATATTCATTTAGTTTTAAATTCAGCGCTCATCTCTTAGAGTAAGGGAACACTTATTCATTTGCATTCATTACAAATTCAAGTGGAAATATTAAATTTCATTCATTTTAAAAAATCAATCGTATTTGCGAGATCTCCCCTGATGAGTTCATGGGGGAGCTTTTCCATTTGAACCTGAAGGAGTTCAGCCCTGGTTGTCCGGAGAAGGACGTCAGGATGGTCAGCCGTCTTTGGAAGGTCAGTCCTGATGGGGTGACGAATGTTGTCCTTGAGGGCACGGACATGCTAATGTCCGCCCTCTTGGAGGCAGGTCGTTGCTACGTCAAGTGGTTTTCCTTCCGGGTACGGCCGGACCAGTTGACGCCCGGCTGTTTCCGCTGCATGGGCTTTGAACATAGGTTGGCGGAATGCAGGCCAAGAAGGATGTCTACCGAAGGTGCGGGCAGGAAGGGCACAGGAGTGCAGGTTATGGCAATGCCCCGCATTGTCCCAACTAAACCGTAAGGAGGCTTATGCCGTAATGTGTGAGTTGGGGGCGCGTATGTTGGAGGGGGGCTGCGGCATTGCTTTGCTCCAGGAACCATGCTCCACCAATGGGGTGGTGAGAGGTCTTCCTGGGGGCTTTAGGGTCTTTACTGACCTTTGAGTCAATGCCGCAGTAGCTGTGTGTGAGCCAAGCTACTCTTATGTAGTAGTTGACTCATGGTGAGGAGTATTCATATGGGCTAGAGACCAAAAAAAAAGCTAAATCAAGTTACGAAAATGGACGCACAACGATATGCACCACCCCGTTATTCTCTCCATCGTGGGTAGCAGCAATAGGGTTATGATTTTAATTTGTTTCTATTCATTTGGTCTCTAAATTGTCAAATGTTGCTTACGTTTTATCCAATTCGCGTGAAGGGTCAATCTTTGTTTATAGATTTAGAGATTCTAGGGGCCAAAAGCAAAAATAAAATTCATTGCACTACTGCTGCTACCTGTTTAATGTGCCTTGAGCTACATAGAATTTTTTCAATCACGTAGTAACCGTAGAGATGTAATTTTGATTTTTTCAATCATTACAAATTCAAGTTGAAATCTTTAATTTCATTCTTTAAAAAAAAAATTAATTTCATTCTTGCCAAAAAAAAAATAATTAGTATAGTTGTAAATTCTATTAAATATAAATTAAGGCGGCCAGTCGCGAAATACTCGTATTGATTTCACATAAAATACTCAATGATTGAGATTGAAAAAAAAGCATCGACCCGCTCAGCGAGTAAAGCGAATTGTGTGTCGAAAACAACACTTTACAAAACGAAAGCTGGAAAATGCCAACGTCCCATTCCCAACGGAGTGCTCCATCGTAATCCATATTTGAATTTCTTACGTGAATTTCGCCTTCGCAATGGTCATCTCCCTGCGGTGGAAATTATTCGACGCGGCGCCAAGCAGTGGAAGAATATGCCTAAAGAAGGATAACTTGGCGAAGAATGCCAAGTTTTCTGAGGTGGCGCTCGATGTGAGCGTAAGACGGAAGCTCCACCAATGGCTTATGGAACTCCTGCACCAAAAATAGCAGAAATAGTTTTAAGGTCTTATAATTTTAATCTGAAAACAGAAAACAAAACAATTGAAATTGATGGATATAAAATGATAACCCAGTTTGGGAAAATAATGGATCCTTTCCATTTGGAATAGTAAGTTCTAATTGGCATCCAGGGGAATTACACCGAATGGCTTATACATTTTTGGTAGAAAATTTTATAGCAATTAAAGATCTGGCTTGCAATGTAATAGAAATGGCAATGTATACCAACTCGGATATATTGACAAAAGGAAGACAAACTTGGGATCCTATAAATGAAAGAAGTGTTCCAAGTTCGCAAGCTTATTCCAGTTATTGTGAATTCTTAGTTGAGAAGGGCTTCCCAAATCATCATAGCCTTAAGGGATTAATTAAATATACCTTTGAACCGATGGACAAACCAACAATAATTGGAAAGAAAGTTTTATGGAAGTATGAAGAAAAGATAAAAGTTGAAAAGGGACAAAGATTAATTGTTAAGGTGAAAAAGTCTTATATTGTTAAAAAACAATATGATGGTGAAGAAGCAAGAAAATATGTAATGAATTTAATTCGTTCGTTTTGTGGGTATAATAAAAGCGGATAAAGGGCTCACCTGAGAAGAAGAGCAATTGCTTCCCCATCAATCCCCATGCGAGCTTTTCTATTGCTCGTTGAAGAATTCCATCTAAAACTAGGGAAAAAGATTCCTGGAACCACTATATCTATTGAAAATAGTTGGCACTATGGGAAAAGCTAAAGTGGACCCAGAAGCTGTTGTTTCTTTACAAGCAACTCAAGGCGCCACTAAATGGAATGAGTGTCTAAGGGCTAGTGGTTTTGGCATGATGTCACAAACGTTTTTTGATTCAGAAAGAAGAAGAATCCTTGGCCTTCCAAGTTTAGACAACAGTGCAAAGATATTTGCAAAAGTCTGCCAAGCTAGTCATTTTTTGCATACCGTGAAACGTATAGCATTGGGGAAAGGGCTACAAGGTAAATCAAAGATTTTGGCAAAAGCAAATCTTTTCAAATTCAGTCAAATATCTAGGCCATATAATACAAAATAACACAGTACGACCAATAAGGGACAATTTAATTTCAATCAAAAATTTTCCAATACAAAAAAATCAAAAGAATATAAGACAATTTTTAGGGAAAATTAAATTTTATCATGAATATATACCGAATAGTGCCAAAATATTAGAACCACTCCATAATTTACTTCAAAAAGATCAAAAATTTATTTGACCTGAAAGTTGTCAAAATCATTTGGAATAAAAATATTGTTCAAAAAATAAGTAAAACGACGAAAAGCAATACGAGTACAAATACTCATAAAAGCAACCACAACTACAACGATTTAGATGCTAACAATGATATGTCGGATGAATTGAGCGCGTACAGCTCGGAGGAAGACGAGGTGACATCACGAAAATCGCGAAAAATACAGCCAACTGATGCTGCGGATTACGAGGATGGGGGCGGAATGTAAAAATGTAAATTAATTTGTGTGCAAATAAATTACAAGTGATATTTTCATATTTGAACCGTAAGCCCTGGCAGCTAGTGTTCCTTTTTTTTATTGTAAAATAATAATTTATTGTTATTTTCCATATATTAAATTAAATTAATTAAAAATATTGTTATGTTCACAACCAATCTTGGAAATATTTGATCGAAGATGTAAAGATATTATATTTCTTATTATATTACATATTCATTTAGTTTTAAATTCACCGCTCATCTCTTAGAGTAAGGGAACACTTATTCATTTGCAATCATTACAAATTCAAGTGGAAATATTAAATTTCATTCACTTTAAAAAATCAATCGTATTTGCGAGATCTCCCCTGATGAGTTCATGGGGGAGCTTTTCCATTTGAACCTGAAGGAGTTCAGCCCTGGTTGTCCGGAGAAGGACGTCAGGATGGTCAGCCGTCTTTGGAAGGTCAGTCCTGATGGGGTGACGAATGTTGTCCTTGAGGGCACGGACATGCTAATGTCCGCCCTCTTGGAGGCAGGTCGTTGCTACGTCAAGTGGTTTTCCTTCCGGGTACGGCCGGACCAGTTGACGCCCGGCTGTTTCCGCTGCATGGGCTTTGAACATAGGGTGGCGGAATGCAGGCCAAGAAGGATGTCTGCCGAAGGTGCGGGCAGGAAGGGCACAGGAGTGCAGGTTATGGCAATGCCCCGCATTGTCCCAACTAAACCGTCAGGAGGCTTATGCCGTAATGTGTGAGTTGGGGGCGCGTATGTTGGAGGGGGGCTGCGGCATTGCTTTGCTCCAGGAACCATGCTCCACCAATGGGGTGGTGAGAGGTCTTCCTGGGGGCTTTAGGGTCTTTACTGACCTTTGAGTCAATGCCGCAGTAGCTGTGTGTGAGCCAAGCTACTCTTATGTAGTAGTTGACTCATGGTGAGGAGTATTCATATGGGCTAGAGACAAAAAAAAAAAAGCTAAATCAAGTTACGAAAATGGACGCACAACGATATGCACCACCACGTTATTCTCTCCATCGTGGGTAGCAGCAATAGGGTTATGATTTTAATTTGTTTCTATTCATTTGGTCTCTAAATTGTCAAATGTTGCTTATGTTTTATCCAATTCGCGTGAAGGGTCAATCTTTGTTTATAGATTTAGAGATTCTAGGGGCCAAAAGCAAAAATAAAATTCATTGCACTACTGCTGCTACCTGTTTAATGTGCCTTGAGCTACATAGAATTTTTTCAATCACGTAGTAACCGTAGAGATGTAATTTTGATTTTTTCAATCATTACAAATTCAAGTTGAAATCTTTAATTTCATTCTTTTTAAAAAAAAATAATTTCATTCTTGCCAAAAAAAAAACAATTAATATAATAGTATAGTTGTAAATTCTATTAAATATAAATTAAGGCGGTCAATCGCAAAATACTTGTATTGATTTCACATAAAATACCCAATGATTGAGATTGAAAAAAAAGCATCGACCCGCTCAGCGAGTAAAGCGAATTGTGTGTCGAAAACAACACTTTACAAAACGAAAGCTGGAAAATGCCAACGTCCCATTCCCAACGGAGTGCTCCATCGTAATCCATATTTGAATTTCTTACGTGAATTTCGCCTTCGCAATGGTCATCTCCCTGCGGTGGAAATTATTCGACGCGGCGCCAAGGAGTGGAAGAATATGCCTAAAGAGGGATAACTTGGCGAAGAATGCCAAGTTTTCTGAGGTGGCGCTCGATGTGAGCGTAAGACGGAAGCTCCACCAATGGCTTATGGAACTCCTGCACCAAAAATAGCAGAAACAGTTTTAAGGTCTTATAATTTTAATCTGAAAACAGAAAACAAAACAATTGAAATTGATGGATATAAAATTGATAACCCAGTTTGGGAAAATAATGGATCCTTTCCATTTGGAATAGTAAGTTCTAATTGGCATCCAGGGGAATTACACCGAATGGCTTATACATTTTTGGTAGAAAATTTTATAGCAATTAAAGATCTGGCTTGCAATGTAATAGAAATGGCAATGTATACCAACTCGGATATATTGACAAAAGGAAGACAAACTTGGGATCCTATAAATGAAAGAAGTGTTCCAAGTTCGCAAGCTTATTCCAGTTATTGTGAATTCTTAGTTGAGAAGGGCTTCCCAAATCATCATAGCCTTATGGGATTAATTAAATATACCTTTGAACCGATGGACAAACCAACAATAATTGGAAAGAAAGTTTTATGGAAGTATGAAGAAAAGATAAAAGTTGAAAATGGGCAAAGATTAATTGTTAAGGAGAAAAAGTCTTATATTGTTAAAAAACAATATAATGGTGAAGAAGCAAGAAAATATGTAATGAATTTAATTCGTTCTTTTTGTGGGTATAATAAAAGCGGATAAAGGGCTCACCTGAGAAGAAGAGCAATTGCTTCCCCATCAATCCCCATGCGAGCTTTTCTATTGCTCGTTGAAGAATTCCATCTAAAACTAGGGAAAAAGATTCCTGGAAGCACTATATCTATTGAAAATAGTTGGCACTATGGGGAAAGCTAAAGTGGACCCAGAAGCTGTTGTTTCTTTACAAGCAACTCAAGGCGCCACTAAATGGAATGAGTGTCTAAGGGCTAGTGGTTTTGGCATGATGTCACAAACGTTTTTTGATTCAGAAAGAAGAAGAATCCTTGGCCTTCCAAGTTTAGACAACAGTGCAAAGATATTTGCAAAAGTCTGCCAAGCTAGTCATTTTTTGCTTACCGTGAAACGTATAGCATTGGGGAAAGGGCTACAAGGTAAATCAAAGATTTTGGCAAAAGAAAATCTTTTCAAATTCAGTCAAATATCTAGGCCATATAATACAAAATAACACAGTACGACCAATAAGGGACAATTTAATTTCAATCAAAAATTTTCCAATACAAAAAAATCAAAAGAATATAAGACAATTTTTAGGGAAAATTAAATTTTATCATGAATATATACCGAATAGTGCCAAAATATTAGAACCACTCCATAATTTACTTCAAAAAGATCAAAAATTTATTTGACCTGAAAGTTGTCAAAATCATTTGGAATAAAAATATTGTTCAAAAAATAAGTAAAACGACGAAAAGCAATACGAGTACAAATACTCATAAAAGCAACCACAACTACAACGATTTAGATGCTAACAATGATATGTCGGATGAATTGAGCGCGTACAGCTCGGAGGAAGACGAGGTGACATCACGAAAATCGCGAAAAATACAGCCAACTGATGCTGCGGACTACGAGGATGGGGGCGGAATGTAAAAATGTAAATTAATTTGTGTGCAAATAAATTACAAGTGATATTTTCATATTTGAGCCGTAAGCCCTGGCAGCTAGTGTTCCTTTTTTTTATTGTAAAATAATAATTTATTGTTATTTTCCATATATTAAATTAAATTAATTAAAAATATTGTTATGCTCACAACCAATCTTGGAAATATTTGATCGAAGATGTAAAGATATTATATTTCTTATTATATTACATATTCATTTAGTTTTAAATTCACCGCTCATCTCTTAGAGTAAGGGAACACTTATTCATTTGCAATCATTACAAATTCAAGTGGAAATATTAAATTTCATTCACTTTAAAAAATCAATCGTATTTGCGAGATCTCCCCTGATGAGTTCATGGGGGAGCTTTTCCATTTGAACCTGAAGGAGTTCAGCCCTGGTTGTCCGGAGAAGGACGTCAGGATGGTCAGCCGTCTTTGGAAGGTCAGTCCTGATGGGGTGACGAATGTTGTCCTTGAGGGCACGGACATGCTAATGTCCGCCCTCTTGGAGGCAGGTCGTTGCTACGTCAAGTGGTTTTCCTTCCGGGTACGGCCGGACCAGTTGACGCCCGGCTGTTTCCGCTGCATGGGCTTTGAACATAGGGTGGCGGAATACAGGCCAAGAAGGATGTCTGCCGAAGGTGCGGGCAGGAAGGGCACAGGAGTGCAGGTTGTGGCAATGCCCCGCATTGTCCCAACTAAACCGTCAGGAGGCTTATGCCGTAATGTGTGAGTTGGGGGCGCGTATGTTGGAGGGGGCTGCGGCATTGCTTTGCTCCAGGAACCATGCTCCACCAATGGGGTGGTGAGAGGTCTTCCTGGGGGCTTTAGGGTCTTTACTGACCTTTGAGTCAATACCGCAGTAGCTGTGTGTGAGCCAAGCTACTCTTATGTAGTAGTTGACTCATGGTGAGGAGTATTCATATGGGCTAGAGACAAAAAAAAAAAAGCTAAATCAAGTTACGAAAATGGACGCACAACGATATGCACCACCCCCTTATTCTCTCCATCGTGGGTAGCAGCAATAGGGTTATGATTTTAATTTGTTTCTATTCATTTGGTCTCTAAATTGTCAAATGTTGCTTACGTTTTATCCAATTCGCGTGAAGGGTCAATCTTTGTTTATAGATTTAGAGATTCTAGGGGCCAAAAGCAAAAATAAAATTCATTGCACTACTGCTGCTACCTGTTTAATGTGCCTTGAGCTACATAGAATTTTTTCAATCACGTAGTAACCGTAGAGATGTAATTTTGATTTTTTCAATCATTACAAATTCAAGTTGAAATCTTTAATTTCATTCTTTTTAAAAAAAAATAATTTCATTCTTGCCAAAAAAAAAATAATTAGTATAGTTGTAAATTCTATTAAATATAAATTAAGGCGGTCAGTCGCGAAATACTTGTATTGATTTCACATAAAATACCCAATGATTGAGATTGAAAAAAAAGCATCGACCCGCTCAGCGAGTAAAGCGAATTGTGTGTCGAAAACAACACTTTACAAAACGGAAGCTGGAAAACGCCAACGTCCCATTCCCAACGGAGTGCTCCATCGTAATCCATATTTGAATTTCTTACGTGAATTTCGCCTTCGCAATGGTCATCTCCCTGCGGTGGAAATTATTCGACGCGGCGCCAAGGAGTGGAAGAATATGCCTAAAGAGGGATAACTTGGCGAAGAATGCCAAGTTTTCTGAGGTGGCGCTCGATGTGAGCGTAAGACGGAAGCTCCACCAATGGCTTATGGAACTCCTGCACCAAAAATAGCAGAAACAGTTTTAAGGTCTTATAATTTTAATCTGAAAACAGAAAACAAAACAATTGAAATTGATGGATATAAAATTGATAACCCAGTTTGGGAAAATAATGGATCCTTTCCATTTGGAATAGTAAGTTCTAATTGGCATCCAGGGGAATTACACCGAATGGCTTATACATTTTTGGTAGAAAATTTTATAGCAATTAAAGATCTGGCTTGCAATGTAATAGAAATGGCAATGTATACCAACTCGGATATATTGACAAAAGGAAGACAAACTTGGGATCCTATAAATGAAAGAAGTGTTCCAAGTTCGCAAGCTTATTCCAATTATTGTGAATTCTTAGTTGAGAAGGGCTTCCCAAATCATCATAGCCTTATGGGATTAATTAAATATACCTTTGAACCGATGGACAAACCAACAATAATTGGAAAGAAAGTTTTATGGAAGTATGAAGAAAAGATAAAAGTTGAAAAGGGGCAAAGATTAATTGTTAAGGAGAAAAAGTCTTATATTGTTAAAAAACAATATGATGGTGAAGAAGCAAGAAAATATGTAATGAATTTAATTCGTTCTTTTTGTGGGTATAATAAAAGCGGATAAAGGGCTCACCTGAGAAGAAGAGCAATTGCTTCCCCATCAATCCCCATGCGAGCTTTTCTATTGCTCGTTGAAGAATTCCATCTAAAACTAGGGAAAAAGATTCCTGGAAGCACTATATCTATTGAAAATAGTTGGCACTATGGGGAAAGCTAAAGTGGACCCAGAAGCTGTTGTTTCTTTACAAGCAACTCAAGGCGCCACTAAATGGAATGAGTGTCTAAGGGCTAGTGGTTTTGGCATGATGTCACAAACGTTTTTTGATTCAGAAAGAAGAAGAATCCTTGGCCTTCCAAGTTTAGACAACAGTGCAAAGATATTTGCAAAAGTCTGCCAAGCTAGTCATTTATTGCTTACCGTGAAACGTATAGCATTGGGGAAAGGGCTACAAGGTAAATCAAAGATTTTGGCAAAAGAAAATCTTTTCAAATTCAGTCAAATATCTAGGCCATATAATACAAAATAACACAGTACGACCAATAAGGGACAATTTAATTTCAATCAAAAATTTTCCAGTACAAAAAAATCAAAAGAATATAAGACAATTTTTAGGGAAAATTAAATTTTATCATGAATATATACCGAATAGTGCCAAAATATTAGAACCACTCCATAATTTACTTCAAAAAGATCAAAAATTGATTTGACCTGAAAGTTGTCAAAATCATTTGGAATAAAAATATTGTTCAAAAAATAAGTAAAACGACGAAAAGCAATACGAGTACAAATACTCATAAAAGCAACCACAACTACAACGATTTAGATGCTAACAATGATATGTCGGATGAATTGAGCGCGTACAGCTCGGAGGAAGACGAGGTGACATCACGAAAATCGCGAAAAATACAGCCAACTGATGCTGCGGATTACGAGGATGGGGGCGGAATGTAAAAATGTAAATTAATTTGTGTGCAAATAAATTACAAGTGATATTTTCATATTTGAGCCGTAAGCCCTGGCAGCTAGTGTTCCTTTTTTTTATTGTAAAATAATAATTTATTGTTATTTTCCATATATTAAATTAAATTAATTAAAAATATTGTTACGCTCACAACCAATCTTGGAAATATTTGATCGAAGATGTAAAGAAATTATATTTCTTATTATATTACAAATTCATTTAGTTTTAAATTCACCGCTCATCTCTTAGAGTAAGGGAACACTTATTCATTTGCATTCATTACAAATTCAAGTGGAAATATTAAATTTCATTCACTTTAAAAAATCAATCGTATTTGCGAGATCTCCCCTGATGAGTTCATGGGGGAGCTTTTCCATTTGAACCTGAAGGAGTTCAGCCCTGGTTGTCCGGAGAAGGACGTCAGGATGGTCAGCCGTCTTTGGAAGGTCAGTCCTGATGGGGTGACGAATGTTGTCCTTGAGGGCACGGACATGCTAATGTCCGCCCTCTTGGAGGCAGGTCGTTGCTACGTCAAGTGGTTTTCCTTCCGGGTACGGCCGGACCAGTTGACGCCCGGCTGTTTCCGCTGCATGGGCTTTGAACATAGGGTGGCGGAATGCAGGCCAAGAAGGATGTCTGCCGAAGGTGCGGGCAGGAAGGGCACAGGAGTGCAGGTTGTGGCAATGCCCCGCATTGTCCCAACTAAACCGTCAGGAGGCTTATGCCGTAATGTGTGAGTTGGGGGCGCGTATGTTGGAGGGGGGCTGCGGCATTGCTTTGCTCCAGGAACCATGCTCCACCAATGGGGTGGTGAGAGGTCTTCCTGGGGGCTTTAGGGTCTTTACTGACCTTTGAGTCAATGCCGCAGTAGCTGTGTGTGAGCCAAGCTACTCTTATGTAGTAGTTGACTCATGGTGAGGAGTATTCATATGGGCTAGAGACAAAAAAAAAGAAGCTAAATCAAGTTACGAAAATGGACGCACAACGATATGCACCACCACGTTATTCTCTCCATCGTGGGTAGCAGCAATAGGGTTATGATTTTAGTTTGTTTCTATTCATTTGGTCTCTAAATTGTCAAATGTTGCTTACGTTTTATCCAATTCGCGTGAAGGGTCAATCTTTGTTTATAGATTTAGAGATTCTAGGGGCCAAAAGCAAAAATAAAATTCATTGCACTACTGCTGCTACCTGTTTAATGTGCCTTGAGCTACATAGAATTTTTTCAATCACGTAGTAACCGTAGAGATGTAATTTTGATTTTTTCAATCATTACAAATTCAAGTTGAAATCTTTAATTTCATTCTTTTAAAAAAAAATTAATTTCATTCTTGCCAAAAGAAAATAATTAGTATAGTTGTAAATTCTATTAAATATAAATTAAGGCGGCCAGTCGCGAAATACTCGTATTGATTTCACATAAAATACCCAATGATTGAGATTGAAAAAAAAGCATCGACCCGCTCAGCGAGTAAAGCGAATTGTGTGTCGAAAACAACACTTTACAAAACGAAAGCTGGAAAATGCCAACGTTCCATTCCCAACGGAGTGCTCCATCGTAATCCATATTTGAATTTCTTACGTGAATTTCGCCTTCGCAATGGTCATCTCCCTGCGGTGGAAATTATTCGACGCGGCGCCAAGGAGTGGAAGAATATGCCTAAAGAGGGATAACTTGGCGAAGAATGCCAAGTTTTCTGAGGTGGCGCTCGATGTGAGCGTAAGACGGAAGCTCCACCAATGGCTTATGGAACTCCTGCACCAAAAATAGCAGAAACAGTTTTAAGGTCTTATAATTTTAATCTGAAAACAGAAAACAAAACAATTGAAATTGATGGATATAAAATTGATAACCCAGTTTGGGAAAATAATGGATCCTTTCCATTTGGAATAGTAAGTTCTAATTGGCATCCAGGGGAATTACACCGAATGGCTTATACATTTTTGGTAGAAAATTTTATAGCAATTAAAGATCTGGCTTGCAATGTAATAGAAATGGCAATGTATACCAACTCGGATATATTGACAAAAGGAAGACAAACTTGGGATCCTATAAATGAAAGAAGTGTTCCAAGTTCGCAAGCTTATTCCAGTTATTGTGAATTCTTAGTTGAGAAGGGCTTCCCAAATCATCATAGCCTTATGTGATTAATTAAATATACCTTTGAACCGATGGACAAACCAACAATAATTGGAAAGAAAGTTTTATGGAAGTATGAAGAAAAGATAAAAGTTGAAAAGGGGCAAAGATTAATTGTTAAGGAGAAAAAGTCTTATATTGTTAAAAAACAATATGATGGTGAAGAAGCAAGAAAATATGTAATGAATTTAATTCGTTCTTTTTGTGGGTATAATAAAAGCGGATAAAGGGCTCACCTGAGAAGAAGAGCAATTGCTTCCCCATCAATCCCCATGCGAGCTTTTCTATTGCTCGTTGAAGAATTCCATCTAAAACTAGGGAAAAAGATTCCTGGAAGCACTATATCTATTGAAAATAGTTGGCACTATGGGGAAAGCTAAAGTGGACCCAGAAGCTGTTGTTTCTTTACAAGCAACTCAAGGCGCCACTAAATGGAATGAGTGTCTAAGGGCTAGTGGTTTTGGCATGATGTCACAAACGTTTTTTGATTCAGAAAGAAGAAGAATCCTTGGCCTTCCAAGTTTAGACAACAGTGCAAAGATATTTGCAAAAGTCTGCCAAGCTAGTCATTTTTTGCTTACCTTGAAACGTATAGCATTGGGGAAAGGGCTACAAGGTAAATCAAAGATTTTGGCAAAAGAAAATCTTTTCAAATTCAGTCAAATATCTAGGCCATATAATACAAAATAACACAGTACGACCAATAAGGGACAATTTAATTTCAATCAAAAATTTTCCAGTACAAAAAAATCAAAAGAATATAAGAAAATTTTTAGGGAAAATTAAATTTTATCATGAATATACAGTGCACTCGGGAAAACGTCAACGCTAGTTTACGTCAACATCCCAAAACGTCAACCCTTAATTTTTTACATTGTCTACTCTAAAACGTCAACCAAACCACAAAGCTCTAAAACGTCAACTTTAAATAAATCAAAATTTTGAATTAAGTAACAGTTAAAATACACAGTTTTGATCACACACTCACATTTATTTCATGAAATTAGTACAGAATTCGGGTATTCCCCTTATATTTAAGTACATACATATTTATGTATGTAGAAGAGAAAAAAAATTCCATCTCAATGTGTTGTCTTTTTTATGTTCAGTTGATTTTTTGTTCTCGTAAGTGCCACATTACCAAAATGTGTTCAAAACAACCGAAAGTGCTTCAATTACAAGAAAAGGCAAATATTTTGGATTTATTAGAAAAGGGTGCAAGTGCGGTAGCTTTAGCAAAACAATATGGTATCTCAAAATCAACAATTAGCAAGATAAAAATAAAAAAAAAATAAAATTTTGGACTGTGTCAGTAATACGCTTTCCGGCCCGGGAAAAAGAAAGACATTAAGAGCATCAGTGTTGCCGAAAATGGAAAAGCGCCTGTATCAATGGTTTGTAAAGCAGAGAGAAAAGTTAATGCATTAGCGCTCAAACAAAAGGCTAAAGAGATTCATCTAGAAATAAGAGAAAAGGAATGTTCTTTTAACGCAAGTGATGGATGGTTGCAAGGTTTTAAAAAAAGATATGGAGTTCGCCTGCTTAAAATAACTGGAGAAAAGCTATCTTCACAGCCTTTGCTGGTCGAACCATTTAAAATCAAACTTAAACACAAAATTGAAAAAATGGGTCTTTGCCATGATCAATTGTACAATGCTGATGAGTCTGGCTTATTTTGGAAAATTTTGCCAGAAAAGTCTTACGTATCAAGTGCCGAAAAAACTGCTCCGGGCGTAAAGACAGAAAAACAACGCGTTACTTTTTTATGTTGTGCTAATGCTTCCGGAAATCATAAGCTTAAATTGTTGGTGATTGGGAAGGCAAAAAATCCACGCATTTTCAAAAACTTGAACTGCCCAACTGAGTACAAGAGTTCCAAGTCCTCATGGATGACATCAGCTATTTTCTACGATTGGTTTCACAAATCCTTTGTGCCACAGGTTAATATTTATTCTGCTACAGAAAAAATAGCGCTTTTAATAGCTAAGATTTTCTAATTTTAGGTAACAGATTTTCTTTTAAAAAAGGACTTGCCAGTTAAAGCGCTCCTTCTGATAGACAATGCTCCATCTCATCCAAGTGAATTAGAGCTTAAAACAGAAGATGGAAACATAGTTGCAATGTTCTTTCCTCCGAATGTAACCCCACTTATCCAACCAATGGATCAAAACGCAATTAAAATAACGAAGCTGTATTATAGAAACAGTCTTCTAGCCATGGTAACAGCAAAAGAATCAGATCTAGTAGATTCTATGAAAGCTGTTACATTAAGGGATTGTGTTATGCTTTTAGAAGCCGCATGGAATAAAGTTAGCAAACATACAATGGCAAAATGCTGGCAAAATGTTTTGCGTTTCACGGAAAATGAGACAGATCCGGAGGAAGATATTCCGTTAAGCATATTGAAAGAAAAAATAAACTCGGAACTGTAACAACAAATGGAGCTCGCAGTTGATCTGCTTTATGAAATAAACCCTCAGGTTTGTAGCTTTATAAAATTATTTTAACGACACGACCAGTAACTTTATACATTTTTTAAGGTTGACTATACAGTATCATCCATTCAAAAGTGGAATGAAGATTTTCTACTGGGTAATGTTTCTAATTCGTGTGAAGCTGAGGAGTTAGAAGTGACCGATGATGAGACAACGATTTAGATACGAGTACAAATGTACATACAATAAAACCAAACGAAGCTGTCGAAATATTTAACCGGGCTTTGGATTGGGCTCAATGCGAGAATGTTGAGCAAAATGACCTAAATGTATTAAGACGTTTACGGGAGAAAGCTCTCCTCCAAGTATTGGAAAGGAAAAAACAACAGAAAAAAATAACCGATTTTTTTTAGATGTATAAGTATGTATGTGAAATGTGATCTCTTTTGAAATGCGTTCCTTTAGTTTTAGTTAGGCTGAAAGTCTTTTTTGTTCTTTTTTTGTATTTGTTTATGTTTAGTTTAAGTTTATAGTCAATAAAAACGTTTAAAGCACACTATCAGCATGTTTTTTTATTAAAAGATTCTACATTCATAAACGTCAACAATTTGTTAAACGTCAACACTCGTGGTTTTAATTAGTTGACGTTTTCCCGAGCGCACTGTATACCGAATAGTGCCAAAATATTAGAACCACTCCATAATTTACTTCAAAAAGATCAAAAATTTATTTGACCTGAAAGTTGTCAAAATCATTTGGAATAAAAATATTGTTCAAAAAATAAGTAAAACGACGAAAAGCAATACGAGTACAAATACTCATAAAAGCAACCACAACTACAACGATTTAGATGCTAACAATGATATGTCGGGAAAAATCGCGAAAAATACAGCCAACTGATGCTGCGGACTACGAGGATGGGGGCGGAATGTAAAAATGTAAATTAATTTGTGTGCAAATAAATTACAAGTGATATTTTCATATTTGAGCCGTAAGCCCTGACAGCTAGTGTTCCTTTTTTTTATTGTAAAATAATAATTTATTGTTATTTTCCATATATTAAATTAAATTAATTAAAAATATTGTTATGCTCACAACCAATCTTGGAAATATTTGATCGAAGATGTAAAGAAATTATATTTCTTATTATATTACAAATTCATTTAGTTTTAAATTCACCGCTCATCTCTTAGAGTAAGGGAACACTTATTCATTTGCATTCATTACAAATTCAAGTGGAAATATTAAATTTCATTCACTTTAAAAAATCAATCGTATTTGCGAGATCTCCCCTGATGAGTTCATGGGGGAGCTTTTCCATTTGAACCTGAAGGAGTTCAGCCCTGGTTGTCCGGAGAAGGACGTCAGGATAGTCAGCCGTCTTTGGAAGGTCAGTCCTGATGGGGTGACGAATGTTGTCCTTGAGGGCACGGACATGCTAATGTCCGCCCTCTTGGAGGCAGGTCGTTGCTACGTCAAGTGGTTTTCCTTCCGGGTACGGCCGGACCAGTTGACGCCCGGCTGTTTCCGCTGCATGGGCTTTGAACATAGGGTGGCGGAATGCAGGCCAAGAAGGATGTCTGCCGAAGGTGCGGGCAGGAAGGGCACAGGAGTGCAGGTTGTGGCAATGCCCCGCATGGTCCCAACTAAACCGTCAGGAGGCTTATGCCGTAATGTGTGAGTTCGGGGCGCGTATGTTGGAGGGGGGCTGCGGCATTGCTTTGCTCCAGGAACCATGCTCCACCAATGGGGTGGTGAGAGGTCTTCCTGGGGGCTTTAGGGTCTTTACTGACCTTTGAGTCAATACCGCAGTAGCTGTGTGTGAGCCAAGCTACTCTTATGTAGTAGTTGACTCATGGTGAGGAGTATTCATATGGGCTAGAGACAAAAAAAAAAAGCTAAATCAAGTTACGAAAATGGACGCACAACGATATGCACCACCCCCTTATTCTCTCCATCGTGGGTAGCAGCAATAGGGTTATGATTTTAATTTGTTTCTATTCATTTGGTCTCTAAATTGTCAAATGTTGCTTACGTTTTATCCAATTCGCGTGAAGGGTCAATCTTTGTTTATAGATTTAGAGATTCTAGGGGCAAAAAGCAAAAATAAAATTCATTGCACTACTGCTGCTACCTGTTTAATGTGCCTTGAGCTACATAGAATTTTTTCAATCACGTAGTAACCGTAGAGATGTAATTTTGATTTTTTCAATCATTACAAATTCAAGTTGAAATCTTTAATTTCATTCTTTTTAAAAAAAAATAATTTCATTCTTGCCAAAAAAAAAATAATTAGTATAGTTGTAAATTCTATTAAATATAAATTAAGGCGGTCAGTCGCGAAATACTTGTATTGATTTCACATAAAATACCCAATGATTGAGATTGAAAAAAAAGCATCGACCCGCTCAGCGAGTAAAGCGAATTGTGTGTCGAAAACAACACTTTACAAAACGGAAGCTGGAAAACGCCAACGTCCCATTCCCAACGGAGTGCTCCATCGTAATCCATATTTGAATTTCTTACGTGAATTTCGCCTTCGCAATGGTCATCTCCCTGCGGTGGAAATTATTCGACGCGGCGCCAAGGAGTGGAAGAATATGCCTAAAGAGGGATAACTTGGCGAAGAATGCCAAGTTTTCTGAGGTGGCGCTCGATGTGAGCGTAAGACGGAAGCTCCACCAATGGCTTATGGAACTCCTGCACCAAAAATAGCAGAAACAGTTTTAAGGTCTTATAATTTTAATCTGAAAACAGAAAACAAAACAATTGAAATTGATGGATATAAAATTGATAACCCAGTTTGGGAAAATAATGGATCCTTTCCATTTGGAATAGTAAGTTCTAATTGGCATCCAGGGGAATTACACCGAATGGCTTATACATTTTTGGTAGAAAATTTTATAGCAATTAAAGATCTGGCTTGCAATGTAATAGAAATGGCAATGTATACCAACTCGGATATATTGACAAAAGGAAGACAAACTTGGGATCCTATAAATGAAAGAAGTGTTCCAAGTTCGCAAGCTTATTCCAATTATTGTGAATTCTTAGTTGAGAAGGGCTTCCCAAATCATCATAGCCTTATGGGATTAATTAAATATACCTTTGAACCGATGGACAAACCAACAATAATTGGAAAGAAAGTTTTATGGAAGTATGAAGAAAAGATAAAAGTTGAAAAGGGGCAAAGATTAATTGTTAAGGAGAAAAAGTCTTATATTGTTAAAAAACAATATGATGGTGAAGAAGCAAGAAAATATGTAATGAATTTAATTCGTTCTTTTTGTGGGTATAATAAAAGCGGATAAAGGGCTCACCTGAGAAGAAGAGCAATTGCTTCCCCATCAATCCCCATGCGAGCTTTTCTATTGCTCGTTGAAGAATTCCATCTAAAACTAGGGAAAAAGATTCCTGGAAGCACTATATCTATTGAAAATAGTTGGCACTATGGGGAAAGCTAAAGTGGACCCAGAAGCTGTTGTTTCTTTACAAGCAACTCAAGGCGCCACTAAATGGAATGAGTGTCTAAGGGCTAGTGGTTTTGGCATGATGTCACAAACGTTTTTTGATTCAGAAAGAAGAAGAATCCTTGGCCTTCCAAGTTTAGACAACAGTGCAAAGATATTTGCAAAAGTCTGCCAAGCTAGTCATTTTTTGCTTACCGTGAAACGTATAGCATTGGGGAAAGGGCTACAAGGTAAATCAAAGATTTTGGCAAAAGAAAATCTTTTCAAATTCAGTCAAATATCTAGGCCATATAATACAAAATAACACAGTACGACCAATAAGGGACAATTTAATTTCAATCAAAAATTTTCCAGTACAAAAAAATCAAAAGAATATAAGACAATTTTTAGGGAAAATTAAATTTTATCATGAATATATACCGAATAGTGCCAAAATATTAGAACCACTCCATAATTTACTTCAAAAAGATCAAAAATTGATTTGACCTGAAAGTTGTCAAAATCATTTGGAATAAAAATATTGTTCAAAAAATAAGTAAAACGACGAAAAGCAATACGAGTACAAATACTCATAAAAGCAACCACAACTACAACGATTTAGATGCTAACAATGATATGTCGGATGAATTGAGCGCGTACAGCTCGGAGGAAGACGAGGTGACATCACGAAAATCGCGAAAAATACAGCCAACTGATGCTGCGGATTACGAGGATGGGGGCGGAATGTAAAAATGTAAATTAATTTGTGTGCAAATAAATTACAAGTGATATTTTCATATTTGAGCCGTAAGCCCTGGCAGCTAGTGTTCCTTTTTTTTATTGTAAAATAATAATTTATTGTTATTTTCCATATATTAAATTAAATTAATTAAAAATATTGTTACGCTCACAACCAATCTTGGAAATATTTGATCGAAGATGTAAAGAAATTATATTTCTTATTATATTACAAATTCATTTAGTTTTAAATTCACCGCTCATCTCTTAGAGTAAGGGAACACTTATTCATTTGCATTCATTACAAATTCAAGTGGAAATATTAAATTTCATTCACTTTAAAAAATCAATCGTATTTGCGAGATCTCCCCTGATGAGTTCATGGGGGAGCTTTCCCATTTGAACCTGAAGGAGTTCAGCCCTGGTTGTCCGGAGAAGGACGTCAGGATGGTCAGCCGTCTTTGGAAGGTCAGTCCTGATGGGGTGACGAATGTTGTCCTTGAGGGCACGGACATGCTAATGTCCGCCCTCTTGGAGGCAGGTCGTTGCTACGTCAAGTGGTTTTCCTTCCGGGTACGGCCGGACCAGTTGACGCCCGGCTGTTTCCGCTGCATGGGCTTTGAACATAGGGTGGCGGAATGCAGGCCAAGAAGGATGTCTGCCGAAGGTGCGGGCAGGAAGGGCACAGGAGTGCAGGTTGTGGCAATGCCCCGCATTGTCCCAACTAAACCGTCAGGAGGCTTATGCCGTAATGTGTGAGTTGGGGGCGCGTATGTTGGAGGGGGGCTGCGGCATTGCTTTGCTCCAGGAACCATGCTCCACCAATGGGGTGGTGAGAGGTCTTCCTGGGGGCTTTAGGGTCTTTACTGACCTTTGAGTCAATGCCGCAGTAGCTGTGTGTGAGCCAAGCTACTCTTATGTAGTAGTTGACTCATGGTGAGGAGTATTCATATGGGCTAGAGACAAAAAAAAAAAGCTAAATCAAGTTACGAAAATGGACGCACAACGATATGCACCACCACGTTATTCTCTCCATCGTGGGTAGCAGCAATAGGGTTATGATTTTAGTTTGTTTCTATTCATTTGGTCTCTAAATTGTCAAATGTTGCTTACGTTTTATCCAATTCGCGTGAAGGGTCAATCTTTGTTTATAGATTTAGAGATTCTAGGGGCCAAAAGCAAAAATAAAATTCATTGCACTACTGCTGCTACCTGTTTAATGTGCCTTGAGCTACATAGAATTTTTTCAATCACGTAGTAACCGTAGAGATGTAATTTTGATTTTTTCAATCATTACAAATTCAAGTTGAAATCTTTAATTTCATTCTTTTAAAAAAAAATTAATTTCATTCTTGCCAAAAGAAAATAATTAGTATAGTTGTAAATTCTATTAAATATAAATTAAGGCGGCCAGTCGCGAAATACTCGTATTGATTTCACATAAAATACCCAATGATTGAGATTGAAAAAAAAGCATCGACCCGCTCAGCGAGTAAAGCGAATTGTGTGTCGAAAACAACACTTTACAAAACGAAAGCTGGAAAACGCCAACGTCCCATTCCCAACGGAGTGCTCCATCGTAATCCATATTTGAATTTCTTACGTGAATTTCGCCTTCGCAATGGTCATCTCCCTGCGGTGGAAATTATTCGACGCGGCGCCAAGGAGTGGAAGAATATGCCTAAAGAGGGATAACTTGGCGAAGAATGCCAAATTTTCTGAGGTGGCGCTCGATGTGAGCGTAAGACGGAAGCTCCACCAATGGCTTATGGAACTCCTGCACCAAAAATAGCAGAAACAGTTTTAAGGTCTTATAATTTTAATCTGAAAACAGAAAACAAAACAATTGAAATTGATGGATATAAAATTGATAACCCAGTTTGGGAAAATAATGGATCCTTTCCATTTGGAATAGTAAGTTCTAATTGGCATCCAGGGGAATTACACCGAATGGCTTATACATTTTTGGTAGAAAATTTTATAGCAATTAAAGATCTGGCTTGCAATGTAATAGAAATGGCAATGTATACCAACTCGGATATATTGACAAAAGGAAGACAAACTTGGGATCCTATAAATGAAAGAAGTGTTCCAAGTTCGCAAGCTTATTCCAGTTATTGTGAATTCTTAGTTGAGAAGGGCTTCCCAAATCATCATAGCCTTATGTGATTAATTAAATATACCTTTGAACCGATGGACAAACCAACAATAATTGGAAAGAAAGTTTTATGGAAGTATGAAGAAAAGATAAAAGTTGAAAAGGGGCAAAGATTAATTGTTAAGGAGAAAAAGTCTTATATTGTTAAAAAACAATATGATGGTGAAGAAGCAAGAAAATATGTAATGAATTTAATTCGTTCTTTTTGTGGGTATAATAAAAGCGGATAAAGGGCTCACCTGAGAAGAAGAGCAATTGCTTCCCCATCAATCCCCATGCGAGCTTTTCTATTGCTCGTTGAAGAATTCCATCTAAAACTAGGGAAAAAGATTCCTGGAAGCACTATATCTATTGAAAATAGTTGGCACTATGGGGAAAGCTAAAGTGGACCCAGAAGCTGTTGTTTCTTTACAAGCAACTCAAGGCGCCACTAAATGGAATGAGTGTCTAAGGGCTAGTGGTTTTGGCATGATGTCACAAACGTTTTTTGATTCAGAAAGAAGAAGAATCCTTGGCCTTCCAAGTTTAGACAACAGTGCAAAGATATTTGCAAAAGTCTGCCAAGCTAGTCATTTTTTGCTTACCTTGAAACGTATAGCATTGGGGAAAGGGCTACAAGGTAAATCAAAGATTTTGGCAAAAGAAAATCTTTTCAAATTCAGTCAAATATCTAGGCCATATAATACAAAATAACACAGTACGACCAATAAGGGACAATTTAATTTCAATCAAAAATTTTCCAGTACAAAAAAATCAAAAGAATATAAGAAAATTTTTAGGGAAAATTAAATTTTATCATGAATATACAGTGCACTCGGGAAAACGTCAACGCTAGTTTACGTCAACATCCCAAAACGTCAACCCTTAATTTTTTACATTGTCTACTCTAAAACGTCAACCAAACCACAAAGCTCTAAAACGTCAACTTTAAATAAATCAAAATTTTGAATTAAGTAACAGTTAAAATACACAGTTTTGATCACACACTCACATTTATTTCATGAAATTAGTACAGAATTCGGGTATTCCCCTTATATTTAAGTACATACATATTTATGTATGTAGAAGAGAAAAAAAATTCCATCTCAATGTGTTGTCTTTTTTATGTTCAGTTGATTTTTTTTTCTCGTAAGTGCCACATTACCAAAATGTGTTCAAAACAACCGAAAGTGCTTCAATTACAAGAAAAGGCAAATATTTTGGATTTATTAGAAAAGGGTGCAAGTGCGGTAGCTTTAGCAAAACAATATGGTATCTCAAAATCAACAATTAGCAAGATAAAAATAAAAAAAAAATAAAATTTTGGACTGTGTCAGTAATACGCTTTCCGGCCCGGGAAAAAGAAAGACATTAAGAGCATCAGTGTTGCCGAAAATGGAAAAGCGCCTGTATCAATGGTTTGTAAAGCAGAGAGAAAAGTTAATGCATTAGCGCTCAAACAAAAGGCTAAAGAGATTCATCTAGAAATAAGAGAAAAGGAATGTTCTTTTAACGCAAGTGATGGATGGTTGCAAGGTTTTAAAAAAAGATATGGAGTTCGCCTGCTTAAAATAACTGGAGAAAAGCTATCTTCACAGCCTTTGCTGGTCGAACCATTTAAAATCAAACTTAAACACAAAATTGAAAAAATGGGTCTTTGCCATGATCAATTGTACAATGCTGATGAGTCTGGCTTATTTTGGAAAATTTTGCCAGAAAAGTCTTACGTATCAAGTGCCGAAAAAACTGCTCCGGGCGTAAAGACAGAAAAACAACGCGTTACTTTTTTATGTTGTGCTAATGCTTCCGGAAATCATAAGCTTAAATTGTTGGTGATTGGGAAGGCAAAAAATCCACGCATTTTCAAAAACTTGAACTGCCCAACTGAGTACAAGAGTTCCAAGTCCTCATGGATGACATCAGCTATTTTCTACGATTGGTTTCACAAATCCTTTGTGCCACAGGTTAATATTTATTCTGCTACAGAAAAAATAGCGCTTTTAATAGCTAAGATTTTCTAATTTTAGGTAACAGATTTTCTTTTAAAAAAGGACTTGCCAGTTAAAGCGCTCCTTCTGATAGACAATGCTCCATCTCATCCAAGTGAATTAGAGCTTAAAACAGAAGATGGAAACATAGTTGCAATGTTCTTTCCTCCGAATGTAACCCCACTTATCCAACCAATGGATCAAAACGCAATTAAAATAACGAAGCTGTATTATAGAAACAGTCTTCTAGCCATGGTAACAGCAAAAGAATCAGATCTAGTAGATTCTATGAAAGCTGTTACATTAAGGGATTGTGTTATGCTTTTAGAAGCCGCATGGAATAAAGTTAGCAAACATACAATGGCAAAATGCTGGCAAAATGTTTTGCGTTTCACGGAAAATGAGACAGATCCGGAGGAAGATATTCCGTTAAGCATATTGAAAGAAAAAATAAACTCGGAACTGTAACAACAAATGGAGCTCGCAGTTGATCTGCTTTATGAAATAAACCCTCAGGTTTGTAGCTTTATAAAATTATTTTAACGACACGACCAGTAACTTTATACATTTTTTAAGGTTGACTATACAGTATCATCCATTCAAAAGTGGAATGAAGATTTTCTACTGGGTAATGTTTCTAATTCGTGTGAAGCTGAGGAGTTAGAAGTGACCGATGATGAGACAACGATTTAGATACGAGTACAAATGTACATACAATAAAACCAAACGAAGCTGTCGAAATATTTAACCGGGCTTTGGATTGGGCTCAATGCGAGAATGTTGAGCAAAATGACCTAAATGTATTAAGACGTTTACGGGAGAAAGCTCTCCTCCAAGTATTGGAAAGGAAAAAACAACAGAAAAAAATAACCGATTTTTTTTAGATGTATAAGTATGTATGTGAAATGTGATCTCTTTTGAAATGCGTTCCTTTAGTTTTAGTTAGGCTGAAAGTCTTTTTTGTTCTTTTTTTGTATTTGTTTATGTTTAGTTTAAGTTTATAGTCAATAAAAACGTTTAAAGCACACTATCAGCATGTTTTTTTATTAAAAGATTCTACATTCATAAACGTCAACAATTTGTTAAACGTCAACACTCGTGGTTTTAATTAGTTGACGTTTTCCCGAGCGCACTGTATACCGAATAGTGCCAAAATATTAGAACCACTCCATAATTTACTTCAAAAAGATCAAAAATTTATTTGACCTGAAAGTTGTCAAAATCATTTGGAATAAAAATATTGTTCAAAAAATAAGTAAAACGACGAAAAGCAATACGAGTACAAATACTCATAAAAGCAACCACAACTACAACGATTTAGATGCTAACAATGATATGTCGGGAAAAATCGCGAAAAATACAGCCAACTGATGCTGCGGACTACGAGGATGGGGGCGGAATGTAAAAATGTAAATTAATTTGTGTGCAAATAAATTACAAGTGATATTTTCATATTTGAGCCGTAAGCCCTGACAGCTAGTGTTCCTTTTTTTTATTGTAAAATGATAATTTATTGTTATTTTCCATATATTAAATTAAATTAATTAAAAATATTGTTATGCTCACAACCAATCTTGGAAATATTTGATCGAAGATGTAAAGAAATTATATTTCGTATTATATTACAAATTCATTTAGTTTTAAATTCACCGCTCATCTCTTAGAGTAAGGGAACACTTATTCATTTGCATTCATTACAAATTCAAGTGGAAATATTAAATTTCATTCACTTTAAAAAATCAATCGTATTTGCGAGATCTCCCCTGATGAGTTCATGGGGGAGCTTTTCCATTTGAACCAGAAGGAGTTCAGCCCTGGTTGTCCGGAGAAGGACGTCAGGATGGTCAGCCGTCTTTGGAAGGTCAGTCCTGATGGGGTGACGAATGTTGTCCTTGAGGGCACGGACATGCTAATGTCCGCCCTCTTGGAGGCAGGTCGTTGCTACGTCAAGTGGTTTTCCTTCCGGGTACGGCCGGACCAGTTGACGCCCGGCTGTTTCCGCTGCATGGGCTTTGAACATAGGGTGGCGGAATGCAGGCCAAGAAGGATGTCTGCCGAAGGTGCGGGCAGGAAGGGCACAGGAGTGCAGGTTGTGGCAATGCCCCGCATTGTCCCAACTAAACCGTCAGGAGGCTTATGCCGTAATGTGTGAGTTGGGGGCGCGTATGTTGGAGGGGGGCTGCGGCATTGCTTTGCTCCAGGAACCATGCTCCACCAATGGGGTGGTGAGAGGTCTTCCTGGGGGCTTTAGGGTCTTTACTGACCTTTGAGTCAATGCCGCAGTAGCTGTGTGTGAGCCAAGCTACTCTTATGTAGTAGTTGACTCATGGTGAGGAGTATTCATATGGGCTAGAGACAAAAAAAAAAAAGCTAAATCAAGTTACGAAAATGGACGCACAACGATATGCACCACCCCGTTATTCTCTCCATCGTGGGTAGCAGCAATAGGGTTATGATTTTAATTTGTTTCTATTCATTTGGTCTCTAAATTGTCAAATGTTGCTTACGTTTTATCCAATTCGCGTGAAGGGTCAATCTTTGTTTATATTCCATTTGGAATAGTAAGTTCTAATTGGCATCCAGGGGAATTACACCGAATGGCTTATACATTTTTGGTAGAAAATTTTATAGCAATTAAAGATCTGGCTTGCAATGTAATAGAAATGGCAATGTATACCAACTCGGATATATTGACAAAAGGAAGACAAACTTGGGATCCTATAAATGAAAGAAGTGTTCCAAGTTCGCAAGCTTATTCCAGTTATTGTGAATTCTTAGTTGAGAAGGGCTTCCCAAATCATCATAGCCTTATGTGATTAATTAAATATACCTTTGAACCGATGGACAAACCAACAATAATTGGAAAGAAAGTTTTATGGAAGTATGAAGAAAAGATAAAAGTTGTAAAGGGGCAAAAAGCAAAAATAAAATTCATTGCACTACTGCTGCTACCTGTTTAATGTGCCTTGAGCTACATAGAATTTTTTCAATCACGTAGTAACCGTAGAGATGTAATTTTGATTTTTTCAATCATTACAAATTCAAGTTGAAATCTTTAATTTCATTCTTTTTAAAAAAAAATAATTTCATTCTTGCCAAAAAAAAAATAATTAGTATAGTTGTAAATTCTATTAAATATAAATTAAGGCGGTCAGTCGCGAAATACTTGTATTGATTTCACATAAAATACCCAATGATTGAGATTAAAAAAAAAGCATCGACCCGCTCAGCGAGTAAAGCGAATTGTGTATCGAAAACAACACTTTACAAAACGAAAGCTGGAAAATGCCAACGTCCCAGTCCCAACGGAGTGCTCCATCGTAATCCATATTTGAATTTCTTACGTGAATTTCGCCTTCGCAATGGTCATCTCCCTGCGGTGGAAATTATTCGACGCGGCGCCAAGGAGTGGAAGAATATGCCTAAAGAGGGATAACTTGGCGAAGAATGCCAAGTTTTCTGAGGTGGCGCTCGATGTGAGCGTAAGACGGAAGCTCCACCAATGGCTTATGGAACTCCTGCACCAAAAATAGCAGAAACAGTTTTAAGGTCTTATAATTTTAATCTGAAAACAGAAAACAAAACAATTGAAATTGATGGATATAAAATTGATAACCCAGTTTGGGAAAATAATGGATCCTTTCCATTTGGAATAGTAAGTTCTAATTGGCATCCAGGGGAATTACACCGAATGGCTTATACATTTTTGGTAGAAAATTTTATAGCAATTAAAGATCTGGCTTGCAATGTAATAGAAATGGCAATGTATACCAACTCGGATATATTGACAAAAGGAAGACAAACTTGGGATCCTATAAATGAAAGAAGTGTTCCAAGTTCGCAAGCTTATTCCAGTTATTGTGAATTCTTAGTTGAGAAGGGCTTCCCAAATCATCATAGCCTTATGTGATTAATTAAATATACCTTTGAACCGATGGACAAACCAACAATAATTGGAAAGAAAGTTTTATGGAAGTATGAAGAAAAGATAAAAGTTGTAAAGGGGCAAAGATTAATTGTTAAGGTGAAAAAGTCTTATATTGTTAAAAAACAATATGATGGTGAAGAAGCAAGAAAATATGTAATGAATTTAATTCGTTCTTTTTGTGGGTATAATAAAAGCGGATAAAGGGCTCACCTGAGAAGAAGAGCAATTGCTTCCCCATCAATCCCCATGCGAGCTTTTCTATTGCTCGTTGAAGAATTCCATCTAAAACTAGGGAAAAAGATTCCTGGAAGCACTATATCTATTGAAAATAGTTGGCACTATGGGGAAAGCTAAAGTGGACCCAGAAGCTGTTGTTTCTTTACAAGCACCTCAAGGCGCCACTAAATGGAATGAGTGTCTAAGGGCTAGTGGTTTTGGCATGATGTCACAAACGTTTTTTGATTCAGAAAGAAGAAGAATCCTTGGCCTTCCAAGTTTAGACAACAGTGCAAAGATATTTGCAAAAGTCTGCCAAGCTAGTCATTTTTTGCTTACCGTGAAACGTATAGCATTGGGGAAAGGGCTACAAGGTAAATCAAAGATTTTGGCAAAAGAAAATCTTTTCAAATTCAGTCAAATATCTAGGCCATATAATACAAAATAACACAGTACGACCAATAAGGGACAATTTAATTTCAATCAAAAATTTTCCAATACAAAAAAAATCAAAAGAATATAAGACAATTTTTAGGGAAAATTAAATTTTATCATGAATATATACCGAATAGTGCCAAAATATTAGAACCACTCCATAATTTACTTCAAAAAGATCAAAAATTTATTTGACCTGAAAGTTGTCAAAATCATTTGGAATAAAAATATTGTTCAAAAAATAAGTAAAACGACGAAAAGCAATACGAGTACAAATACTCATAAAAGCAACCACAACTACAACGATTTAGATGCTAACAATGATATGTCGGGAAAAATCGCGAAAAATACAGCCAACTGATGCTGCGGATTACGAGGATGGGGGCGGAATGTAAAAATGTAAATTAATTTGTGTGCAAATAAATTACAAGTGATATTTTCATATTTGAGCCGTAAGCCCTGACAGCTAGTGTTCCTTTTTTTTATTGTAAAATAATAATTTATTGTTATTTTCCATATATTAAATTAAATTAATTAAAAATATTGTTATGCTCACAACCAATCTTGGAAATATTTGATCGAAGATGTAAAGAAATTATATTTCTTATTACAATATATTACATATTCATTTAGTTTTAAATTCACCGCTCATCTCTTAGAGTAAGGGAACACTTATTCATTTGCATTCATTACAAATTCAAGTGGAAATATTAAATTTCATTCACTTTAAAAAATCAATCGTATTTGCGAGATCTCCCCTGATGAGTTCATGGGGGAGCTTTTCCATTTGAACCTGAAGGAGTTCAGCCCTGGTTGTCCGGAGAAGGACGTCAGGATGGTCAGCCGTCTTTGGAAGGTCAGTCCTGATGGGGTGACGAATGTTGTCCTTGAGGGCACATGCTAATGTCCGCCCTCTTGGAGGCAGGTCGTTGCTACGTCAAGTGGTTTTCCTTCCGGGTACGGCCGGACCAGTTGACGCCCGGCTGTTTCCGCTGCATGGGCTTTGAACATAGGGTGGCGGAATGCAGGCCAAGAAGGATGTCTGCCGAAGGTACGGGCAGGAAGGGCACAGGAGTGCAGGTTGTGGCAATGCCCCGCATTGTCCCAACTAAACCGTCAGGAGGCTTATGCCGTAATGTGTGAGTTGGGGGCGCGTATGTTGGAGGGGGGCTGCGGCATTGCTTTGCTCCAGGAACCATGCTCCACCAATGGGGTGGTGAGAGGTCTTCCTGGGGGCTTTAGGGTCTTTACTGACCTTTGAGTCAATGCCGCAGTAGCTGTGTGTGAGCCAAGCTACTCTTATGTAGTAGTTGACTCATGGTGAGGAGTATTCATATGGGCTAGAGACCAAAAAAAAAGCTAAATCAAGTTACGAAAATGGACGCACAACGATATGCACCACCACGTTATTCTCTCCATCGTGGGTAGCAGCAATAGGGTTATGATTTTAGTTTGTTTCTATTCATTTGGTCTCTAAATTGTCAAATGTTGCTTACGTTTTATCCAATTCGCGTGAAGGGTCAATCTTTGTTTATAGATTTAGAGATTCTAGGGGCCAAAAGCAAAAATAAAATTCATTGCACTACTGCTGCTACCTGTTTAATGTGCCTTGAGCTACATAGAATTTTTTCAATCACGTAGTAACCGTAGAGATGTAATTTTGATTTTTTCAATCATTACAAATTCAAGTTGAAATCTTTAATTTCATTCTTTTAAAAAAAAATTAATTTCATTCTTGCCAAAAGAAAATAATTAGTATAGTTGTAAATTCTATTAAATATAAATTAAGGCGGCCAGTCGCGAAATACTCGTATTGATTTCACATAAAATACCCAATGATTGAGATTGAAAAAAAAGCATCGACCCGCTCAGCGAGTAAAGCGAATTGTGTGTCGAAAACAACACTTTACAAAACGAAAGCTGGAAAATGCCAACGTCCCATTCCCAACGGAGTGCTCCATCGTAATCCATATTTGAATTTCTTACGTGAATTTCGCCTTCGCAATGGTCATCTCCCTGCGGTGGAAATTATTCGACGCGGCGCCAAGGAGTGGAAGAATATGCCTAAAGAGGGATAACTTGGCGAAGAATGCCAAGTTTTCTGAGGTGGCGCTCGATGTGAGCGTAAGACGGAAGCTCCACCAATGGCTTATGGAACTCCTGCACCAAAAATAGCAGAAACAGTTTTAAGGTCTTATAATTTTAATCTGAAAACAGAAAACAAAACAATTGAAATTGATGGATATAAAATTGATAACCCAGTTTGGGAAAATAATGGATCCTTTCCATTTGGAATAGTAAGTTCTAATTGGCATCCAGGGGAATTACACCGAATGGCTTATACATTTTTGGTAGAAAATTTTATAGCAATTAAAGATCTGGCTTGCAATGTAATAGAAATGGCAATGTATACCAACTCGGATATATTGACAAAAGGAAGACAAACTTGGGATCCTATAAATGAAAGAAGTGTTCCAAGTTCGCAAGCTTATTCCAGTTATTGTGAATTCTTAGTTGAGAAGGGCTTCCCAAATCATCATAGCCTTATGTGATTAATTAAATATACCTTTGAACCGATGGACAAACCAACAATAATTGGAAAGAAAGTTTTATGGAAGTATGAAGAAAAGATAAAAGTTGTAAAGGGGCAAAGATTAATTGTTAAGGTGAAAAAGTCTTATATTGTTAAAAAACAATATGATGGTGAAGAAGCAAGAAAATATGTAATGAATTTAATTCGTTCTTTTTGTGGGTATAATAAAAGCGGATAAAGGGCTCACCTGAGAAGAAGAGCAATTGCTTCCCCATCAATCCCCATGCGAGCTTTTCTATTGCTCGTTGAAGAATTCCATCTAAAACTAGGGAAAAAGATTCCTGGAAGCACTATATCTATTGAAAATAGTTGGCACTATGGGGAAAGCTAAAGTGGACCCAGAAGCTGTTGTTTCTTTACAAGCAACTCAAGGCGCCACTAAATGGAATGAGTGTCTAAGGGCTAGTGGTTTTGGCATGATGTCACAAACGTTTTTTGATTCAGAAAGAAGAAGAATCCTTGGCCTTCCAAGTTTAGACAACAGTGCAAAGATATTTGCAAAAGTCTGCCAAGCTAGTCATTTTTTGCTTACCGTGAAACGTATAGCATTGGGGAAAGGGCTACAAGGTAAATCAAAGATTTTGGCAAAAGAAAATCTTTTCAAATTCAGTCAAATATCTAGGCCATATAATACAAAATAACACAGTACGACCAATAAGGGACAATTTAATTTCAATCAAAAATTTCAAAAGAATAAAAGACAATTTTTAGGGAAAATTAAATTTTAGCATGAATATATACCGAATAGTGCCAAAATATTAGAACCACTCCATAATTTACTTCAAAAAGATCAAAAATTTATTTGACCTGAAAGTTGTCAAAATCATTTTGAATAAAAATATTGTTCAAAAAATAAGTAAAACGACGAAAAGCAATACGAGTACAAATACTCATAAAAGCAACCACAACTACAACGATTTAGATGCTAACAATGATATGTCGGGAAAAATCGCGAAAAATACAGCCAACTGATGCTGCGGATTACGAGGATGGGGGCGGAATGTAAAAATGTAAATTAATTTGTGTGCAAATAAATTACAAGTGATATTTTCATATTTGAGCCGTAAGCCCTGACAGCTAGTGTTCCTTTTTTTTATTGTAAAATAATAATTTATTGTTATTTTCCATATATTAAATTAAATTAATTAAAAATATTGTTATGCTCACAACCAATCTTGGAAATATTTGATCGAAGATGTAAAGAAATTATATTTCTTATTATATTACATATTCATTTAGTTTTAAATTCACCGCTCATCTCTTAGAGTAAGGGAACACTTATTCATTTGCATTCATTACAAATTCAAGTGGAAATATTAAATTTCATTCACTTTAAAAAATCAATCGTATTTGCGAGATCTCCCCTGATGAGTTCATGGGGGAGCTTTTCCATTTGAACCTGAAGGAGTTCAGCCCTGGTTGTCCGGAGAAGGACGTCAGGATGGTCAGCCGTCTTTGGAAGGTCAGTCCTGATGGGGTGACGAATGTTGTCCTTGAGGGCACATGCTAATGTCCGCCCTCTTGGAGGCAGGTCGTTGCTACGTCAAGTGGTTTTCCTTCCGGGTACGGCCGGACCAGTTGACGCCCGGCTGTTTCCGCTGCATGGGCTTTGAACATAGGGTGGCGGAATGCAGGCCAAGAAGGATGTCTGCCGAAGGTGCGGGCAGGAAGGGCACAGGAGTGCAGGTTGTGGCAATGCCCCGCATTGTCCCAACTAAACCGTCAGGAGGCTTATGCCGTAATGTGTGAGTTGGGGGCGCGTATGTTGGAGGGGGGCTGCGGCATTGCTTTGCTCCAGGAACCATGCTCCACCAATGGGGTGGTGAGAGGTCTTCCTGGGGGCTTTAGTGTCTTTACTGACCTTTGAGTCAATGCCGCAGTAGCTGTGTGTGAGCCAAGCTACTCTTATGTAGTAGTTGACTCATGGTGAGGAGTATTCATATGGGCTAGAGACAAAAAAAAAAAAGCTAAATCAAGTTACGAAAATGGACGCACAACGATATGCACCACCCCGTTATTCTCTCCATCGTGGGTAGCAGCAATAGGGTTATGATTTTAATTTGTTTCTATTCATTTGGTCTCTAAATTGTCAAATGTTGCTTACGTTTTATCCAATTCGCGTGAAGGGTCAATCTTTGTTTATAGATTTAGAGATTCTAGGGGCAAAAAGCAAAAATAAAATTCATTGCACTACTGCTGCTACCTGTTTAATGTGCCTTGAGCTACATAGAATTTTTTCAATCACGTAGTAACCGTAGAGATGTAATTTTGATTTTTTCAATCATTACAAATTCAAGTTGAAATCTTTAATTTCATTCTTTTTAAAAAAAAATAATTTCATTCTTGCCAAAAAAAAAATAATTAGTATAGTTGTAAATTCTATTAAATATAAATTAAGGCGGTCAGTCGCGAAATACTTGTATTGATTTCACATAAAATACCCAATGATTGAGATTGAAAAAAAAGCATCGACCCGCTCAGCGAGTAAAGCGAATTGTGTATCGAAAACAACACTTTACAAAACGAAAGCTGGAAAATGCCAACGTCCCAGTCCCAACGGAGTGCTCCATCGTAATCCATATTTGAATTTCTTACGTGAATTTCGCCTTCGCAATGGTCATCTCCCTGCGGTGGAAATTATTCGACGCGGCGCCAAGGAGTGGAAGAATATGCCTAAAGAGGGATAACTTGGCGAAGAATGCCAAGTTTTCTGAGGTGGCGCTCGATGTGAGCGTAAGACGGAAGCTCCACCAATGGCTTATGGAACTCCTGCACCAAAAATAGCAGAAACAGTTTTAAGGTCTTATAATTTTAATCTGAAAACAGAAAACAAAACAATTGAAATTGATGGATATAAAATTGATAACCCAGTTTGGGAAAATAATGGATCCTTTCCATTTGGAATAGTAAGTTCTAATTGGCATCCAGGGGAATTACACCGAATGGCTTATACATTTTTGGTAGAAAATTTTATAGCAATTAAAGATCTGGCTTGCAATGTAATAGAAATGGCAATGTATACCAACTCGGATATATTGACAAAAGGAAGACAAACTTGGGATCCTATAAATGAAAGAAGTGTTCCAAGTTCGCAAGCTTATTCCAGTTATTGTGAATTCTCAGTTGAGAAGGGCTTCCCAAATCATCATAGCCTTATGGGATTAATTAAATATTCCTTTGAATCGACAATTTCCAACAATAATTGGAAAGAAAGTTTTATGGAAGTATGAAGAAAAGATAAAAGTTGAAAAGGGACAAAGATTAATTGTTAAGGTGAAAAAGTCTTATATTGTTAAAAAACAATATGATGGTGAAGAAGCAAGAAAATATATAATGAATTTAATTCGTTCTTTTTGTGGGTATAATAAAAGCGGATAAAGGGCTCACCTGAGAAGAAGAGCAATTGCTTCCCCATCAATCCCCATGCGAGCTTTTCTATTGCTCGTTGAAGAATTCCATCTAAAACTAGGGAAAAAGATTCCTGGAAGCACTATATCTATTGAAAATAGTTGGCACTATGGGAAAAGCTAAAGTGGACCCAGAAGCTGTTGTTTCTTTACAAGCAACTCAAGGCGCCACTAAATGGAATGAGTGTCTAAGGGCTAGTGGTTAAGGGCAAAGATATTTGCAAAAGTCTGCCAAGCTAGTCATTTTTTGCTTACCGTGAAACGTATAGCATTGGGGAAAGGGCTACAAGGTAAATCAAAGATTTTGGCAAAAGAAAATCTTTTCAAATTCAGTCAAATATCTTGGCCATATAATACAAAATAACACAGTACGACCAATAAGGGACAATTTAATTTCAATCAAAAATTTTCCAGTACAAAAAAATCAAAAGAATATAAGACAATTTTTAGGGAAAATTAAATTTTATCATGAATATATACCGAATAGTGCCAAAATATTAGAACCACTCCATAATTTACTTCAAAAAATTTATTTGACCTGAAAGTTGTCAAAATCATTTGGAATAAAAATATTGTTCAAAAAATAAGTAAAACGACGAAAAGCAATACGAGTACAAATACTCATAAAAGCAACCACAACTACAACGATTTAGATGCTAACAATGATATGTCGGGAAAAATCGCGAAAAATACAGCCAACTGATGCTGCGGATTACGAGGATGGGGGCGGAATGTAAAAATGTAAATTAATTTGTGTGCAAATAAATTACAAGTGATATTTTCATATTTGAGCCGTAAGCCCTGACAGCTAGTGTTCCTTTTTTTTATTGTAAAATAATAATTTATTGTTATTTTCCATATATTAAATTAAATTAATTAAAAATATTGTTATGCTCACAACCAATCTTGGAAATATTTGATCGAAGATGTAAAGAAATTATATTTCTTATTATATTACAAATTCATTTAGTTTTAAATTCACCGCTCATCTCTTAGAGTAAGGGAACACTTATTCATTTGCATTCATTACAAATTCAAGTGGAAATATTAAATTTCATTCACTTTAAAAAATCAATCGTATTTGCGAGATCTCCCCTGATGAGTTCATGGGGGAGCTTTTCCATTTGAACCTGAAGGAGTTCAGCCCTGGTTGTCCGGAGAAGGACGTCAGGATGGTCAGCCGTCTTTGGAAGGTCAGTCCTGATGGGGTGACGAATGTTGTCCTTGAGGGCACGGACATGCTAATGTCCGCCCTCTTGGAGGCAGGTCGTTGCTACGTCAAGTGGTTTTCCTTCCGGGTACGGCCGGACCAGTTGACGCCCGGCTGTTTCCGCTGCATGGGCTTTGAACATAGGGTGGCGGAATGCAGGCCAAGAAGGATGTCTGCCGAAGGTGCGGGCAGGAAGGGCACAGGAGTGCAGGTTGTGGCAATGCCCCGCATTGTCCCAACTAAACCGTCAGGAGGCTTATGCCGTAATGTGTGAGTTGGGGGCGCGTATGTTGGAGGGGGGCTGCGGCATTGCTTTGCTCCAGGAACCATGCTCCACCAATGGGGTGGTGAGAGGTCTTCCTGGGGGCTTTAGGGTCTTTACTGACCTTTGAGTCAATGCCGCAGTAGCTGTGTGTGAGCCAAGCTACTCTTATGTAGTAGTTGACTCATCGTGAGGAGTATTCATATGGGCTAGAGACCAAAAAAAAAAGCTAAATCAAGTTACGAAAATGGACGCACAACGATATGCACCACCACGTTATTCTCTCCATCGTGGGTAGCAGCAATAGGGTTATGATTTTAGTTTGTTTCTATTCATTTGGTCTCTAAATTGTCAAATGTTGCTTACGTTTTATCCAATTCGCGTGAAGGGTCAATCTTTGTTTATAGATTTAGAGATTCTAGGGGCCAAAAGCAAAAATAAAATTCATTGCACTACTGCTGCTACCTGTTTAATGTGCCTTGAGCTACATAGAATTTTTTCAATCACGTAGTAACCGTAGAGATGTAATTTTGATTTTTTCAATCATTACAAATTCAAGTTGAAATCTTTAATTTCATTCTTTTAAAAAAAAATTAATTTCATTCTTGCCAAAAGAAAATAATTAGTATAGTTGTAAATTCTATTAAATATAAATTAAGGCGGCCAGTCGCGAAATACTCGTATTGATTTCACATAAAATACCCAATGATTGAGATTGAAAAAAAAGCATCGACCCGCTCAGCGAGTAAAGCGAATTGTGTGTCGAAAACAACACTTTACAAAACGAAAGCTGGAAAATGCCAACGTCCCATTCCCAACGGAGTGCTCCATCGTAATCCATATTTGAATTTCTTACGTGAATTTCGCCTTCGCAATGGTCATCTCCCTGCGGTGGAAATTATTCGACGCGGCGCCAAGGAGTGGAAGAATATGCCTAAAGAGGGATAACTTGGCGAAGAATGCCAAGTTTTCTGAGGTGGCGCTCGATGTGAGCGTAAGACGGAAGCTCCACCAATGGCTTATGGAACTCCTGCACCAAAAATAGCAGAAACAGTTTTAAGGTCTTATAATTTTAATCTGAAAACAGAAAACAAAACAATTGAAATTGATGGATATAAAATTGATAACCCAGTTTGAGAAAATAATGGATCCTTTCCATTTGGAATAGTAAGTTCTAATTGGCATCCAGGGGAATTACACCGAATGGCTTATACATTTTTGGTAGAAAATTTTATAGCAATTAAAGATCTGGTTTGCAATGTAATAGAAATGGCAATGTATACCAACTCGGATATATTGACAAAAGGAAGACAAACTTGGGATCCTATAAATGAAAGAAGTGTTCCAAGTTCGCAAGCTTATTCCAGTTATTGTGAATTCTTAGTTGAGAAGGGCTTCCCAAATCATCATAGCCTTATGTGATTAATTAAATATACCTTTGAACCGATGGACAAACCAACAATAATTGGAAAGAAAGTTTTATGGAAGTATGAAGAAAAGATAAAAGTTGTAAAGGGGCAAAGATTAATTGTTAAGGTGAAAAAGTCTTATATTGTTAAAAAACAATATGATGGTGAAGAAGCAAGAAAATATGTAATGAATTTAATTCGTTCTTTTTGTGGGTATAATAAAAGCGGATAAAGGGCTCACCTGAGAAGAAGAGCAATTGCTTCCCCATCAATCCCCATGCGAGCTTTTCTATTGCTCGTTGAAGAATTCCATCTAAAACTAGGGAAAAAGATTCCTGGAAGCACTATATCTATTGAAAATAGTTGGCACTATGGGGAAAGCTAAAGTGGACCCAGAAGCTGTTGTTTCTTTACAAGCAACTCAAGGCGCCACTAAATGGAATGAGTGTCTAAGGGCTAGTGGTTTTGGCATGATGTCACAAACGTTTTTTAATTCAGAAAGAAGAAGAATCCTTGGCCTTCCAAGTTTAGACAACAGTGCAAAGATATTTGCAAAAGTCTGCCAAGCTAGTCATTTTTTGCTTACCGTGAAACGTATAGCATTGGGGAAAGGGCTACAAGGTAAATCAAAGATTTTGGCAAAAGAAAATCTTTTCAAATTCAGTCAAATATCTAGGCCATATAATACCAAATAACACAGTACGACCAATAAGGGACAATTTAATTTCAATCAAAAATTTTCCAGTACAAAAAAATCAAAAGAATATAAGACAATTTTTAGGGAAAATTAAATTTTATCATGAATATATACCGAATAGTGCCAAAATATTAGAACCACTCCATAATTTACTTCAAAAAGATCAAAAATTTATTTGACCTGAAAGTTGTCAAAATCATTTGGAATAAAAATATTGTTCAAAAAATAAGTAAAACGACGAAAAGCAATACGAGTACAAATACTCATAAAAGCAACCACAACTACAACGATTTGGATGCTAACAATGATATGTCGGGAAAAATCGCTAAAAATACAGCCAACTGATGCTGCGGATTACGAGGATGGGGGCGGAATGTAAAAATGTAAATTAATTTGTGTGCAAATAAATTACAAGTGATATTTTCATATTTGAGCCGTAAGCCCTGACAGCTAGTGTTCCTTTTTTTTATTGTAAAATAATAATTTATTGTTATTTTCCATATATTAAATTAAATTATATTAATTAAAAATATTGCTATGCTCACAACCAATCTTGGAAATATTTGATCGAAGATGTAAAGAAATTATATTTCTTATTATATTACATATTCATTTAGTTTTAAATTCACCGCTCATCTCTTAGAGTAAGGGAACACTTATTCATTTGCATTCATTACAAATTCAAGTGGAAATATTAAATTTCATTCACTTTAAAAAATCAATCGTATTTGCGAGATCTCCCCTGATGAGTTCATGGGGGAGCTTTTCCATTTGAACCTGAAGGAGTTCAGCCCTGGTTGTCCGGAGAAGGACGTCAGGATGGTCAGCCGTCTTTGGAAGGTCAGTCCTGATGGGGTGACGAATGTTGTCCTTGAGGGCACGGACATGCTAATGTCCGCCCTCTTGGAGGCAGGTCGTTGCTACGTCAAGTGGTTTTCCTTCCGGGTACGGCCGGACCAGTTGACGCCCGGCTGTTTCCGCTGCATGGGCTTTGAACATAGGGTGGCGGAATGCAGGCCAAGAAGGATGTCTGCCGAAGGTGCGGGCAGGAAGGGCACAGGAGTGCAGGTTGTGGCAATGCCCCGCATTGTCCCAACTAAACCGTCAGGAGGCTTATGCCGTAATGTGTGAGTTGGGGGCGCGTATGTTGGAGGGGGGCTGCGGCATTGCTTTGCTCCAGGAACCATGCTCCACCAATGGGGTGGTGAGAGGTCTTCCTGGGGGCTTTAGGGTCTTTACTGACCTTTGAGTCAATGCCGCAGTAGCTGTGTGTGAGCCAAGCTACTCTTATGTAGTAGTTGACTCATGGTGAGGAGTATTCATATGGGCTAGAGACAAAAAAAAAAAAAGCTAAATCAAGTTACGAAAATGGGCGCACAATGATATGCACCACCCCGTTATTCTCTCCATCGTGGGTAGCAGCAATAGGGTTATGATTTTAATTTGTTTCTATTCATTTGGCCTCTAAATTGTCAAATGTTGCTTACGTTTTATCCAATTCGCGTGAAGGGTCAATCTTTGTTTATAGATTTTGATTCAGAAAGAAGAAGAATCCTTGGCCTTCCAAGTTTAGACAACAGTGCAAAGATATTTGCAAAAGTCTGCCAAGCTAGTCATTTTTTGCTTACCTTGAAACGTATAGCATTGGGGAAAGGGCTACAAGGTAAATCAAAGATTTTGGCAAAAGAAAATCTTTTCAAATTCAGTCAAATATCTAGGCCATATAATACAAAATAACACAGTACGACCAATAAGGGACAATTTAATTTCAATCAAAAATTTTCCAGTACAAAAAAATCAAAAGAATATAAGACAATTTTTAGGGAAAATTAAATTTTATCATGAATATATACCGAATAGTGCCAAAATATTAGAACCACTCCATAATTTACTTCAAAAAGATCAAAAATTTATTTGACCTGAAAGTTGTCAAAATCATTTGGAATAAAAATATTGTTCAAAAAATAAGTAAAACGACGAAAAGCAATACGAGTACAAATACTCATAAAAGCAACCACAACTACAACGATTTAGATGCTAACAATGATATGTCGGGAAAAATCGCGAAAAATACAGCCAACTGATGCTGCGGATTACGAGGATGGGGGCGGAATGTAAAAATGTAAATTAATTTGTGTGCAAATAAATTACAAGTGATATTTTCATATTTGAGCCGTAAGCCCTGACAGCTAGTGTTCCTTTTTTTTATTGTAAAATAATAATTTATTGTTATTTTCCATATATTAAATTAAATTAATTAAAAATATTGTTATGCTCACAACCAATCTTGGAAATATTTGATCGAAGATGTAAAGAAATTATATTTCTTATTATATTACAAATTCATTTAGTTTTAAATTCACCGCTCATCTCTTAGAGTAAGGGAACACTTATTCATTTGCATTCATTACAAATTCAAGTGGAAATATTAAATTTCATTCACTTTAAAAAATCAATCGTATTTGCGAGATCTCCCCTGATGAGTTCATGGGGGAGCTTTTCCATTTGAACCTGAAGGAGTTCAGCCCTGGTTGTCCGGAGAAGGACGTCAGGATGGTCAGCCGTCTTTGGAAGGTCAGTCCTGATGGGGTGACGAATGTTGTCCTTGAGGGCACGGACATGCTAATGTCCGCCCTCTTGGAGGCAGGTCGTTGCTACGTCAAGTGGTTTTCCTTCCGGGTACGGCCGGACCAGTTGACGCCCGGCTGTTTCCGCTGCATGGGCTTTGAACATAGGGTGGCGGAATGCAGGCCAAGAAGGATGTCTGCCGAAGGTGCGGGCAGGAAGGGCACAGGAGTGCAGGTTGTGGCAATGCCCCGCATTGTCCCAACTAAACCGTCAGGAGGCTTATGCCGTAATGTGTGAGTTGGGGGCGCGTATGTTGGAGGGGGGCTGCGGCATTGCTTTGCTCCAGGAACCATGCTCCACCAATGGGGTGGTGAGAGGTCTTCCTGGGGGCTTTAGGGTCTTTACTGACCTTTGAGTCAATGCCGCAGTAGCTGTGTGTGAGCCAAGCTACTCTTATGTAGTAGTTGACTCATCGTGAGGAGTATTCATATGGGCTAGAGACCAAAAAAAAAAGCTAAATCAAGTTACGAAAATGGACGCACAACGATATGCACCACCACGTTATTCTCTCCATCGTGGGTAGCAGCAATAGGGTTATGATTTTAGTTTGTTTCTATTCATTTGGTCTCTAAATTGTCAAATGTTGCTTACGTTTTATCCAATTCGCGTGAAGGGTCAATCTTTGTTTATAGATTTAGAGATTCTAGGGGCCAAAAGCAAAAATAAAATTCATTGCACTACTGCTGCTACCTGTTTAATGTGCCTTGAGCTACATAGAATTTTTTCAATCACGTAGTAACCGTAGAGATGTAATTTTGATTTTTTCAATCATTACAAATTCAAGTTGAAATCTTTAATTTCATTCTTTTAAAAAAAAATTAATTTCATTCTTGCCAAAAGAAAATAATTAGTATAGTTGTAAATTCTATTAAATATAAATTAAGGCGGCCAGTCGCGAAATACTTGTATTGATTTCACATAAAATACCCAATGATTGAGATTGAAAAAAAAGCATCGACCCGCTCAGCGAGTAAAGCGAATTGTGTGTCGAAAACAACACTTTACAAAACGAAAGCTGGAAAATGCCAACGTCCCATTCCCAACGGAGTGCTCCATCGTAATCCATATTTGAATTTCTTACGTGAATTTCGCCTTCGCAATGGTCATCTCCCTGCGGTGGAAATTATTCGACGCGGCGCCAAGGAGTGGAAGAATATGCCTAAAGAGGGATAACTTGGCGAAGAATGCCAAGTTTTCTGAGGTGGCGCTCGATGTGAGCGTAAGACGGAAGCTCCACCAATGGCTTATGGAACTCCTGCACCAAAAATAGCAGAAACAGTTTTAAGGTCTTATAATTTTAATCTGAAAACAGAAAACAAAACAATTGAAATTGATGGATATAAAATTGATAACCCAGTTTGGGAAAATAATGGATCCTTTCCATTTGGAATAGTAAGTTCTAATTGGCATCCAGGGGAATTACACCGAATGGCTTATACATTTTTGGTAAAAAATTTTATAGCAATTAAAGATCTGGCTTGCAATGTAATAGAAATGGCAATGTATACCAACTCGGATATATTGACAAAAGGAAGACAAACTTGGGATCCTATAAATGAAAGAAGTGTTCCAAGTTCGCAAGCTTATTCCAGTTATTGTGAATTCTTAGTTGAGAAGGGCTTCCCAAATCATCATAGCCTTATGTGATTAATTAAATATACCTTTGAACCGATGGACAAACCAACAATAATTGGAAAGAAAGTTTTATGGAAGTATGAAGAAAAGATAAAAGTTGTAAAGGGGCAAAGATTAATTGTTAAGGTGAAAAAGTCTTATATTGTTAAAAAACAATATGATGGTGAAGAAGCAAGAAAATATGTAATGAATTTAATTCGTTCTTTTTGTGGGTATAATAAAAGCGGATAAAGGGCTCACCTGAGAAGAAGAGCAATTGCTTCCCCATCAATCCCCATGCGAGCTTTTCTATTGCTCGTTGAAGAATTCCATCTAAAACTAGGGAAAAAGATTCCTGGAAGCACTATATCTATTGAAAATAGTTGGCACTATGGGGAAAGCTAAAGTGGACCCAGAAGCTGTTGTTTCTTTACAAGCAACTCAAGGCGCCACTAAATGGAATGAGTGTCTAAGGGCTAGTGGTTTTGGCATGATGTCACAAACGTTTTTTAATTCAGAAAGAAGAAGAATCCTTGGCCTTCCAAGTTTAGACAACAGTGCAAAGATATTTGCAAAAGTCTGCCAAGCTAGTCATTTTTTTCTTACCTTGAAACGTATAGCATTGGGGAAAGGGCTACAAGGTAAATCAAAGATTTTGGCAAAAGAAAATCTTTTCAAATTCAGTCAAATATCTAGGCCATATAATACCAAATAACACAGTACGACCAATAAGGGACAATTTAATTTCAATCAAAAATTTTCCAGTACAAAAAAATTAAAAGAATATAAGACAATTTTTAGGGAAAATTAAATTTTATCATGAATATATACCGAATAGTGCCAAAATATTAGAACCACTCCATAATTTACTTCAAAAAGATCAAAAATTTATTTGACCTGAAAGTTGTCAAAATCATTTGGAATAAAAATATTGTTCAAAAAATAAGTAAAACGACGAAAAGCAATACGAGTACAAATACTCATAAAAGCAACCACAACTACAACGATTTGGATGCTAACAATGATATGTCGGGAAAAATCGCTAAAAATACAGCCAACTGATGCTGCGGATTACGAGGATGGGGGCGGAATGTAAAAATGTAAATTAATTTGTGTGCAAATAAATTACAAGTGATATTTTCATATTTGAGCCGTAAGCCCTGACAGCTAGTGTTCCTTTTTTTTATTGTAAAATAATAATTTATTGTTATTTTCCATATATTAAATTAAATTATATTAATTAAAAATATTGCTATGCTCACAACCAATCTTGGAAATATTTGATCGAAGATGTAAAGAAATTATATTTCTTATTATATTACATATTCATTTAGTTTTAAATTCACCGCTCATCTCTTAGAGTAAGGGAACACTTATTCATTTGCATTCATTACAAATTCAAGTGGAAATATTAAATTTCATTCACTTTAAAAAATCAATCGTATTTGCGAGATCTCCCCTGATGAGTTCATGGGGGAGCTTTTCCATTTGAACCTGAAGGAGTTCAGCCCTGGTTGTCCGGAGAAGGACGTCAGGATGGTCAGCCGTCTTTGGAAGGTCAGTCCTGATGGGGTGACGAATGTTGTCCTTGAGGGCACGGACATGCTAATGTCCGCCCTCTTGGAGGCAGGTCGTTGCTACGTCAAGTGGTTTTCCTTCCGGGTACGGCCGGACCAGTTGACGCCCGGCTGTTTCCGCTGCATGGGCTTTGAACATAGGGTGGCGGAATGCAGGCCAAGAAGGATGTCTGCCGAAGGTGCGGGCAGGAAGGGCACAGGAGTGCAGGTTGTGGCAATGCCCCGCATTGTCCCAACTAAACCGTCAGGAGGCTTATGCCGTAATGTGTGAGTTGGGGGCGCGTATGTTGGAGGGGGGCTGCGGCATTGCTTTGCTCCAGGAACCATGCTCCACCAATGGGGTGGTGAGAGGTCTTCCTGGGGGCTTTAGGGTCTTTACTGACCTTTGAGTCAATGCCGCAGTAGCTGTGTGTGAGCCAAGCTACTCTTATGTAGTAGTTGACTCATGGTGAGGAGTATTCATATGGGCTAGAGACAAAAAAAAAAAACGCTAAATCAAGTTACGAAAATGGGCGCACAATGATATGCACCACCCCGTTATTCTCTCCATCGTGGGTAGCAGCAATAGGGTTATGATTTTAATTTGTTTCTATTCATTTGGTCTCTAAATTGTCAAATGTTGCTTACGTTTTATCCAATTCGCGTGAAGGGTCAATCTTTGTTTATAGATTTTGATTCAGAAAGAAGAAGAATCCTTGGCCTTCCAAGTTTAGACAACAGTGCAAAGATATTTGCAAAAGTCTGCCAAGCTAGTCATTTTTTGCTTACCGTGAAACGTATAGCATTGGGGAAAGGGCTACAAGGTAAATCAAAGATTTTGGCAAAAGAAAATCTTTTCAAATTCAGTCAAATATCTAGGCCATATAATACAAAATAACACAGTACGACCAATAAGGGACAATTTAATTTCAATCAAAAATTTTCCAATACAAAAAAAATCAAAAGAATATAAGACAATTTTTAGGGAAAATTAAATTTTATCATGAATATATACCAAATAGTGCCAAAATATTAGAACCACTCCATAATTTACTTCAAAAAGATCAAAAATTTATTTGACCTGAAAGTTGTCAAAATCATTTGGAATAAAAATATTGTTCAAAAAATAAGTAAAACGACGAAAAGCAATACGAGTACAAATACTCATAAAAGCAACCACAACTACAACGATTTAGATGCTAACAATGATATGTCGGATGAATTGAGCGCGTACAGCTCGGAGGAAGACGAGGTGACATCACGAAAATCGCGAAAAATACAGCCAACTGATGCTGCGGATTACGAGGATGGGGGCGGAATGTAAAAATGTAAATTAATTTGTGTGCAAATAAATTACAAGTGATATTTTCATATTTGAGCCGTAAGCCCTGGCAGCTAGTGTTCCTTTTTTTTATTGTAAAATAATAATTTATTGTTATTTTCCATATATTAAATTAAATTAATTAAAAATATTGTTATGCTCACAACCAATCTTGGAAATATTTGATCGAAGATGTAAAGATATTATATTTCTTATTATATTACATATTCATTTAGTTTTAAATTCAGCGCTCATCTCTTAGAGTAAGGGAACACTTATTCATTTGCATTCATTACAAATTCAAGTGGAAATATTAAATTTCATTCACTTTAAAAAATCAATCGTATTTGCGAGATCTCCCCTGATGAGTTCATGGGGGAGCTTTTCCATTTGAACCTGAAGGAGTTCAGCCCTGGTTGTCCGGAGAAGGACGTCAGGATGGTCAGCCGTCTTTGGAAGGTCAGTCCTGATGGGGTGACGAATGTTGTCCTTGAGGGCACATGCTAATGTCCGCCCTCTTGGAGGCAGGTCGTTGCTACGTCAAGTGGTTTTCCTTCCGGGTACGGCCGGACCAGTTGACGCCCGGCTGTTTCCGCTGCATGGGCTTTGAACATAGGGTGGCGGAATGCAGGCCAAGAAGGATGTCTGCCGAAGGTGCGGGCAGGAAGGGCACAGGAGTGCAGGTTGTGGCAATGCCCCGCATTGTCCCAACTAAACCGTCAGGAGGCTTATGCCGTAATGTGTGAGTTGGGGGCGCGTATGTTGGAGGGGGGCTGCGGCATTGCTTTGCTCCAGGAACCATGCTCCACCAATGGGGTGGTGAGAGGTCTTCCTGGGGGCTTTAGGGTCTTTACTGACCTTTGAGTCAATGCCGCAGTAGCTGTGTGTGAGCCAAGCTACTCTTATGTAGTAGTTGACTCATGGTGAGGAGTATTCATATGGGCTAGAGACCAAAAAAAAAGCTAAATCAAGTTACGAAAATGGACGCACAACGATATGCACCACCACGTTATTCTCTCCATCGTGGGTAGCAGCAATAGGGTTATGATTTTAGTTTGTTTCTATTCATTTGGTCTCTAAATTGTCAAATGTTGCTTACGTTTTATCCAATTCGCGTGAAGGGTCAATCTTTGTTTATAGATTTAGAGATTCTAGGGGCCAAAAGCAAAAATAAAATTCATTGCACTACTGCTGCTACCTGTTTAATGTGCCTTGAGCTACATAGAATTTTTTCAATCACGTAGTAACCGTAGAGATGTAATTTTGATTTTTTCAATCATTACAAATTCAAGTTGAAATCTTTAATTTCATTCTTTTTAAAAAAAAATAATTTCATTCTTGCCAAAAAAAATAATTAGTATAGTTGTAAATTCTATTAAATATAAATTAAGGCGGTCAGTCGCGAAATACTTGTATTGACTTCACATAAAATACCCAATGATTGAGATTGAAAAAAAAGCATCGACCCGCTCAGCGAGTAAAGCGAATTGTGTGTCGAAAACAACACTTTACAAAACGAAAGCTGGAAAATGCCAACGTCCCATTCCCAACGGAGTGCTCCATCGTAATCCATATTTGAATTTCTTACGTGAATTTCGCCTTCGCAATGGTCATCTCCCTGCGGTGGAAATTATTCGACGCGGCGCCAAGGAGTGGAAGAATATGCCTAAAGAGGGATAACTTGGCGAAGAATGCCAAGTTTTCTGAGGTGGCGCTCGATGTGAGCGTAAGACGGAAGCTCCACCAATGGCTTATGGAACTCCTGCACCAAAAATAGCAGAAACAGTTTTAAGGTCTTATAATTTTAATCTGAAAACAGAAAACAAAACAATTGAAATTGATGGATATAAAATTGATAACCCAGTTTGGGAAAATAATGGATCCTTTCCATTTGGAATAGTAAGTTCTAATTGGCATCCAGGGGAATTACACCGAATGGCTTATACATTTTTGGTAAAAAATTTTATAGCAATTAAAGATCTGGCTTGCAATGTAATAGAAATGGCAATGTATACCAACTCGGATATATTGACAAAAGGAAGACAAACTTGGGATCCTATAAATGAAAGAAGTGTTCCAAGTTCGCAAGCTTATTCCAGTTATTGTGAATTCTTAGTTGAGAAGGGCTTCCCAAATCATCATAGCCTTATGTGATTAATTAAATATACCTTTGAACCGATGGACAAACCAACAATAATTGGAAAGAAAGTTTTATGGAAGTATGAAGAAAAGATAAAAGTTGTAAAGGGGCAAAGATTAATTGTTAAGGTGAAAAAGTCTTATATTGTTAAAAAACAATATGATGGTGAAGAAGCAAGAAAATATGTAATGAATTTAATTCGTTCTTTTTGTGGGTATAATAAAAGCGGATAAAGGGCTCACCTGAGAAGAAGAGCAATTGCTTCCCCATCAATCCCCATGCGAGCTTTTCTATTGCTCGTTGAAGAATTCCATCTAAAACTAGGGAAAAAGATTCCTGGAAGCACTATATCTATTGAAAATAGTTGGCACTATGGGGAAAGCTAAAGTGGACCCAGAAGCTGTTGTTTCTTTACAAGCAACTCAAGGCGCCACTAAATGGAATGAGTGTCTAAGGGCTAGTGGTTTTGGCATGATGTCACAAACGTTTTTTAATTCAGAAAGAAGAAGAATCCTTGGCCTTCCAAGTTTAGACAACAGTGCAAAGATATTTGCAAAAGTCTGCCAAGCTAGTCATTTTTTGCTTACCTTGAAACGTATAGCATTGGGGAAAGGGCTACAAGGTAAATCAAAGATTTTGGCAAAAGAAAATCTTTTCAAATTCAGTCAAATATCTAGGCCATATAATACCAAATAACACAGTACGACCAATAAGGGACAATTTAATTTCAATCAAAAATTTTCCAGTACAAAAAAATTAAAAGAATATAAGACAATTTTTAGGGAAAATTAAATTTTATCATGAATATATACCGAATAGTGCCAAAATATTAGAACCACTCCATAATTTACTTCAAAAAGATCAAAAATTTATTTGACCTGAAAGTTGTCAAAATCATTTGGAATAAAAATATTGTTCAAAAAATAAGTAAAACGACGAAAAGCAATACGAGTACAAATACTCATAAAAGCAACCACAACTACAACGATTTGGATGCTAACAATGATATGTCGGGAAAAATCGCTAAAAATACAGCCAACTGATGCTGCGGATTACGAGGATGGGGGCGGAATGTAAAAATGTAAATTAATTTGTGTGCAAATAAATTACAAGTGATATTTTCATATTTGAGCCGTAAGCCCTGACAGCTAGTGTTCCTTTTTTTTATTGTAAAATAATAATTTATTGTTATTTTCCATATATTAAATTAAATTATATTAATTAAAAATATTGCTATGCTCACAACCAATCTTGGAAATATTTGATCGAAGATGTAAAGAAATTATATTTCTTATTATATTACATATTCATTTAGTTTTAAATTCACCGCTCATCTCTTAGAGTAAGGGAACACTTATTCATTTGCATTCATTACAAATTCAAGTGGAAATATTAAATTTCATTCACTTTAAAAAATCAATCGTATTTGCGAGATCTCCCCTGATGAGTTCATGGGGGAGCTTTTCCATTTGAACCTGAAGGAGTTCAGCCCTGGTTGTCCGGAGAAGGACGTCAGGATGGTCAGCCGTCTTTGGAAGGTCAGTCCTGATGGGGTGACGAATGTTGTCCTTGAGGGCACGGACATGCTAATGTCCGCCCTCTTGGAGGCAGGTCGTTGCTACGTCAAGTGGTTTTCCTTCCGGGTACGGCCGGACCAGTTGACGCCCGGCTGTTTCCGCTGCATGGGCTTTGAACATAGGGTGGCGGAATGCAGGCCAAGAAGGATGTCTGCCGAAGGTGCGGGCAGGAAGGGCACAGGAGTGCAGGTTGTGGCAATGCCCCGCATTGTCCCAACTAAACCGTCAGGAGGCTTATGCCGTAATGTGTGAGTTGGGGGCGCGTATGTTGGAGGGGGGCTGCGGCATTGCTTTGCTCCAGGAACCATGCTCCACCAATGGGGTGGTGAGAGGTCTTCCTGGGGGCTTTAGGGTCTTTACTGACCTTTGAGTCAATGCCGCAGTAGCTGTGTGTGAGCCAAGCTACTCTTATGTAGTAGTTGACTCATGGTGAGGAGTATTCATATGGGCTAGAGACAAAAAAAAAAACGCTAAATCAAGTTACGAAAATGGGCGCACAATGATATGCACCACCCCGTTATTCTCTCCATCGTGGGTAGCAGCAATAGGGTTATGATTTTAATTTGTTTCTATTCATTTGGTCTCTAAATTGTCAAATGTTGCTTACGTTTTATCCAATTCGCGTGAAGGGTCAATCTTTGTTTATAGATTTTGATTCAGAAAGAAGAAGAATCCTTGGCCTTCCAAGTTTAGACAACAGTGCAAAGATATTTGCAAAAGTCTGCCAAGCTAGTCATTTTTTGCTTACCGTGAAACGTATAGCATTGGGGAAAGGGCTACAAGGTAAATCAAAGATTTTGGCAAAAGAAAATCTTTTCAAATTCAGTCAAATATCTAGGCCATATAATACAAAATAACACAGTACGACCAATAAGGGACAATTTAATTTCAATCAAAAATTTTCCAATACAAAAAAAATCAAAAGAATATAAGACAATTTTTAGGGAAAATTAAATTTTATCATGAATATATACCAAATAGTGCCAAAATATTAGAACCACTCCATAATTTACTTCAAAAAGATCAAAAATTTATTTGACCTGAAAGTTGTCAAAATCATTTGGAATAAAAATATTGTTCAAAAAATAAGTAAAACGACGAAAAGCAATACGAGTACAAATACTCATAAAAGCAACCACAACTACAACGATTTAGATGCTAACAATGATATGTCGGATGAATTGAGCGCGTACAGCTCGGAGGAAGACGAGGTGACATCACGAAAATCGCGAAAAATACAGCCAACTGATGCTGCGGATTACGAGGATGGGGGCGGAATGTAAAAATGTAAATTAATTTGTGTGCAAATAAATTACAAGTGATATTTTCATATTTGAGCCGTAAGCCCTGGCAGCTAGTGTTCCTTTTTTTTATTGTAAAATAATAATTTATTGTTATTTTCCATATATTAAATTAAATTAATTAAAAATATTGTTATGCTCACAACCAATCTTGGAAATATTTGATCGAAGATGTAAAGATATTATATTTCTTATTATATTACATATTCATTTAGTTTTAAATTCAGCGCTCATCTCTTAGAGTAAGGGAACACTTATTCATTTGCATTCATTACAAATTCAAGTGGAAATATTAAATTTCATTCACTTTAAAAAATCAATCGTATTTGCGAGATCTCCCCTGATGAGTTCATGGGGGAGCTTTTCCATTTGAACCTGAAGGAGTTCAGCCCTGGTTGTCCGGAGAAGGACGTCAGGATGGTCAGCCGTCTTTGGAAGGTCAGTCCTGATGGGGTGACGAATGTTGTCCTTGAGGGCACATGCTAATGTCCGCCCTCTTGGAGGCAGGTCGTTGCTACGTCAAGTGGTTTTCCTTCCGGGTACGGCCGGACCAGTTGACGCCCGGCTGTTTCCGCTGCATGGGCTTTGAACATAGGGTGGCGGAATGCAGGCCAAGAAGGATGTCTGCCGAAGGTGCGGGCAGGAAGGGCACAGGAGTGCAGGTTGTGGCAATGCCCCGCATTGTCCCAACTAAACCGTCAGGAGGCTTATGCCGTAATGTGTGAGTTGGGGGCGCGTATGTTGGAGGGGGGCTGCGGCATTGCTTTGCTCCAGGAACCATGCTCCACCAATGGGGTGGTGAGAGGTCTTCCTGGGGGCTTTAGGGTCTTTACTGACCTTTGAGTCAATGCCGCAGTAGCTGTGTGTGAGCCAAGCTACTCTTATGTAGTAGTTGACTCATGGTGAGGAGTATTCATATGGGCTAGAGACCAAAAAAAAAGCTAAATCAAGTTACGAAAATGGACGCACAACGATATGCACCACCACGTTATTCTCTCCATCGTGGGTAGCAGCAATAGGGTTATGATTTTAGTTTGTTTCTATTCATTTGGTCTCTAAATTGTCAAATGTTGCTTACGTTTTATCCAATTCGCGTGAAGGGTCAATCTTTGTTTATAGATTTAGAGATTCTAGGGGCCAAAAGCAAAAATAAAATTCATTGCACTACTGCTGCTACCTGTTTAATGTGCCTTGAGCTACATAGAATTTTTTCAATCACGTAGTAACCGTAGAGATGTAATTTTGATTTTTTCAATCATTACAAATTCAAGTTGAAATCTTTAATTTCATTCTTTTTAAAAAAAAATAATTTCATTCTTGCCAAAAAAAATAATTAGTATAGTTGTAAATTCTATTAAATATAAATTAAGGCGGTCAGTCGCGAAATACTTGTATTGATTTCACATAAAATACCCAATGATTGAGATTGAAAAAAAAGCATCGACCCGCTCAGCGAGTAAAGCGAATTGTGTATCGAAAACCACACTTTACAAAACGAAAGCTGGAAAATGCCAACGTCCCAGTCCCAACGGAGTGCTCCATCGTAATCCATATTTGAATTTCTTACGTGAATTTCGCCTTCGCAATGGTCATCTCCCTGCGGTGGAAATTATTCGACGCGGCGCCAAGGAGTGGAAGAATATGCCTAAAGAGGGATAACTTGGCGAAGAATGCCAAGTTTTCTGAGGTGGCGCTCGATGTGAGCGTAAGACGGAAGCTCCACCAATGGCTTATGGAACTCCTGCACCAAAAATAGCAGAAACAGTTTTAAGGTCTTATAATTTTAATCTGAAAACAGAAAACAAAACAATTGAAATTGATGGATATAAAATTGATAACCCAGTTTGGGAAAATAATGGATCCTTTCCATTTGGAATAGTAAGTTCTAATTGGCATCCAGGGGAATTACACCGAATGGCTTATACATTTTTGGTAGAAAATTTTATAGCAATTAAAGATCTGGCTTGCAATGTAATAGAAATGGCAATGTATACCAACTCGGATATATTGACAAAAGGAAGACAAACTTGGGATCCTATAAATGAAAGAAGTGTTCCAAGTTCGCAAGCTTATTCCAGTTATTGTGAATTCTTAGTTGAGAAGGGCTTCCCAAATCATCATAGCCTTATGGGGTTAATTAAATATTCCTTTGAATCGACAATTTCCAACAATAATTGGAAAGAAAGTTTTATGGAAGTATGAAGAAAAGATAAAAGTTGAAAAGGGACAAAGATTAATTGTTAAGGTGAAAAAGTCTTATATTGTTAAAAAACAATATGATGGTGAAGAAGCAAGAAAATATGTAATGAATTTAATTCGTTCTTTTTGTGAGTATAATAAAAGCGGATAAAGGGCTCACCTGAGAAGAAGAGCAATTGCTTCCCCATCAATCCCCATGCGAGCTTTTCTATTGCTCGTTGAAGAATTCCATCTAAAACTAGGGAAAAAGATTCCTGGAAGCACTATATCTATTGAAAATAGTTGGCACTATGGGGAAAGCTAAAGTGGACCCAGAAGCTGTTGTTTCTTTACAAGCAACTCAAGGCGCCACTAAATGGAATGAGTGTCTAAGGGCTAGTGGTTAAGGGCAAAGATATTTGCAAAAGTCTGCCAAGCTAGTCATTTTTTGCTTACCGTGAAACGTATAGCATTGGGGAAAGGGCTACAAGGTAAATCAAAGATTTTGGCAAAAGAAAATCTTTTCAAATTCAGTCAAATATCTTGGCCATATAATACAAAATAATACAGTACGACCAATAAGGGACAATTTAATTTCAATCAAAAATTTTCCAATATAAAAAAATCAAAAGAATATAAGTCAATTTTTAGGGAAAATTAAATTTTATCATGAATATATACCGAATAGTGCCAAAATATTAGAACCACTCCATAATTTACTTCAAAAAGATCAAAAATTTATTTGACCTGAAAGTTGTCAAAATCATTGGAATAAAAATATTGTTCAAAAAATAAGTAAAACGACGAAAAGCAATACGAGTACAAATACTCATAAAAGCAACCACAACTACAACGATTTAGATGCTAACAATGATATGTCGGATGAATTGAGCGCGTACAGCTCGGAGGAAGACGAGGTGACATCACGAAAATCGCGAAAAATACAGCCAACTGATGCTGCGGATTACGAGGATGGGGGCGGAATGTAAAAATGTAAATTAATTTGTGTGCAAATAAATTACAAGTGATATTTTCATATTTGAGCCGTAAGCCCTGACAGCTAGTGTTCCTTTTTTTTTATTGTAAAATAATAATTTATTGTTATTTTCCATATATTAAATTAAATTAATTAAAAATATTGTTATGCTCACAACCAATCTTGGAAATATTTGATCGAAGATGTAAAGAAATTATATTTCTTATTATATTACATATTCATTTAGTTGTAAATTCACCGCTCATCTCTTAGAGTAAGGGAACACTTATTCATTTGCATTCATTACAAATTCAAGTGGAAATATTAGATTTCATTCATTTTAAAAAATCAATCGTATTTGCGAGATCTCCCCTGATGAGTTCATGGGGGAGCTTTTCCATTTGAACCTGAAGGAGTTCAGCCCTGGTTGTCCGGAGAAGGACGTCAGGATGGTCAGCCGTCTTTGGAAGGTCAGTCCTGATGGGGTGACGAATGTTGTCCTTGAGGGCACGGACATGCTAATGTCCGCCCTCTTGGAGGCAGGTCGTTGCTACGTCAAGTGGTTTTCCTTCCGGGTACGGCCGGACCAGTTGACGCCCGGCTGTTTCCGCTGCATGGGCTTTGAACATAGGGTGGCGGAATGCAGGCCAAGAAGGATGTCTGCCGAAGGTGCGGGCAGGAAGGGCACAGGAGTGCAGGTTATGGCAATGCCCCGCATTGTCCCAACTAAACCGTCAGGAGGCTTATGCCGTAATGTGTGAGTTGGGGGCGCGTATGTTGGAGGGGGGCTGCGGCATTGCTTTGCTCCAGGAACCATGCTCCACCAATGGGGTGGTGAGAGGTCTTCCTGGGGGCTTTAGGGTCTTTACTGACCTTTGAGTCAATGCCGCAGTAGCTGTGTGTGAGCCAAGCTACTCTTATGTAGTAGTTGACTCATGGTGAGGAGTATTCATATGGGCTAGAGACAAAAAAAAAAAAGCTAAATCAAGTTACGAAAATGGACGCACAACGATATGCACCACCCCGTTATTCTCTCCATCGTGGGTAGCAGCAATAGGGTTATGATTTTAATTTGTTTCTATTCATTTGGTCTCTAAATTGTCAAATGTTGCTTACGTTTTATCCAATTCGCGTGAAGGGTCAATCTTTGTTTATAGATTTAGAGATTCTAGGGGCAAAAAGCAAAAATAAAATTCATTGCACTACTGCTGCTACCTGTTTAATGTGCCTTGAGCTACATAGAATTTTTTCAATCACGTAGTAACCGTAGAGATGTAATTTTGATTTTTTCAATCATTACAAATTCAAGTTGAAATCTTTAATTTCATTCTTTTTAAAAAAAAATAATTTCATTCTTGCCAAAAAAAAAATAATTAGTATAGTTGTAAATTCTATTAAATATAAATTAAGGCGGTCAGTCGCGAAATACTTGTATTGATTTCACATAAAATACCCAATGATTGAGATTGAAAAAAAGCATCGACCCGCTCAGCGAGTAAAGCGAATTGTGTGTCGAAAACAACACTTTACAAAACGAAAGCTGGAAAACGCCAACGTCCCAGTCCCAACGGAGTGCTCCATCGTAATCCATATTTGAATTTCTTACGTGAATTTCGCCTTCGCAATGGTCATCTCCCTGCGGTGGAAATTATTCGACGCGGCGCCAAGGAGTGGAAGAATATGCCTAAAGAGGGATAACTTGGCGAAGAATGCCAAGTTTTCTGAGGTGGCGCTCGATGTGAGCGTAAGACGGAAGCTCCACCAATGGCTTATGGAACTCCTGCACCAAAAATAGCAGAAACAGTTTTAAGGCGTGGGGGGTCATTTTTCCCAAAATCACTTTCCCAACAAAATTTTTTCCCAAATTTTTTTTCCCCAAAAAATAATTTTCCCAATATTTTTTTTCCCAAAAATATTTTTTCCCGCTTTATTGTTTTTTCCCGAATGCATGTTTTCCCAAAATAACTTTTTTCCAATAGATAGCTTTCCCGAACAAATACTACTGAAATTAATTTTTATTATTCTACTATTTGACATTTTTCGACGATTCCGACAATATGAGTGTATATAATAATCAAAAATCTTATACTTAAGTAATCGAAAAAGATTCGAAAAAGTTTTTCAATATACATTTTTCAATTCGGATAAAAAGACAAGGTAACGAATGTATCCAACTTCACTCATATAAACAAGTTTTTTCACGTCATTCTTTTCGTGTCAAAATTTCATGAGCTAAAATTTGCTGCCTAAAGTCAAAATTTCTAATTATGGCGGAATTAATTGAATGCAAAAAATCATTTCTTTTGCACATTAACGGATATTTGTACTACAAACACTCAGGTAGAATAGAAGAAACTGCGTATTGGAATTGCCGAAGAAAACCTGAGTGTAATGCTAGAGTGACAACATACGGAGGACCACACAATATCAGAGTTCTGAAGGGACTTGATGAATCGAAACACATCCTTCATGCACCAAACCCCGAAGAAGTCGAAGCGTTAAGAGTCATGAATAGGATCAAACGTAAAGCTACAGAAAATCTTGAAGCTCCTCCAGCTCAAATATTACGAACTGAATTGCGAAACGTTTCACCAGGTAAAAACAAAAAAACGAAATTGCATTCGATTCATAATTACAAAATATGATAACTCTCTCTTTTAGCGGTATTAGCGGAAATGCCAAACAGAATTAATTCCCGAAAAAGTCTTAGTCGTGAAAGATTAAAAGATTTTCCCTCGAACCTGCGAACGCTGAGAGAATTGCAGGATATTCCAGGCTTTTATCAAAATTCATTGAATGGAGATAAATTTCTAATTTACGACTCCTATGAAAATGACGAAGACTCAGAATTTGGGAGAATACTCGTGTTCGCGACGCCTGAAAATTTAAGGCAATTATTCAGGAGCATATTGTGGTTTGCCGACGGAACATTTAAAACTGCGCCAAGTATATTTTTCCAAGTTTTCGCAATTCTCGGAGCAGTTACACAACCGGATTCAAGAGGAAAACCACAAACTATTGGTTTACCTTTTGTCTACGCATTATTAGAAAACAAAGAGCAGAAAGTATACGAAAAAGTATTCTCGGTTGTTTTGCAAGAGGCAGAACGTCTAGGTATCGATATTTCTCTTCCGATTAAAGTGATGACAGATTTTGAGTTGGCTATCATCAATGCTGTAAAAATCGTAATGGGCGAAGACAAGGCACGCTGCTGTTTTTTCCACCTCTGTCAAAACATGTACCGCCATATCCAAAGTGAAGGACTTCAGAAAATGTATTGCGATCCTGAAGATCGATCGGTCAAAGTAGCCACTCATATGATATGTGCCCTTGCTTTCGTCCGAGAATTCGAAACCTTAAAAAATGAAATACCGGAGGAAATGCGACCAATTTCAAAATACTTTGACGCTACGTACGTCCGAGGAAAACCTGCAAAAGGTGCATCCTCGCTATGCTCCAGATTTGTGGTGTCAATATGATGCAGTCATTCAACAAACTGCGAGAACGAATAATATATCCGAAGGATGGCACAACAGGCTTCAAGTTGTTATAGGGAAAGATCACCCCAGCTTCTACATTTTTCTTTCCGAGTTGCAGAAAGAGCAATCGGACACAGAAATAATGATGCGACAATTGCAATCAGGACAGCAAGTTAAGAAAAATAAATATTCCAAGAGGTTGAAACATGAACAGAGAATATTTAACATTGTTTCGAAATATCACGAATATGTTGATAACAATGATATTGTCACATACTTGAAAACTCTAGGATACTATATTCGCATGTGATTGTATACATACAAATTCATAAATAAACTGAAATCTTGTTTCAAATAATAAAAAATGTACTCGGCCATTCATTGCAAATGTATATGCGATATTTTACAGACGAACGATATTTTGGGAAAAATATTTTATGGGAAAATTTATTGGGAAATTTTTAGTTTGGGAAAAATGGCATTGGGAAAATTATTTTTTTGGAAAAAAATATTTTGGAAAAAATATTTTATGGGAAATTTTTAGTTTGGGAAAAATGGCATTGGGAAAATAATTTTTTGGGAAAAAAAAATTTGGGAAAAAATTTTTTTGGGAAAGTGATTTTGGGAAAATTGTACCCCAACCGTTTTAAGGTCTTATAATTTTAATCTGAAAACAGAAAACAAAACAATTGAAATTGATGGATATAAAATTGATAACCCAGTTTGGGAAAATAATGGATCCTTTCCATTTGGAATAGTAAGTTCTAATTGGCATCCAGGGGAATTACACCGAATGGCTTATACATTTTTGGTAGAAAATTTTATAGCAATTAAAGATCTGGCTTGCAATGTAATAGAAATGGCAATGTATACCAACTCGGATATATTGACAAAAGGAAGACAAACTTGGGATCCTATAAATGAAAGAAGTGTTCCAAGTTCGCAAGCTTATTCCAATTATTGTGAATTCTTAGTTGAGAAGGGCTTCCCAAATCATCATAGCCTTATGGGATTAATTAAATATACCTTTGAACCGATGGACAAACCAACAATAATTGGAAAGAAAGTTTTATGGAAGTATGAAGAAAAGATAAAAGTTGAAAAGGGGCAAAGATTAATTGTTAAGGAGAAAAAGTCTTATATTGTTAAAAAACAATATGATGGTGAAGAAGCAAGAAAATATGTAATGAATTTAATTCGTTCTTTTTGTGGGTATAATAAAAGCGGATAAAGGGATCACCTGAGAAGAAGAGCAATTGCTTCCCCATCAATCCCCATGCGAGCTTTTCTATTGATCGTTGAAGAATTCCATCTAAAACTAGGGAAAAAGATTCCTGGAAGCACTATATCTATTGAAAATAGTTGGCACTATGGGGAAAGCTAAAGTGGACCCAGAAGCTGTTGTTTCTTTACAAGCAACTCAAGGCGCCACTAAATGGAATGAGTGTCTAAGGGCTAGTGGTTTTGGCATGATGTCACAAACGTTTTTTGATTCAGAAAGAAGAAGAATCCTTGGCCTTCCAAGTTTAGACAACAGTGCAAAGATATTTGCAAAAGTCTGCCAAGCTAGTCATTTTTTGCTTACCGTGAAACGTATAGCATTGGGGAAAGGGCTACAAGGTAAATCAAAGATTTTGGCAAAAGAAAATCTTTTCAAATTCAGTCAAATATCTAGGCCATATAATACAAAATAACACAGTACGACCAATAAGGGACAATTTAATTTCAATCAAAAATTTCAAAAGAATATAAGACAATTTTTAGGGAAAATTAAATTTTAGCATGAATATATACCGAATAGTGCCAAAATATTAGAACCACTCCATAATTTACTTCAAACAGATCAAAAATTGATTTGACCTGAAAGTTGTCAAAATCATTTTGAATAAAAATATTGTTCAAAAAATAAGTAAAACGACGAAAAGCAATACGAGTACAAATACTCATAAAAGCAACCACAACTACAACGATTTAGATGCTAACAATGATATGTCGGGAAAAATCGCGAAAAATACAGCCAACTGATGCTGCGGATTACGAGGATGGGGGCGGAATGTAAAAATGTAAATTAATTTGTGTGCAAATAAATTACAAGTGATATTTTCATATTTGAGCCGTAAGCCCTGACAGCTAGTGTTCCTTTTTTTTATTGTAAAATAATAATTTATTGTTATTTTCCATATATTAAATTAAATTAATTAAAAATATTGTTATGCTCACAACCAATCTTGGAAATATTTGATCGAAGATGTAAAGAAATTATATTTCTTATTATATTACATATTCATTTAGTTTTAAATTCACCGCTCATCTCTTAGAGTAAGGGAACACTTATTCATTTGCATTCATTACAAATTCAAGTGGAAATATTAAATTTCATTCACTTTAAAAAATCAATCGTATTTGCGAGATCTCCCCTGATGAGTTCATGGGGGAGCTTTTCCATTTGAACCTGAAGGAGTTCAGCCCTGGTTGTCCGGAGAAGGACGTCAGGATGGTCAGCCGTCTTTGGAAGGTCAGTCCTGATGGGGTGACGAATGTTGTCCTTGAGGGCACGGACATGCTAATGTCCGCCCTCTTGGAGGCAGGTCGTTGCTACGTCAAGTGGTTTTCCTTCCGGGTACGGCCGGACCAAAGGTGCGGGCAGGAAGGGCACAGGAGTGCAGGTTGTGGCAATGCCCCGCATTGTCCCAACTAAACCGTCAGGAGGCTTATGCCGTAATGTGTGAGTTGGGGGCGCGTATGTTGGAGGGGGGCTGCGGCATTGCTTTGCTCCAGGAACCATGCTCCACCAATGGGGTGGTGAGAGGTCTTCCTGGGGGCTTTAGGGTCTTTACTGACCTTTGAGTCAATGCCGCAGTAGCTGTGTGTGAGCCAAGCTACTCTTATGTAGTAGTTGACTCATGGTGAGGAGTATTCATATGGGCTAGAGACCAAAAAAAAAGCTAAATCAAGTTACGAAAATGGACGCACAACGATATGCACCACCCCGTTATTCTCTCCATCGTGGGTAGCAGCAATAGGGTTATGATTTTAATTTGTTTCTATTCATTTGGTCTCTAAATTGTCAAATGTTGCTTACGTTTTATCCAATTCGCGTGAAGGGTCAATCTTTGTTTATAGATTTAGAGATTCTAGGGGCAAAAAGCAAAAATAAAATTCATTGCACTACTGCTGCTACCTGTTTAATGTGCCTTGAGCTACATCGAATTTTTTCAATCACGTAGTAACCGTAGAGATGTAATTTTGATTTTTTCAATCATTACAAATTCAAGTTGAAATCTTTAATTTCATTCTTTTTAAAAAAAAATAATTTCATTCTTGCCAAAAAACAATAATTAGTATAGTTGTAAATTCTATTAAATATAAATTAAGGCGGTCAGTCGCGAAATACTTGTATTGATTTCACATAAAATACCCAATGATTGAGATTGAAAAAAAAGCATCGACCCGCTCAGCGAGTAAAGCGAATTGTGTATCGAAAACAACACTTTACAAAACGAAAGCTGGAAAATGCCAACGTCCCAGTCCCAACGGAGTGCTCCATCGTAATCCATATTTGAATTTCTTACGTGAATTTCGCCTTCGCAATGGTCATCTCCCAGCGGTGGAAATTATTCGACGCGGCGCCAAGGAGTGTAAGAATATGCCTAAAGAGGGATAACTTGGCGAAGAATGCCAAGTTTTCTGAGGTGGCGCTCGATGTGAGCGTAAGACGGAAGCTCCACCAATGGCTTATGGAACTCCTGCACCAAAAATAGCAGAAACAGTTTTAAGGTCTTATAATTTTAATCTGAAAACAGAAAACAAAACAATTGAAATTGATGGATATAAAATTGATAACCCAGTTTGGGAAAATAATGGATCCTTTCCATTTGGAATAGTAAGTTCTAATTGGCATCCAGGGGAATTACACCGAATGGCTTATACATTTTTGGTAAAAAATTTTATAGCAATTAAAGATCTGGCTTGCAATGTAATAGAAATGGCAATGTATACCAACTCGGATATATTGACAAAAGGAAGACAAACTTGGGATCCTATAAATGAAAGAAGTGTTCCAAGTTCGCAAGCTTATTCCAGTTATTGTGAATTCTTAGTTGAGAAGGGCTTCCCAAATCATCATAGCCTTATGTGATTAATTAAATATACCTTTGAACCGATGGACAAACCAACAATAATTGGAAAGAAAGTTTTATGGAAGTATGAAGAAAAGATAAAAGTTGTAAAGGGGCAAAGATTAATTGTTAAGGTGAAAAAGTCTTATATTGTTAAAAAACAATATGATGGTGAAGAAGCAAGAAAATATGTAATGAATTTAATTCGTTCTTTTTGTGGGTATAATAAAAGCGGATAAAGGGCTCACCTGAAAAGAAGAGCAATTGCTTCCCCATCAATCCCCATGCGAGCTTTTCTATTGCTCGTTGAAGAATTCCATCTAAAACTAGGGAAAAAGATTCCTGGAAGCACTATATCTATTGAAAATAGTTGGCACTATGGGGAAAGCTAAAGTGGACCCAGAAGCTGTTGTTTCTTTACAAGCAACTCAAGGCGCCACTAAATGGAATGAGTGTCTAAGGGCTAGTGGTTTTGGCATGATGTCACAAACGTTTTTTGATTCAGAAAGAAGAAGAATCCTTGGCCTTCCAAGTTTAGACAACAGTGCAAAGATATTTGCAAAAGTCTGCCAAGCTAGTCATTTTTTGCTTACCGTGAAACGTATAGCATTGGGGAAAGGGCTACAAGGTAAATCAAAGATTTTGGCAAAAGAAAATCTTTTCAAATTCAGTCAAATATCTAGGCCATATAATACAAAATAACACAGTACGACCAATAAGGGACAGTTTAATTTCAATCAAAAATTTCAAAAGAATAAAAGACAATTTTTAGGGAAAATTAAATTTTAGCATGAATATATACCGAATAGTGCCAAAATATTAGAACCACTCCATAATTTACTTCAAACAGATCAAAAATTGATTTGACCTGAAAGTTGTCAAAATCATTTTGAATAAAAATATTGTTCAAAAAATAAGTAAAACGACGAAAAGCAATACGAGTACAAATACTCATAAAAGCAACCACAACTACAACGATTTAGATGCTAACAATGATATGTCGGGAAAAATCGCGAAAAATACAGCCAACTGATGCTGCGGATTACGAGGATGGGGGCGGAATGTAAAAATGTAAATTAATTTGTGTGCAAATAAATTACAAGTGATATTTTCATATTTGAGCCGTAAGCCCTGACAGCTAGTGTTCCTTTTTTTTATTGTAAAATAATAATTTATTGTTATTTTCCATATATTAAATTAAATTAATTAAAAATATTGTTATGCTCACAACCAATCTTGGAAATATTTGATCGAAGATGTAAAGAAATTATATTTCTTATATTATTATATTACATATTCATTTAGTTTTAAATTCACCGCTCATCTCTTAGAGTAAGGGAACACTTATTCATTTGCATTCATTACAAATTCAAGTGGAAATATTAAATTTCATTCACTTTAAAAAATCAATCGTATTTGCGAGATCTCCCCTGATGAGTTCATGGGGGAGCTTTTCCATTTGAACCTGAAGGAGTTCAGCCCTGGTTGTCCGGAGAAGGACGTCAGGATGGTCAGCCGTCTTTGGAAGGTCAGTCCTGATGGGGTGACGAATGTTGTCCTTGAGGGCACGGACATGCTAATGTCCGCCCTCTTGGAGGCAGGTCGTTACTACGTCAAGTGGTTTTCCTTCCGGGTACGGCCGGACCAGTTGACGCCCGGCTGTTTCCGCTGCATGGGCTTTGAACATAGGGTGGCGGAATGCAGGCCAAGAAGGATGTCTGCCGAAGGTGCGGGCAGGAAGGGCACAGGAGTGCAGGTTGTGGCAATGCCCCGCATTGTCCCAACTAAACCGTCAGGAGGCTTATGCCGTAATGTGTGAGTTGGGGGCGCGTATGTTGGAGGGGGGCTGCGGCATTGCTTTGCTCCAGGAACCATGCTCCACCAATGGGGTGGTGAGAGGTCTTCCTGGGGGCTTTAGGGTCTTTACTGACCTTTGAGTCAATGCCGCAGTAGCTGTGTGTGAGCCAAGCTACTCTTATGTAGTAGTTGACTCATGGTGAGGAGTATTTATATGGGCTAGAGACAAAAAAAAAAAAGCTAAATCAAGTTACGAAAATGGACGCACAACGATATGCACCACCCCGTTATTCTCTCCATCGTGGGTAGCAGCAATAGGGTTATGATTTTAATTTGTTTCTATTCATTTGGTCTCTAAATTGTCAAATGTTGCTTACGTTTTATCCAATTCGCGTGAAGGGTCAATCTTTGTTTATAGATTTAGAGATTCTAGGGGCAAAAAGCAAAAATAAAATTCATTGCACTACTGCTGCTACCTGTTTAATGTGCCTTGAGCTACATAGAATTTTTTCAATCACGTAGTAACCGTAGAGATGTAATTTTGATTTTTTCAATCATTACAAATTCAAGTTGAAATCTTTAATTTCATTCTTTTTAAAAAAAAATAATTTCATTCTTGCCAAAAAAAATAATTAGTATAGTTGTAAATTCTATTAAATATAAATTAAGGCGGTCAGTCGCGAAATACTTGTATTGATTTCACATAAAATACCCAATGATTGAGATTGAAAAAAAAGCATCGACCCGCTCAGCGAGTAAAGCGAATTGTGTATCGAAAACAACACTTTACAAAACGAAAGCTGGAAAATGCCAACGTCCCAGTCCCAACGGAGTGCTCCATCGTAATCCATATTTGAATTTCTTACGTGAATTTCGCCTTCGCAATGGTCATCTCCCTGCGGTGGAAATTATTCGACGCGGCGCCAAGGAGTGGAAGAATATGCCTAAAGAGGGATAACTTGGCGAAGAATGCCAAGTTTTCTGAGGTGGCGCTCGATGTGAGCGTAAGACGGAAGCTCCACCAATGGCTTATGGAACTCCTGCACCAAAAATAGCAGAAACAGTTTTAAGGCGTGGGGGGTCATTTTTCCCAAAATCACTTTCCCAACAAAATTTTTTCCCAAATTTTTTTTCCCCAAAAAATAATTTTCCCAATATTTTTTTTCCCAAAAATATTTTTTCCCGCTTTATTGTTTTTTCCCGAATGCATGTTTTCCCAAAATAACTTTTTTCCAATAGATAGCTTTCCCGAACAAATACTACTGAAATTAATTTTTATTATTCTACTATTTGACATTTTTCGACGATTCCGACAATATGAGTGTATATAATAATCAAAAATCTTATACTTAAGTAATCGAAAAAGATTCGAAAAAGTTTTTCAATATACATTTTTCAATTCGGATAAAAAGACAAGGTAACGAATGTATCCAACTTCACTCATATAAACAAGTTTTTTCACGTCATTCTTTTCGTGTCAAAATTTCATGAGCTAAAATTTGCTGCCTAAAGTCAAAATTTCTAATTATGGCGGAATTAATTGAATGCAAAAAATCATTTCTTTTGCACATTAACGGATATTTGTACTACAAACACTCAGGTAGAATAGAAGAAACTGCGTATTGGAATTGCCGAAGAAAACCTGAGTGTAATGCTAGAGTGACAACATACGGAGGACCACACAATATCAGAGTTCTGAAGGGACTTGATGAATCGAAACACATCCTTCATGCACCAAACCCCGAAGAAGTCGAAGCGTTAAGAGTCATGAATAGGATCAAACGTAAAGCTACAGAAAATCTTGAAGCTCCTCCAGCTCAAATATTACGAACTGAATTGCGAAACGTTTCACCAGGTAAAAACAAAAAAACGAAATTGCATTCGATTCATAATTACAAAATATGATAACTCTCTCTTTTAGCGGTATTAGCGGAAATGCCAAACAGAATTAATTCCCGAAAAAGTCTTAGTCGTGAAAGATTAAAAGATTTTCCCTCGAACCTGCGAACGCTGAGAGAATTGCAGGATATTCCAGGCTTTTATCAAAATTCATTGAATGGAGATAAATTTCTAATTTACGACTCCTATGAAAATGACGAAGACTCAGAATTTGGGAGAATACTCGTGTTCGCGACGCCTGAAAATTTAAGGCAATTATTCAGGAGCATATTGTGGTTTGCCGACGGAACATTTAAAACTGCGCCAAGTATATTTTTCCAAGTTTTCGCAATTCTCGGAGCAGTTACACAACCGGATTCAAGAGGAAAACCACAAACTATTGGTTTACCTTTTGTCTACGCATTATTAGAAAACAAAGAGCAGAAAGTATACGAAAAAGTATTCTCGGTTGTTTTGCAAGAGGCAGAACGTCTAGGTATCGATATTTCTCTTCCGATTAAAGTGATGACAGATTTTGAGTTGGCTATCATCAATGCTGTAAAAATCGTAATGGGCGAAGACAAGGCACGCTGCTGTTTTTTCCACCTCTGTCAAAACATGTACCGCCATATCCAAAGTGAAGGACTTCAGAAAATGTATTGCGATCCTGAAGATCGATCGGTCAAAGTAGCCACTCATATGATATGTGCCCTTGCTTTCGTCCCACATCAAAACATCGCCCGAGAATTCGAAACCTTAAAAAATGAAATACCGGAGGAAATGCGACCAATTTCAAAATACTTTGACGCTACGTACGTCCGAGGAAAACCTGCAAAAGGCCGACGTAAACAGGTGCATCCTCGCTATGCTCAAGATTTGTGGTGTCAATATGATGCAGTCATTCAACAAACTGCGAGAACGAATAATATATCCGAAGGATGGCACAACAGGCTTCAAGTTGTTATAGGGAAAGATCACCCCAGCTTCTACATTTTTCTTTCCGAGTTGCAGAAAGAGCAATCGGACACAGAAATAATGATGCGACAATTGCAATCAGGACAGCAAGTTAAGAAAAATAAATATTCCAAGAGGTTGAAACATGAACAGAGAATATTTAACATTGTTTCGAAATATCACGAATATGTTGATAACAATGATATTGTCACATACTTGAAAACTCTAGGATACTATATTCGCATGTGATTGTATACATACAAATTCATAAATAAACTGAAATCATGTTTCAAATAATAAAAAATGTACTCGCCCATTCATTGCAAATGTATATGCGATATTTTACAGACGAACGATATTTTGGGAAAAATATTTTATGGGAAAATTTATTGGGAAATTTTTAGTTTGGGAAAAATGGCATTGGGAAAATTATTTTTTTGGAAAAAAATATTTTGGAAAAAATATTTTATGGGAAAATTTATTGGGAAATTTTTAGTTTGGGAAAAATGGCATTGGGAAAATTATTTTTTGGGAAAAAAAAATTTGGGAAAAAATTTTTTTGGGAAAGTGATTTAGGGAAAATTGTACCCCAACCGTTTTAAGGTCTTATAATTTTAATCTGAAAACAGAAAACAAAACAATTGAAATTGATGGATATAAAATTGATAACCCAGTTTGGGAAAATAATGGATCCTTTCCATTTGGAATAGTAAGTTCTAATTGGCATCCAGGGGAATTACACCGAATGGCTTATACATTTTTGGTAGAAAATTTTATAGCAATTAAAGATCTGGCTTGCAATGTAATAGAAATGGCAATGTATACCAACTCGGATATATTGACAAAAGGAAGACAAACTTGGGATCCTATAAATGAAAGAAGTGTTCCAAGTTCGCAAGCTTATTCCAATTATTGTGAATTCTTAGTTGAGAAGGGCTTCCCAAATCATCATAGCCTTATGGGATTAATTAAATATACCTTTGAACCGATGGACAAACCAACAATAATTGGAAAGAAAGTTTTATGGAAGTATGAAGAAAAGATAAAAGTTGAAAAGGGGCAAAGATTAATTGTTAAGGAGAAAAAGTCTTATATTGTTAAAAAACAATATGATGGTGAAGAAGCAAGAAAATATGTAATGAATTTAATTCGTTCTTTTTGTGGGTATAATAAAAGCGGATAAAGGGCTCACCTGAGAAGAAGAGCAATTGCTTCCCCATCAATCCCCATGCGAGCTTTTCTATTGATCGTTGAAGAATTCCATCTAAAACTAGGGAAAAAGATTCCTGGAAGCACTATATCTATTGAAAATAGTTGGCACTATGGGGAAAGCTAAAGTGGACCCAGAAGCTGTTGTTTCTTTACAAGCAACTCAAGGCGCCACTAAATGGAATGAGTGTCTAAGGGCTAGTGGTTTTGGCATGATGTCACAAACGTTTTTTGATTCAGAAAGAAGAAGAATCCTTGGCCTTCCAAGTTTAGACAACAGTGCAAAGATATTTGCAAAAGTCTGCCAAGCTAGTCATTTTTTGCTTACCGTGAAACGTATAGCATTGGGGAAAGGGCTACAAGGTAAATCAAAGATTTTGGCAAAAGAAAATCTTTTCAAATTCAGTCTAATATCTAGGCCATATAATACAAAATAACACAGTACGACCAATAAGGGACAATTTAATTTCAATCAAAAATTTTCCAATACAAGAAAAATCAAAAGAATATAAGACAATTTTTAGGGAAAATTAAATTTTATCATGAATATATACCGAATAGTGCCAAAATATTAGAACCACTCCATAATTTACTTCAAAAAGATCAAAAATTTATTTGGCCTGAAAGTTGTCAAAATCATTTGGAATAAAAATATTGTTCAAAAAATAAGTAAAACGACGAAAAGCAATACGAGTACAAATACTCATAAAAGCAACCACAACTACAACGATTTAGATGCTAACAATGATATGTCGGATGAATTGAGCGCGTACAGCTCGGAGGAAGACGAGGTGACATCACGAAAATCGCGAAAAATACAGCCAACTGATGCTGCGGATTACGAGGATGGGGGCGGAATGTAAAAATGTAAATTAATTTGTGTGCAAATAAATTACAAGTGATATTTTCATATTTGAGCCGTAAGCCCTGGCAGCTAGTGTTCCTTTTTTTTATTGTAAAATAATAATTTATTGTTATTTTCCATATATTAAATTAAATTAATTAAAAATATTGTTATGCTCACAACCAATCTTGGAAATATTTGATCGAAGATGTAAAGATATTATATTTCTTATTATATTACATATTCATTTAGTTTTAAATTCACCGCTCATCTCTTAGAGCAAGGGAACACTTATTCATTTGCATTCATTACAAATTCAAGTGGAAATATTAAATTTCATTCACTTTAAAAAATCAATCGTATTTGCGAGATCTCCCCTGATGAGTTCATGGGGGAGCTTTTCCATTTGAACCTGAAGGAGTTCAGCCCTGGTTGTCCGGAGAAGGACGTCAGGATGGTCAGCCGTCTTTGGAAGGCCAGTCCTGATGGGGTGACGAATGTTGTCCTTGAGGGCACATGCTAATGTCCGCCCTCTTGGAGGCAGGTCGTTGCTACGTCAAGTGGTTTTCCTTCCGGGTACGGCCGGACCAGTTGACGCCCGGCTGTTTCCGCTGCATGGGCTTTGAACATAGGGTGGCGGAATGCAGGCCAAGAAGGATGTCTGCCGAAGGTGCGGGCAGGGAGGGCACAGGAGTGCAGGTTGTGGCAATGCCCCGCATTGTCCCAACTAAACCGTCAGGAGGCTTATGCCGTAATGTGTGAGTTGGGGGCGCGTATGTTGGAGGGGGGCTGCGGCATTGCTTTGCTCCAGGAACCATGCTCCACCAATGGGGTGGTGAGAGGTCTTCCTGGGGGCTTTAGGGTCTTTACTGACCTTTGAGTCAATGCCGCAGTAGCTGTGTGTGAGCCAAGCTACTCTTATGTAGTAGTTGACTCATGGTGAGGAGTATTCATATGGGCTAGAGACAAAAAAAAAAGCTAAATCAAGTTACGAAAATGGACGCACAACGATATGCACCACCACGTTATTCTCTCCATCGTGGGTAGCAGCAATAGGGTTATGATTTTAGTTTGTTTCTATTCATTTGGTCTCTAAATTGTCAAATGTTGCTTACGTTTTATCCAATTCGCGTGAAGGGTCAATCTTTGTTTATAGATTTAGAGATTCTAGGGGCCAAAAGCAAAAATAAAATTCATTGCACTACTGCTGCTACCTGTTTAATGTGCCTTGAGCTACATAGAATTTTTTCAATTACGTAGTAACCGTAGAGATGTAATTTTGATTTTTTCAATCATTACAAATTCAAGTTGAAATCTTTAATTTCATTCTTTTAAAAAAAAATTAATTTCATTCTTGCCAAAAGAAAATAATTAGTATAGTTGTAAATTCTATTAAATATAAATTAAGGCGGTCAGTCGCGAAATACTTGTATTGATTTCACATAAAATACCCAATGATTGAGATTGAAAAAAAAGCATCGACCCGCTCAGCGAGTAAAGCGAATTGTGTGTCGAAAACAACACTTTACAAAACGAAAGCTGGAAAATGCCAACGTCCCATTCCCAACGGAGTGCTCCATCGTAATCCATATTTGAATTTCTTACGTGAATTTCGCCTTCGCAATGGTCATCTCCCTGCGGTGGAAATTATTCGACGCGGCGCCAAGGAGTGGAAGAATATGCCTAAAGAGGGATAACTTGGCGAAGAATGCCAAGTTTCCTGAGGTGGCGCTCGATGTGAGCGTAAGACGGAAGCTCCACCAATGGCTTATGGAACTCCTGCACCAAAAATAGCAGAAACAGTTTTAAGGCCTTATAATTTTAATCTGAAAACAGAAAACAAAACAATTGAAATTGATGGATATAAAATTGATAACCCAGTTTGGGAAAATAATGGATCCTTTCCATTTGGAATAGTAAGTTCTAATTGGCATCCAGGAGAATTACACCGAATGGCTTATACATTTTTGGTAGAAAATTTTATAGCAATTAAAGATCTGGCTTGCAATGTAATAGAAATGGCAATGTATACCAACTCGGATATATTGACAAAAGGAAGACAAACTTGGGATCCTATAAATGAAAGAAGTGTTCCAAGTTCGCAAGCTTATTCCAGTTATTGTGAATTCTTAGTTGAGAAGGGCTTCCCAAATCATCATAGCCTTATGTGATTAATTAAATATACCTTTGAACCGATGGACAAACCAACAATAATTGGAAAGAAAGTTTTATGGAAGTATGAAGAAAAGATAAAAGTTGTAAAGGGGCAAAGATTAATTGTTAAGGTGAAAAAGTCTTATATTGTTAAAAAACAATATGATGGTGAAGAAGCAAGAAAATATGTAATGAATTTAATTCGTTCTTTTTGTGGGTATAATAAAAGCGGATAAAGGGCTCACCTGAAAAGAAGAGCAATTGCTTCCCCATCAATCCCCATGCGAGCTTTTCTATTGCTCGTTGAAGAATTCCATCTAAAACTAGGGAAAAAGATTCCTGGAAGCACTATATCTATTGAAAATAGTTGGCACTATGGGGAAAGCTAAAGTGGACCCAGAAGCTGTTGTTTCTTTACAAGCAACTCAAGGCGCCACTAAATGGAATGAGTGTCTAAGGGCTAGTGGTTTTGGCATGATGTCACAAACGTTTTTTGATTCAGAAAGAAGAAGAATCCTTGGCCTTCCAAGTTTAGACAACAGTGCAAAGATATTTGCAAAAGTCTGCCAAGCTAGTCATTTTTTGCTTACCGTGAAACGTATAGCATTGGGGAAAGGGCTACAAGGTAAATCAAAGATTTTGGCAAAAGAAAATCTTTTCAAATTCAGTCAAATATCTAGGCCATATAATACAAAATAACACAGTACGACCAATAAGGGACAATTTAATTTCAATCAAAAATTTCAAAAGAATATAAGACAATTTTTAGGGAAAATTAAATTTTAGCATGAATATATACCGAATAGTGCCAAAATATTAGAACCACTCCATAATTTACTTCAAACAGATCAAAAATTGATTTGACCTGAAAGTTGTCAAAATCATTTTGAATAAAAATATTGTTCAAAAAATAAGTAAAACGACGAAAAGCAATACGAGTACAAATACTCATAAAAGCAACCACAACTACAACGATTTAGATGCTAACAATGATATGTCGGGAAAAATCGCGAAAAATACAGCCAACTGATGCTGCGGATTACGAGGATGGGGGCGGAATGTAAAAATGTAAATTAATTTGTGTGCAAATAAATTACAAGTGATATTTTCATATTTGAGCCGTAAGCCCTGACAGCTAGTGTTCCTTTTTTTTATTGTAAAATAATAATTTATTGTTATTTTCCATATATTAAATTAAATTAATTAAAAATATTGTTATGCTCACAACCAATCTTGGAAATATTTGATCGAAGATGTAAAGAAATTATATTTCTTATTATATTACATATTCATTTAGTTTTAAATTCACCGCTCATCTCTTAGAGTAAGGGAACACTTATTCATTTGCATTCATTACAAATTCAAGTGGAAATATTAAATTTCATTCACTTTAAAAAATCAATCGTATTTGCGAGATCTCCCCTGATGAGTTCATGGGGGAGCTTTTCCATTTGAACCTGAAGGAGTTCAGCCCTGGTTGTCCGGAGAAGGACGTCAGGATGGTCAGCCGTCTTTGGAAGGTCAGTCCTGATGGGGTGACGAATGTTGTCCTTGAGGGCACGGACATGCTAATGTCCGCCCTCTTGGAGGCAGGTCGTTGCTACGTCAAGTGGTTTTCCTTCCGGGTACGGCCGGACCAAAGGTGCGGGCAGGAAGGGCACAGGAGTGCAGGTTGTGGCAATGCCCCGCATTGTCCCAACTAAACCGTCAGGAGGCTTATGCCGTAATGTGTGAGTTGGGGGCGCGTATGTTGGAGGGGGGCTGCGGCATTGCTTTGCTCCAGGAACCATGCTCCACCAATGGGGTGGTGAGAGGTCTTCCTGGGGGCTTTAGGGTCTTTACTGACCTTTGAGTCAATGCCGCAGTAGCTGTGTGTGAGCCAAGCTACTCTTATGTAGTAGTTGACTCATGGTGAGGAGTATTCATATGGGCTAGAGACCAAAAAAAAAGCTAAATCAAGTTACGAAAATGGACGCACAACGATATGCACCACCCCGTTATTCTCTCCATCGTGGGTAGCAGCAATAGGGTTATGATTTTAATTTGTTTCTATTCATTTGGTCTCTAAATTGTCAAATGTTGCTTACGTTTTATCCAATTCGCGTGAAGGGTCAATCTTTGTTTATAGATTTAGAGATTCTAGGGGCAAAAAGCAAAAATAAAATTCATTGCACTACTGCTGCTACCTGTTTAATGTGCCTTGAGCTACATAGAATTTTTTCAATCACGTAGTAACCGTAGAGATGTAATTTTGATTTTTTCAATCATTACAAATTCAAGTTGAAATCTTTAATTTCATTCTTTTTAAAAAAAAATAATTTCATTCTTGCCAAAAAACAATAATTAGTATAGTTGTAAATTCTATTAAATATAAATTAAGGCGGTCAGTCGCGAAATACTTGTATTGATTTCACATAAAATACCCAATGATTGAGATTGAAAAAAAAGCATCGACCCGCTCAGCGAGTAAAGCGAATTGTGTATCGAAAACAACACTTTACAAAACGAAAGCTGGAAAATGCCAACGTCCCAGTCCCAACGGAGTGCTCCATCGTAATCCATATTTGAATTTCTTACGTGAATTTCGCCTTCGCAATGGTCATCTCCCAGCGGTGGAAATTATTCGACGCGGCGCCAAGGAGTGGAAGAATATGCCTAAAGAGGGATAACTTGGCGAAGAATGCCAAGTTTTCTGAGGTGGCGCTCGATGTGAGCGTAAGACGGAAGCTCCACCAATGGCTTATGGAACTCCTGCACCAAAAATAGCAGAAACAGTTTTAAGGTCTTATAATTTTAATCTGAAAACAGAAAACAAAACAATTGAAATTGATGGATATAAAATTGATAACCCAGTTTGGGAAAATAATGGATCCTTTCCATTTGGAATAGTAAGTTCTAATTGGCATCCAGGGGAATTACACCGAATGGCTTATACATTTTTGGTAGAAAATTATATAGCAATTAAAGATCTGGCTTGCAATGTAATAGAAATGGCAATGTATACCAACTCGGATATATTGACAAAAGGAAGACAAACTTGGGATCCTATAAATGAAAGAAGTGTTCCAAGTTCGCAAGCTTATTCCAGTTATTGTGAATTCTTAGTTGAGAAGGGCTTCCCAAATCATCATAGCCTTATGGGATTAATTAAATATTCCTTTGAATCGACAATTTCCAACAATAATTGGAAAGAAAGTTTTATGGAAGTATGAAGAAAAGATAAAAGTTGAAAAGGGACAAAGATTAATTGTTAAGGTGAAAAAGTCTTATATTGTTAAAAAACAATATGATGGTGAAGAAGCAAGAAAATATATAATGAATTTAATTCGTTCTTTTTGTGGGTATAATAAAAGCGGATAAAGGGCTCACCTGAGAAGAAGAGCAATTGCTTCCCCATCAATCCCCATGCGAGCTTTTCTATTGCTCGTTGAAGAATTCCATCTAAAACTAGGGAAAAAGATTCCTGGAAGCACTATATTTATTGAAAATAGTTGGCACTATGGGAAAAGCTAAAGTGGACCCAGAAGCTGTTGTTTCTTTACAAGCAACTCAAGGCGCCACTAAATGGAATGAGTGTCTAAGGGCTAGTGGTTAAGGGCAAAGATATTTGCAAAAGTCTGCCAAGCTAGTCATTTTTTGCTTACCGTGAAACGTATAGCATTGGGGAAAGGGCTACAAGGTAAATCAAAGATTTTGGCAAAAGAAAATCTTTTCAAATTCAGTCAAATATCTAGGCCATATAATACAAAATAATACAGTACGACCAATAAGGGACAATTTAATTTCAATAAAAAAAAAAATCAAAAGAATATAAGTCAATTTTTAGGGAAAATTAAATTTTATCATGAATATATACCGAATAGTGCCAAAATATTAGAACCACTCCATAATTTACTTCAAAAAGATCAAAAATTTATTTGACCTGAAAGTTGTCAAAATCATTTCGAATAAAAATATTGTTCAAAAAATAAGTAAAACGACGAAAAGCAATACGAGTACACATACTCATAAAAGCAACCACAACTACAACGATTTAGATGCTAACAATGATATGTCGGATGAATTGAGCGCGTACAGCTCGGAGGAAGACGAGGTGACATCACGAAAATCGCGAAAAATACAGCCAACTGATGCTGCGGATTACGAGGATGGGGGCGGAATGTAAAAATGTAAATTAATTTGTGTGCAAATAAATTACAAGTGATATTTTCATATTTGAGCCGTAAGCCCTGACAGCTAGTGTTCCTTTTTTTTTATTGTAAAATAATAATTTATTGTTATTTTCCATATATTAAATTAAATTAATTAAAAATATTGTTATGCTCACAACAAATCTTGGAAATATTTGATCGAAGATGTAAAGAAATTATATTTCTTATTATATTACATATTCATTTAGTTGTAAATTCACCGCTCATCTCTTAGAGTAAGGGAACACTTATTCATTTGCATTCATTACAAATTCAAGTGGAAATATTAGATTTCATTCATTTTAAAAAATCAATCGTATTTGCGAGATCTCCCCTGATGAGTTCATGGGGGAGCTTTTCCATTTGAACCTGAAGGAGTTCAGCCCTGGTTGTCCGGAGAAGGACGTCAGGATGGTCAGCCGTCTTTGGAAGGTCAGTCCTGATGGGGTGACGAATGTTGTCCTTGAGGGCACGGACATGCTAATGTCCGCCCTCTTGGAGGCAGGTCGTTGCTACGTCAAGTGGTTTTCCTTCCGGGTACGGCCGGACTAGTTGACGCCCGGCTGTTTCCGCTGCATGGGCTTTGAACATAGGGTGGCGGAATGCAGGCCAAGAAGGATGTCTGCCGAAGGTGCGGGCAGGAAGGGCACAGGAGTGCAGGTTATGGCAATGCCCCGCATTGTCCCAACTAAACCGTCAGGAGGCTTATGCCGTAATGTGTGAGTTGGGGGCGCGTATGTTGGAGGGGGGCTGCGGCATTGCTTTGCTCCAGGAACCATGCTCCACCAATGGGGTGGTGAGAGGTCTTCCTGGGGGCTTTAGGGTCTTTACTGACCTTTGAGTCAATGCCGCAGTAGCTGTGTGTGAGCCAAGCTACTCTTATGTAGTAGTTGACTCATGGTGAGGAGTATTCATATGGGCTAGAGACAAAAAAAAAAAAGCTAAATCAAGTTACGAAAATGGACGCACAACGATATGCACCACCCCGTTATTCTCTCCATCGTGGGTAGCAGCAATAGGGTTATGATTTTAATTTGTTTCTCTTCATTTGGTCTCTAAATTGTCAAATGTTGCTTACGTTTTATCCAATTCGCGTGAAGGGTCAATCTTTGTTTATAGATTTAGAGATTCTAGGGGCAAAAACCAAAAATAAAATTCATTGCACTACTGCTGCTACCTGTTTAATGTGCCTTGAGCTACATAGAATTTTTTCAATCACGTAGTAACCGTAGAGATGTAATTTTGATTTTTTCAATCATTACAAATTCAAGTTGAAATCTTTAATTTCATTCTTTTTAAAAAAAAATAATTTCATTCTTGCCAAAAAAAAAATAATTAGTATAGTTGTAAATTCTATTAAATATAAATTAAGGCGGTCAGTCGCGAAATACTTGTATTGATTTCACATAAAATACCCAATGATTGAGATTGAAAAAAAGCATCGACCCGCTCAGCGAGTAAAGCGAATTGTGTGTCGAAAACAACACTTTACAAAACGAAAGCTGGAAAACGCCAACGTCCCAGTCCCAACGGAGTGCTCCATCGTAATCCATATTTGAATTTCTTACGTGAATTTCGCCTTCGCAATGGTCATCTCCCTGCGGTGGAAATTATTCGACGCGGCGCCAAGGAGTGGAAGAATATGCCTAAAGAGGGATAACTTGGCGAAGAATGCCAAGTTTTCTGAGGTGGCGCTCGATGTGAGCGTAAGACGGAAGCTCCACCAATGGCTTATGGAACTCCTGCACCAAAAATAGCAGAAACAGTTTTAAGGCGTGGGGGGTCATTTTTCCCAAAATCACTTTCCCAACAAAATTTTTTCCCAAATTTTTTTTCCCCAAAAAATAATTTTCCCAATATTTTTTTCCCCAAAAATATTTTTTCCCGCTTTATTGTTTTTTCCCGAATGCATGTTTTCCCAAAATAACTTTTTTCCAATAGATAGCTTTCCCGAACAAATACTACTGAAATTAATTTTTATTATTCTACTATTTGACATTTTTCGACGATTCCGACAATATGAGTGTATATAATAATCAAAAATCTTATACTTAAGTAATCGAAAAAGATTCGAAAAAGTTTTTCAATATACATTTTTCAATTCGGATAAAAAGACAAGGTAACGAATGTATCCAACTTCACTCATATAAACAAGTTTTTTCACGTCATTCTTTTCGTGTCAAAATTTCATGAGCTAAAATTTGCTGCCTAAAGTCAAAATTTCTAATTATGGCGGAATTAATTGAATGCAAAAAATCATTTCTTTTGCACATTAACGGATATTTGTACTACAAACACTCAGGTAGAATAGAAGAAACTGCGTATTGGAATTGCCGAAGAAAACCTGAGTGTAATGCTAGAGTGACAACATACGGAGGACCACACAATATCAGAGTTCTGAAGGGACTTGATGAATCGAAACACATCCTTCATGCACCAAACCCCGAAGAAGTCGAAGCGTTAAGAGTCATGAATAGGATCAAACGTAAAGCTACAGAAAATCTTGAAGCTCCTCCAGCTCAAATATTACGAACTGAATTGCGAAACGTTTCACCAGGTAAAAACAAAAAAACGAAATTGCATTCGATTCATAATTACAAAATATGATAACTCTCTCTTTTAGCGGTATTAGCGGAAATGCCAAACAGAATTAATTCCCGAAAAAGTCTTAGTCGTGAAAGATTAAAAGATTTTCCCTCGAACCTGCGAACGCTGAGAGAATTGCAGGATATTCCAGGCTTTTATCAAAATTCATTGAATGGAGATAAATTTCTAATTTACGACTCCTATGAAAATGACGAAGACTCAGAATTTGGGAGAATACTCGTGTTCGCGACGCCTGAAAATTTAAGGCAATTATTCAGGAGCATATTGTGGTTTGCCGACGGAACATTTAAAACTGCGCCAAGTATATTTTTCCAAGTTTTCGCAATTCTCGGAGCAGTTACACAACCGGATTCAAGAGGAAAACCACAAACTATTGGTTTACCTTTTGTCTACGCATTATTAGAAAACAAAGAGCAGAAAGTATACGAAAAAGTATTCTCGGTTGTTTTGCAAGAGGCAGAACGTCTAGGTATCGATATTTCTCTTCCGATTAAAGTGATGACAGATTTTGAGTTGGCTATCATCAATGCTGTAAAAATCGTAATGGGCGAAGACAAGGCACGCTGCTGTTTTTTCCACCTCTGTCAAAACATGTACCGCCATATCCAAAGTGAAGGACTTCAGAAAATGTATTGCGATCCTGAAGATCGATCGGTCAAAGTAGCCACTCATATGATATGTGCCCTTGCTTTCGTCCCACATCAAAACATCGCCCGAGAATTCGAAACCTTAAAAAATGAAATACCGGAGGAAATGCGACCAATTTCAAAATACTTTGACGCTACGTACGTCCGAGGAAAACCTGCAAAAGGCCGACGTAAACAGGTGCATCCTCGCTATGCTCAAGATTTGTGGTGTCAATATGATGCAGTCATTCAACAAACTGCGAGAACGAATAATATATCCGAAGGATGGCACAACAGGCTTCAAGTTGTTATAGGGAAAGATCACCCCAGCTTCTACATTTTTCTTTCCGAGTTGCAGAAAGAGCAATCGGACACAGAAATAATGATGCGACAATTGCAATCAGGACAGCAAGTTAAGAAAAATAAATATTCCAAGAGGTTGAAACATGAACAGAGAATATTTAACATTGTTTCGAAATATCACGAATATGTTGATAACAATGATATTGTCACATACTTGAAAACTCTAGGATACTATATTCGCATGTGATTGTATACATACAAATTCATAAATAAACTGAAATCTTGTTTCAAATAATAAAAAATGTACTCGCCCATTCATTGCAAATGTATATGCGATATTTTACAGACGAACGATATTTTGGGAAAAATATTTTATGGGAAAATTTATTGGGAAATTTTTAGTTTGGGAAAAATGGCATTGGGAAAATTATTTTTTTGGAAAAAAATATTTTGGAAAAAATATTTTATGGGAAAATTTATTGGGAAATTTTTAGTTTGGGAAAAATGGCATTGGGAAAATTATTTTTTGGGAAAAAAAAATTTGGGAAAAAATTTTTTTGGGAAAGTGATTTAGGGAAAATTGTACCCCAACCGTTTTAAGGTCTTATAATTTTAATCTGAAAACAGAAAACAAAACAATTGAAATTGATGGATATAAAATTGATAACCCAGTTTGGGAAAATAATGGATCCTTTCCATTTGGAATAGTAAGTTCTAATTGGCATCCAGGGGAATTACACCGAATGGCTTATACATTTTTGGTAGAAAATTTTATAGCAATTAAAGATCTGGCTTGCAATGTAATAGAAATGGCAATGTATACCAACTCGGATATATTGACAAAAGGAAGACAAACTTGGGATCCTATAAATGAAAGAAGTGTTCCAAGTTCGCAAGCTTATTCCAATTATTGTGAATTCTTAGTTGAGAAGGGCTTCCCAAATCATCATAGCCTTATGGGATTAATTAAATATACCTTTGAACCGATGGACAAACCAACAATAATTGGAAAGAAAGTTTTATGGAAGTATGAAGAAAAGATAAAAGTTGAAAAGGGGCAAAGATTAATTGTTAAGGAGAAAAAGTCTTATATTGTTAAAAAACAATATGATGGTGAAGAAGCAAGAAAATATGTAATGAATTTAATTCGTTCTTTTTGTGGGTATAATAAAAGCGGATAAAGGGCTCACCTGAGAAGAAGAGCAATTGCTTCCCCATCAATCCCCATGCGAGCTTTTCTATTGATCGTTGAAGAATTCCATCTAAAACTAGGGAAAAAGATTCCTGGAAGCACTATATCTATTGAAAATAGTTGGCACTATGGGGAAAGCTAAAGTGGACCCAGAAGCTGTTGTTTCTTTACAAGCAACTCAAGGCGCCACTAAATGGAATGAGTGTCTAAGGGCTAGTGGTTTTGGCATGATGTCACAAACGTTTTTTGATTCAGAAAGAAGAAGAATCCTTGGCCTTCCAAGTTTAGACAACAGTGCAAAGATATTTGCAAAAGTCTGCCAAGCTAGTCATTTTTTGCTTACCGTGAAACGTATAGCATTGGGGAAAGGGCTACAAGGTAAATCAAAGATTTTGGCAAAAGAAAATCTTTTCAAATTCAGTCAAATATCTAGGCCATATAATACAAAATAACACAGTACGACCAATAAGGGACAATTTAATTTCAATCAAAAATTTTCCAATACAAAAAAAATCAAAAGAATATAAGACAATTTTTAGGGAAAATTAAATTTTATCATGAATATATACCGAATAGTGCCAAAATATTAGAACCACTCCATAATTTACTTCAAAAAGATCAAAAATTTATTTGGCCTGAAAGTTGTCAAAATCATTTGGAATAAAAATATTGTTCAAAAAATAAGTAAAACGACGAAAAGCAATACGAGTACAAATACTCATAAAAGCAACCACAACTACAACGATTTAGATGCTAACAATGATATGTCGGATGAATTGAGCGCGTACAGCTCGGAGGAAGACGAGGTGACATCACGAAAATCGCGAAAAATACAGCCAACTGATGCTGCGGATTACGAGGATGGGGGCGGAATGTAAAAATGTAAATTAATTTGTGTGCAAATAAATTACAAGTGATATTTTCATATTTGAGCCGTAAGCCCTGGCAGCTAGTGTTCCTTTTTTTTATTGTAAAATAATAATTTATTGTTATTTTCCATATATTAAATTAAATTAATTAAAAATATTGTTATGCTCACAACCAATCTTGGAAATATTTGATCGAAGATGTAAAGATATTATATTTCTTATTATATTACATATTCATTTAGTTTTAAATTCACCGCTCATCTCTTAGAGCAAGGGAACACTTATTCATTTGCATTCATTACAAATTCAAGTGGAAATATTAAATTTCATTCACTTTAAAAAATCAATCGTATTTGCGAGATCTCCCCTGATGAGTTCATGGGGGAGCTTTTCCATTTGAACCTGAAGGAGTTCAGCCCTGGTTGTCCGGAGAAGGACGTCAGGATGGTCAGCCGTCTTTGGAAGGCCAGTCCTGATGGGGTGACGAATGTTGTCCTTGAGGGCACATGCTAATGTCCGCCCTCTTGGAGGCAGGTCGTTGCTACGTCAAGTGGTTTTCCTTCCGGGTACGGCCGGACCAGTTGACGCCCGGCTGTTTCCGCTGCATGGGCTTTGAACATAGGGTGGCGGAATGCAGGCCAAGAAGGATGTCTGCCGAAGGTGCGGGCAGGGAGGGCACAGGAGTGCAGGTTGTGGCAATGCCCCGCATTGTCCCAACTAAACCGTCAGGAGGCTTATGCCGTAATGTGTGAGTTGGGGGCGCGTATGTTGGAGGGGGGCTGCGGCATTGCTTTGCTCCAGGAACCATGCTCCACCAATGGGGTGGTGAGAGGTCTTCCTGGGGGCTTTAGGGTCTTTACTGACCTTTGAGTCAATGCCGCAGTAGCTGTGTGTGAGCCAAGCTACTCTTATGTAGTAGTTGACTCATGGTGAGGAGTATTCATATGGGCTAGAGACAAAAAAAAAAGCTAAATCAAGTTACGAAAATGGACGCACAACGATATGCACCACCACGTTATTCTCTCCATCGTGGGTAGCAGCAATAGGGTTATGATTTTAGTTTGTTTCTATTCATTTGGTCTCTAAATTGTCAAATGTTGCTTACGTTTTATCCAATTCGCGTGAAGGGTCAATCTTTGTTTATAGATTTAGAGATTCTAGGGGCCAAAAGCAAAAATAAAATTCATTGCACTACTGCTGCTACCTGTTTAATGTGCCTTGAGCTACATAGAATTTTTTCAATTACGTAGTAACCGTAGAGATGTAATTTTGATTTTTTCAATCATTACAAATTCAAGTTGAAATCTTTAATTTCATTCTTTTAAAAAAAAATTAATTTCATTCTTGCCAAAAGAAAATAATTAGTATAGTTGTAAATTCTATTAAATATAAATTAAGGCGGTCAGTCGCGAAATACTTGTATTGATTTCACATAAAATACCCAATGATTGAGATTGAAAAAAAAGCATCGACCCGCTCAGCGAGTAAAGCGAATTGTGTGTCGAAAACAACACTTTACAAAACGAAAGCTGGAAAATGCCAACGTCCCATTCCCAACGGAGTGCTCCATCGTAATCCATATTTGAATTTCTTACGTGAATTTCGCCTTCGCAATGGTCATCTCCCTGCGGTGGAAATTATTCGACGCGGCGCCAAGGAGTGGAAGAATATGCCTAAAGAGGGATAACTTGGCGAAGAATGCCAAGTTTTCTGAGGTGGCGCTCGATGTGAGCGTAAGACGGAAGCTCCACCAATGGCTTATGGAACTCCTGCACCAAAAATAGCAGAAACAGTTTTAAGGCCTTATAATTTTAATCTGAAAACAGAAAACAAAACAATTGAAATTGATGGATATAAAATTGATAACCCAGTTTGGGAAAATAATGGATCCTTTCCATTTGGAATAGTAAGTTCTAATTGGCATCCAGGAGAATTACACCGAATGGCTTATACATTTTTGGTAGAAAATTTTATAGCAATTAAAGATCTGGCTTGCAATGTAATAGAAATGGCAATGTATACCAACTCGGATATATTGACAAAAGGAAGACAAACTTGGGATCCTATAAATGAAAGAAGTGTTCCAAGTTCGCAAGCTTATTCCAGTTATTGTGAATTCTTAGTTGAGAAGGGCTTCCCAAATCATCATAGCCTTATGTGATTAATTAAATATACCTTTGAACCGATGGACAAACCAACAATAATTGGAAAGAAAGTTTTATGGAAGTATGAAGAAAAGATAAAAGTTGTAAAGGGGCAAAGATTAATTGTTAAGGTGAAAAAGTCTTATATTGTTAAAAAACAATATGATGGTGAAGAAGCAAGAAAATATGTAATGAATTTAATTCGTTCTTTTTGTGGGTATAATAAAAGCGGATAAAGGGCTCACCTGAAAAGAAGAGCAATTGCTTCCCCATCAATCCCCATGCGAGCTTTTCTATTGCTCGTTGAAGAATTCCATCTAAAACTAGGGAAAAAGATTCCTGGAAGCACTATATCTATTGAAAATAGTTGGCACTATGGGGAAAGCTAAAGTGGACCCAGAAGCTGTTGTTTCTTTACAAGCAACTCAAGGCGCCACTAAATGGAATGAGTGTCTAAGGGCTAGTGGTTTTGGCATGATGTCACAAACGTTTTTTGATTCAGAAAGAAGAAGAATCCTTGGCCTTCCAAGTTTAGACAACAGTGCAAAGATATTTGCAAAAGTCTGCCAAGCTAGTCATTTTTTGCTTACCGTGAAACGTATAGCATTGGGGAAAGGGCTACAAGGTAAATCAAAGATTTTGGCAAAAGAAAATCTTTTCAAATTCAGTCAAATATCTAGGCCATATAATACAAAATAACACAGTACGACCAATAAGGGACAATTTAATTTCAATCAAAAATTTCAAAAGAATATAAGACAATTTTTAGGGAAAATTAAATTTTAGCATGAATATATACCGAATAGTGCCAAAATATTAGAACCACTCCATAATTTACTTCAAACAGATCAAAAATTGATTTGACCTGAAAGTTGTCAAAATCATTTTGAATAAAAATATTGTTCAAAAAATAAGTAAAACGACGAAAAGCAATACGAGTACAAATACTCATAAAAGCAACCACAACTACAACGATTTAGATGCTAACAATGATATGTCGGGAAAAATCGCGAAAAATACAGCCAACTGATGCTGCGGATTACGAGGATGGGGGCGGAATGTAAAAATGTAAATTAATTTGTGTGCAAATAAATTACAAGTGATATTTTCATATTTGAGCCGTAAGCCCTGACAGCTAGTGTTCCTTTTTTTTATTGTAAAATAATAATTTATTGTTATTTTCCATATATTAAATTAAATTAATTAAAAATATTGTTATGCTCACAACCAATCTTGGAAATATTTGATCGAAGATGTAAAGAAATTATATTTCTTATTATATTACATATTCATTTAGTTTTAAATTCACCGCTCATCTCTTAGAGTAAGGGAACACTTATTCATTTGCATTCATTACAAATTCAAGTGGAAATATTAAATTTCATTCACTTTAAAAAATCAATCGTATTTGCGAGATCTCCCCTGATGAGTTCATGGGGGAGCTTTTCCATTTGAACCTGAAGGAGTTCAGCCCTGGTTGTCCGGAGAAGGACGTCAGGATGGTCAGCCGTCTTTGGAAGGTCAGTCCTGATGGGGTGACGAATGTTGTCCTTGAGGGCACGGACATGCTAATGTCCGCCCTCTTGGAGGCAGGTCGTTGCTACGTCAAGTGGTTTTCCTTCCGGGTACGGCCGGACCAAAGGTGCGGGCAGGAAGGGCACAGGAGTGCAGGTTGTGGCAATGCCCCGCATTGTCCCAACTAAACCGTCAGGAGGCTTATGCCGTAATGTGTGAGTTGGGGGCGCGTATGTTGGAGGGGGGCTGCGGCATTGCTTTGCTCCAGGAACCATGCTCCACCAATGGGGTGGTGAGAGGTCTTCCTGGGGGCTTTAGGGTCTTTACTGACCTTTGAGTCAATGCCGCAGTAGCTGTGTGTGAGCCAAGCTACTCTTATGTAGTAGTTGACTCATGGTGAGGAGTATTCATATGGGCTAGAGACCAAAAAAAAAGCTAAATCAAGTTACGAAAATGGACGCACAACGATATGCACCACCCCGTTATTCTCTCCATCGTGGGTAGCAGCAATAGGGTTATGATTTTAATTTGTTTCTATTCATTTGGTCTCTAAATTGTCAAATGTTGCTTACGTTTTATCCAATTCGCGTGAAGGGTCAATCTTTGTTTATAGATTTAGAGATTCTAGGGGCAAAAAGCAAAAATAAAATTCATTGCACTACTGCTGCTACCTGTTTAATGTGCCTTGAGCTACATAGAATTTTTTCAATCACGTAGTAACCGTAGAGATGTAATTTTGATTTTTTCAATCATTACAAATTCAAGTTGAAATCTTTAATTTCATTCTTTTTAAAAAAAAATAATTTCATTCTTGCCAAAAAACAATAATTAGTATAGTTGTAAATTCTATTAAATATAAATTAAGGCGGTCAGTCGCGAAATACTTGTATTGATTTCACATAAAATACCCAATGATTGAGATTGAAAAAAAAGCATCGACCCGCTCAGCGAGTAAAGCGAATTGTGTATCGAAAACAACACTTTACAAAACGAAAGCTGGAAAATGCCAACGTCCCAGTCCCAACGGAGTGCTCCATCGTAATCCATATTTGAATTTCTTACGTGAATTTCGCCTTCGCAATGGTCATCTCCCAGCGGTGGAAATTATTCGACGCGGCGCCAAGGAGTGGAAGAATATGCCTAAAGAGGGATAACTTGGCGAAGAATGCCAAGTTTTCTGAGGTGGCGCTCGATGTGAGCGTAAGACGGAAGCTCCACCAATGGCTTATGGAACTCCTGCACCAAAAATAGCAGAAACAGTTTTAAGGTCTTATAATTTTAATCTGAAAACAGAAAACAAAACAATTGAAATTGATGGATATAAAATTGATAACCCAGTTTGGGAAAATAATGGATCCTTTCCATTTGGAATAGTAAGTTCTAATTGGCATCCAGGGGAATTACACCGAATGGCTTATACATTTTTGGTAGAAAATTATATAGCAATTAAAGATCTGGCTTGCAATGTAATAGAAATGGCAATGTATACCAACTCGGATATATTGACAAAAGGAAGACAAACTTGGGATCCTATAAATGAAAGAAGTGTTCCAAGTTCGCAAGCTTATTCCAGTTATTGTGAATTCTTAGTTGAGAAGGGCTTCCCAAATCATCATAGCCTTATGGGATTAATTAAATATTCCTTTGAATCGACAATTTCCAACAATAATTGGAAAGAAAGTTTTATGGAAGTATGAAGAAAAGATAAAAGTTGAAAAGGGACAAAGATTAATTGTTAAGGTGAAAAAGTCTTATATTGTTAAAAAACAATATGATGGTGAAGAAGCAAGAAAATATATAATGAATTTAATTCGTTCTTTTTGTGGGTATAATAAAAGCGGATAAAGGGCTCACCTGAGAAGAAGAGCAATTGCTTCCCCATCAATCCCCATGCGAGCTTTTCTATTGCTCGTTGAAGAATTCCATCTAAAACTAGGGAAAAAGATTCCTGGAAGCACTATATTTATTGAAAATAGTTGGCACTATGGGAAAAGCTAAAGTGGACCCAGAAGCTGTTGTTTCTTTACAAGCAACTCAAGGCGCCACTAAATGGAATGAGTGTCTAAGGGCTAGTGGTTAAGGGCAAAGATATTTGCAAAAGTCTGCCAAGCTAGTCATTTTTTGCTTACCGTGAAACGTATAGCATTGGGGAAAGGGCTACAAGGTAAATCAAAGATTTTGGCAAAAGAAAATCTTTTCAAATTCAGTCAAATATCTAGGCCATATAATACAAAATAATACAGTACGACCAATAAGGGACAATTTAATTTCAATAAAAAAAAAAATCAAAAGAATATAAGTCAATTTTTAGGGAAAATTAAATTTTATCATGAATATATACCGAATAGTGCCAAAATATTAGAACCACTCCATAATTTACTTCAAAAAGATCAAAAATTTATTTGACCTGAAAGTTGTCAAAATCATTTCGAATAAAAATATTGTTCAAAAAATAAGTAAAACGACGAAAAGCAATACGAGTACACATACTCATAAAAGCAACCACAACTACAACGATTTAGATGCTAACAATGATATGTCGGATGAATTGAGCGCGTACAGCTCGGAGGAAGACGAGGTGACATCACGAAAATCGCGAAAAATACAGCCAACTGATGCTGCGGATTACGAGGATGGGGGCGGAATGTAAAAATGTAAATTAATTTGTGTGCAAATAAATTACAAGTGATATTTTCATATTTGAGCCGTAAGCCCTGACAGCTAGTGTTCCTTTTTTTTTATTGTAAAATAATAATTTATTGTTATTTTCCATATATTAAATTAAATTAATTAAAAATATTGTTATGCTCACAACAAATCTTGGAAATATTTGATCGAAGATGTAAAGAAATTATATTTCTTATTATATTACATATTCATTTAGTTGTAAATTCACCGCTCATCTCTTAGAGTAAGGGAACACTTATTCATTTGCATTCATTACAAATTCAAGTGGAAATATTAGATTTCATTCATTTTAAAAAATCAATCGTATTTGCGAGATCTCCCCTGATGAGTTCATGGGGGAGCTTTTCCATTTGAACCTGAAGGAGTTCAGCCCTGGTTGTCCGGAGAAGGACGTCAGGATGGTCAGCCGTCTTTGGAAGGTCAGTCCTGATGGGGTGACGAATGTTGTCCTTGAGGGCACGGACATGCTAATGTCCGCCCTCTTGGAGGCAGGTCGTTGCTACGTCAAGTGGTTTTCCTTCCGGGTACGGCCGGACTAGTTGACGCCCGGCTGTTTCCGCTGCATGGGCTTTGAACATAGGGTGGCGGAATGCAGGCCAAGAAGGATGTCTGCCGAAGGTGCGGGCAGGAAGGGCACAGGAGTGCAGGTTATGGCAATGCCCCGCATTGTCCCAACTAAACCGTCAGGAGGCTTATGCCGTAATGTGTGAGTTGGGGGCGCGTATGTTGGAGGGGGGCTGCGGCATTGCTTTGCTCCAGGAACCATGCTCCACCAATGGGGTGGTGAGAGGTCTTCCTGGGGGCTTTAGGGTCTTTACTGACCTTTGAGTCAATGCCGCAGTAGCTGTGTGTGAGCCAAGCTACTCTTATGTAGTAGTTGACTCATGGTGAGGAGTATTCATATGGGCTAGAGACAAAAAAAAAAAAGCTAAATCAAGTTACGAAAATGGACGCACAACGATATGCACCACCCCGTTATTCTCTCCATCGTGGGTAGCAGCAATAGGGTTATGATTTTAATTTGTTTCTCTTCATTTGGTCTCTAAATTGTCAAATGTTGCTTACGTTTTATCCAATTCGCGTGAAGGGTCAATCTTTGTTTATAGATTTAGAGATTCTAGGGGCAAAAACCAAAAATAAAATTCATTGCACTACTGCTGCTACCTGTTTAATGTGCCTTGAGCTACATAGAATTTTTTCAATCACGTAGTAACCGTAGAGATGTAATTTTGATTTTTTCAATCATTACAAATTCAAGTTGAAATCTTTAATTTCATTCTTTTTAAAAAAAAATAATTTCATTCTTGCCAAAAAAAAAATAATTAGTATAGTTGTAAATTCTATTAAATATAAATTAAGGCGGTCAGTCGCGAAATACTTGTATTGATTTCACATAAAATACCCAATGATTGAGATTGAAAAAAAGCATCGACCCGCTCAGCGAGTAAAGCGAATTGTGTGTCGAAAACAACACTTTACAAAACGAAAGCTGGAAAACGCCAACGTCCCAGTCCCAACGGAGTGCTCCATCGTAATCCATATTTGAATTTCTTACGTGAATTTCGCCTTCGCAATGGTCATCTCCCTGCGGTGGAAATTATTCGACGCGGCGCCAAGGAGTGGAAGAATATGCCTAAAGAGGGATAACTTGGCGAAGAATGCCAAGTTTTCTGAGGTGGCGCTCGATGTGAGCGTAAGACGGAAGCTCCACCAATGGCTTATGGAACTCCTGCACCAAAAATAGCAGAAACAGTTTTAAGGCGTGGGGGGTCATTTTTCCCAAAATCACTTTCCCAACAAAATTTTTTCCCAAATTTTTTTTCCCCAAAAAATAATTTTCCCAATATTTTTTTTCCCAAAAATATTTTTTCCCGCTTTATTGTTTTTTCCCGAATGCATGTTTTCCCAAAATAACTTTTTTCCAATAGATAGCTTTCCCGAACAAATACTACTGAAATTAATTTTTATTATTCTACTATTTGACATTTTTCGACGATTCCGACAATATGAGTGTATATAATAATCAAAAATCTTATACTTAAGTAATCGAAAAAGATTCGAAAAAGTTTTTCAATATACATTTTTCAATTCGGATAAAAAGACAAGGTAGCGAATGTATCCAACTTCACTCATATAAACAAGTTTTTTCACGTCATTCTTTTCGTGTCAAAATTTCATGAGCTAAAATTTGCTGCCTAAAGTCAAAATTTCTAATTATGGCGGAATTAATTGAATGCAAAAAATCATTTCTTTTGCACATTAACGGATATTTGTACTACAAACACTCAGGTAGAATAGAAGAAACTGCGTATTGGAATTGCCGAAGAAAACCTGAGTGTAATGCTAGAGTGACAACATACGGAGGACCACACAATATCAGAGTTCTGAAGGGACTTGATGAATCGAAACACATCCTTCATGCACCAAACCCCGAAGAAGTCGAAGCGTTAAGAGTCATGAATAGGATCAAACGTAAAGCTACAGAAAATCTTGAAGCTCCTCCAGCTCAAATATTACGAACTGAATTGCGAAACGTTTCACCAGGTAAAAACAAAAAAACGAAATTGCATTCGATTCATAATTACAAAATATGATAACTCTCTCTTTTAGCGGTATTAGCGGAAATGCCAAACAGAATTAATTCCCGAAAAAGTCTTAGTCGTGAAAGATTAAAAGATTTTCCCTCGAACCTGCGAACGCTGAGAGAATTGCAGGATATTCCTGGCTTTTATCAAAATTCATTGAATGGAGATAAATTTCTAATTTACGACTCCTATGAAAATGACGAAGACTCAGAATTTGGGAGAATACTCGTGTTCGCGACGCCTGAAAATTTAAGGCAATTATTCAGGAGCATATTGTGGTTTGCCGACGGAACATTTAAAACTGCGCCAAGTATATTTTTCCAAGTTTTCGCAATTCTCGGAGCAGTTACACAACCGGATTCAAGAGGAAAACCACAAACTATTGGTTTACCTTTTGTCTACGCATTATTAGAAAACAAAGAGCAGAAAGTATACGAAAAAGTATTCTCGGTTGTTTTGCAAGAGGCAGAACGTCTAGGTATCGATATTTCTCTTCCGATTAAAGTGATGACAGATTTTGAGTTGGCTATCATCAATGCTGTAAAAATCGTAATGGGCGAAGACAAGGCACGCTGCTGTTTTTTCCACCTCTGTCAAAACATGTACCGCCATATCCAAAGTGAAGGACTTCAGAAAATGTATTGCGATCCTGAAGATCGATCGGTCAAAGTAGCCACTCATATGATATGTGCCCTTGCTTTCGTCCCACATCAAAACATCGCCCGAGAATTCGAAACCTTAAAAAATGAAATACCGGAGGAAATGCGACCAATTTCAAAATACTTTGACGCTACGTACGTCCGAGGAAAACCTGCAAAAGGCCGACGTAAACAGGTGCATCCTCGCTATGCTCCAGATTTGTGGTGTCAATATGATGCAGTCATTCAACAAACTGCGAGAACGAATAATATATCCGAAGGATGGCACAACAGGCTTCAAGTTGTTATAGGGAAAGATCACCCCAGCTTCTACATTTTTCTTTCCGAGTTGCAGAAAGAGCAATCGGACACAGAAATAATGATGCGACAATTGCAATCAGGACAGCAAGTTAAGAAAAATAAATATTCCAAGAGGTTGAAACATGAACAGAGAATATTTAACATTGTTTCGAAATATCACGAATATGTTGATAACAATGATATTGTCACATACTTGAAAGCTCTAGGATACTATATTCGCATGTGATTGTATACATACAAATTCATAAATAAACTGAAATCTTGTTTCAAATAATAAAAAATGTACTCGCCCATTCATTGCAAATGTATATGCGATATTTTACAGACGAACGATATTTTGGGAAAAATATTTTATGGGAAAATTTATTGGGAAATTTTTAGTTTGGGAAAAATGGCATTGGGAAAATTATTTTTTTGGAAAAAAATATTTTGGAAAAAATATTTTATGGGAAAATTTATTGGGAAATTTTTAGTTTGGGAAAAATGGCATTGGGAAAATTATTTTTTGGGAAAAAAAAATTTGGGAAAAAATTTTTTTGGGAAAGTGATTTTGGGAAAATTGTACCCCAACCGTTTTAAGGTCTTATAATTTTAATCTGAAAACAGAAAACAAAACAATTGAAATTGATGGATATAAAATTGATAACCCAGTTTGGGAAAATAATGGATCCTTTCCATTTGGAATAGTAAGTTCTAATTGGCATCCAGGGGAATTACACCGAATGGCTTATACATTTTTGGTAGAAAATTTTATAGCAATTAAAGATCTGGCTTGCAATGTAATAGAAATGGCAATGTATACCAACTCGGATATATTGACAAAAGGAAGACAAACTTGGGATCCTATAAATGAAAGAAGTGTTCCAAGTTCGCAAGCTTATTCCAATTATTGTGAATTCTTAGTTGAGAAGGGCTTCCCAAATCATCATAGCCTTATGGGATTAATTAAATATACCTTTGAACCGATGGACAAACCAACAATAATTGGAAAGAAAGTTTTATGGAAGTATGAAGAAAAGATAAAAGTTGAAAAGGGGCAAAGATTAATTGTTAAGGAGAAAAAGTCATATATTGTTAAAAAACAATATGATGGTGAAGAAGCAAGAAAATATGTAATGAATTTAATTCGTTCTTTTTGTGGGTATAATAAAAGCGGATAAAGGGCTCACCTGAGAAGAAGAGCAATTGCTTCCCCATCAATCCCCATGCGAGCTTTTCTATTGATCGTTGAAGAATTCCATCTAAAACTAGGGAAAAAGATTCCTGGAAGCACTATATCTATTGAAAATAGTTGGCACTATGGGGAAAGCTAAAGTGGACCCAGAAGCTGTTGTTTCTTTACAAGCAACTCAAGGCGCCACTAAATGGAATGAGTGTCTAAGGGCTAGTGGTTTTGGCATGATGTCACAAACGTTTTTTGATTCAGAAAGAAGAAGAATCCTTGGCCTTCCAAGTTTAGACAACAGTGCAAAGATATTTGCAAAAGTCTGCCAAGCTAGTCATTTTTTGCTTACCTTGAAACGTATAGCATTGGGGAAAGGGCTACAAGGTAAATCAAAGATTTTGGCAAAAGAAAATCTTTTCAAATTCAGTCAAATATCTAGGCCATATAATACAAAATAACACAGTACGACCAATAAGGGACAATTTAATTTCAATCAAAAATTTTCCAGTACAAAAAAATCAAAAGAATATAAGACAATTTTTAGGGAAAATTAAATTTTATCATGAATATATACCGAATAGTGCCAAAATATTAGAACCACTCCATAATTTACTTCAAAAAGATCAAAAATTGATTTGACCTGAAAGTTGTCAAAATCATTTGGAATAAAAATATTGTTCAAAAAATAAGTAAAACGACGAAAAGCAATACGAGTACAAATACTCATAAAAGCAACCACAACTACAACGATTTAGATGCTAACAATGATATGTCGGATGAATTGAGCGCGTACAGCTCGGAAGAAGACGAGGTGACATCACGAAAATCGCGAAAAATACAGCCAACTGATGCTGCGGATTACGAGGATGGGGGCGGAATGTAAACATGTAAATTAATTTGTGTGCAAATAAATTACAAGTGATATTTTCATATTTGAGCCGTAAGCCCTGACAGCTAGTGTTCCTTTTTTTTATTGTAAAATAATAATTTATTGTTATTTTCCATATATTAAATTAAATTAATTAAAAATATTGTTATGCTCACAACCAATCTTGGAAATATTTGATCGAAGATGTAAAGAAATTATATTTCTTATTATATTACATATTCATTTAGTTTTAAATTCACCGCTCATCTCTTAGAGTAAGGGAACACTTATTCATTTGCATTTGCGAGATCTCCCCTGATGAGTTCATGGGGGAGCTTTTCCATTTGAACCTGAAGGAGTTCAGCCCGGGTTGTCCGGAGAAGGACGTCAGGATGGTCAGCCGTCTTTGGAAGGTCAGTCCTGATGGGGTGACGAATGTTGTCCTTGAGGGCACGGACATGCTAATGTCCGCCCTCTTGGAGGCAGGTCGTTGCTACGTCAAGTGGTTTTCCTTCCGGGTACGGCCGGACCAGTTGACGCCCGGCTGTTTCCGCTGCATGGGCATTGAACATTGGGGGCGGGGATGTTGGAGGGGGGCTGCGGCATTGCTTTGCTCCAGGAACCATGCTCCACCAATGGGGTGGTGAGAGGTCTTCCTGGGGGCTTTAGGGTCTTTACTGACCTTTGAGTCAATGCCGCAGTAGCTGTGTGTGAGCCAAGCTACTCTTATGTAGTAGTTGACTCATGGTGAGGAGTATTCATATGGGCTAGAGACAAAAAAAAAAGAAGCTAAATCAAGTTACGAAAATGGACGCACAACGATATGCACCACCCCGTTATTCTCTCCATCGTGGGTAGCAGCAATAGGGTTATGATTTTAATTTGTTTCTATTCATTTGGTCTCTAAATTGTCAAATGTTGCTTACGTTTTATCCAATTCGCGTGAAGGGTCAATCTTTGTTTATAGATTTAGAGATTCTAGGGGCAAAAAGCAAAAATAAAATTCATTGCACTACTGCTGCTACCTGTTTAATGTGCCTTGAGCTACATAGAATTTTTTCAATCACGTAGTAACCGTAGAGATGTAATTTTGATTTTTTCAATCATTACAAATTCAAGTTGAAATCTTTAATTTCATTCTTTTTAAAAAAAAATAATTTCATTCTTGCCAAAAAAAAATAATTAGTATAGTTGTAAATTCTATTAAATATAAATTAAGGCGGTCAGTCGCGAAATACTTGTATTGATTTCACATAAAATACCCAGTGATTGAGATTGAAAAAAAGCATCGACCCGCTCAGCGAGTAAAGCGAATTGTGTGTCGAAAACAACACTTTACAAAACGAAAGCTGGAAAACGCCAACGTCCCAGTCCCAACGGAGTGCTCCATCATAATCCATATTTGAATTTCTTACGTGAATTTCGCCTTCGCAATGGTCATCTCCCTGCGGTGGAAATTATTCGACGCGGCGCCAAGGAGTGGAAGAATATGCCTAAAGAGGGATAACTTGGCGAAGAATGCCAAGTTTTCTGAGGTGGCGCTCGATGTGAGCGTAAGACGGAAGCTCCACCAATGGCTTATGGAACTCCTGCACCAAAAATAGCAGAAACAGTTTTAAGGTCTTATAATTTTAATCTGAAAACAGAAAACAAAACAATTGAAATTGATGGATATAAAATTGATAACCCAGTTTGGGAAAATAATGGATCCTTTCCATTTGGAATAGTAAGTTCTAATTGGCATCCAGGGGAATTACACCGAATGGCTTATACATTTTTGGTAGAAAATTTTATAGCAATTAAAGATCTGGCTTGCAATGTAATAGAAATGGCAATGTATACCAACTCGGATATATTGACAAAAGGAAGACAAACTTGGGATCCTATAAATGAAAGAAGTGTTCCAAGTTCGCAAGCTTATTCCAGTTATTGTGAATTCTTAGTTGAGAAGGGCTTCCCAAATCATCATAGCCTTATGGGATTAATTAAATATACCTTTGAACCGATGGACAAACCAACAATAATTGGAAAGAAAGTTTTATGGAAGTATGAAGAAAAGATAAAAGTTGTAAAGGGGCAAAGATTAATTGTTAAGGTGAAAAAGTCTTATATTGTTAAAAAACAATATGATGGTGAAGAAGCAAGAAAATATGTAATGAATTTAATTCGTTCTTTTTGTGGGTATAATAAAAGCGGATAAAGGGCTCACCTGAGAAGAAGAGCAATTGCTTCCCCATCAATCCCCATGCGAGCTTTTCTATTGCTCGTTGAAGAATTCCATCTAAAACTAGGGAAAAAGATTCCTGGAAGCACTATATCTATTGAAAATAGTTGGCACTATGGGGAAAGCTAAAGTGGACCCAGAAGCTGTTGTTTCTTTACAAGCAACTCAAGGCGCCACTAAATGGAATGAGTGTCTAAGGGCTAGTGGTTTTGGCATGATGTCACAAACGTTTTTTGATTCAGAAAGAAGAAGAATCCTTGGCCTTCCAAGTTTAGACAACAGTGCAAAGATATTTGCAAAAGTCTGCCAAGCTAGTCATTTTTTGCTTACCTTGAAACGTATAGCATTGGGGAAAGGGCTACAAGGTAAATCAAAGATTTTGGCAGAAGAAAATCTTTTCAAATTCAGTCAAATATCTAGGCCATATAATACAAAATAACACAGTACGACCAATAAGGGACAATTTAATTTCAATCAAAAATTTTCCAGTACAAAAAAATCAAAAGAATATAAGACAATTTTTAGGGAAAATTAAATTTTATCATGAATATATACCGAATAGTGCCAAAATATTAGAACCACTCCATAATTTACTTCAAAAAGATCAAAAATTGATTTGACCTGAAAGTTGTCAAAATCATTTGGAATAAAAATATTGTTCAAAAAATAAGTAAAACGACGAAAAGCAATACGAGTACAAATACTCATAAAAGCAACCACAACTACAACGATTTAGATGCTAACAATGATATGTCGGGAAAAATCGCGAAAAATACAGCCAACTGATGCTGCGGATTACGAGGATGGGGGCGGAATGTAAAAATGTAAATTAATTTGTGTGCAAATAAATTACAAGTGATATTTTCATATTTGAGCCGTAAGCCCTGACAGCTAGTGTTCCTTTTTTTTATTGTAAAATAATAATTTATTGTTATTTTCCATATATTAAATTAAATTAATTAAAAATATTGTTATGCTCACAACCAATCTTGGAAATATTTGATCGAAGATGTAAAGAAATTATATTTCTTATTATATTACATATTCATTTAGTTTTAAATTCACCGCTCATCTCTTAGAGTAAGGGAACACTTATTCATTTGCATTTGCGAGATCTCCCCTGATGAGTTCATGGGGGAGCTTTTCCATTTGAACCTGAAGGAGTTCAGCCCAGGTTGTCCGGAGAAGGACGTCAGGATGGTCAGCCGTCTTTGGAAGGTCAGTCCTGATGGGGTGACGAATGTTGTCCTTGAGGGCACGGACATGCTAATGTCCGCCCTCTTGGAGGCAGGTCGTTGCTACGTCAAGTGGTTTTCCTTCCGGGTACGGCCGGACCAGTTGACGCCCGGCTGTTTCCGCTGCATGGGCATTGAACATTGGGGGCGGGGATGTTGGAGGGGGGCTGCGGCATTGCTTTGCTCCAGGAACCATGCTCCACCAATGGGGTGGTGAGAGGTCTTCCTGGGGGCTTTAGGGTCTTTACTGACCTTTGAGTCAATGCCGCAGTAGCTGTGTGTGAGCCAAGCTACTCTTATGTAGTAGTTGACTCATGGTGAGGAGTATTCATATGGGCTAGAGACCAAAAAAAAAGCTAAATCAAGTTACGAAAATGGACGCACAACGATATGCACCACCACGTTATTCTCTCCATCGTGGGTAGCAGCAATAGGGTTATGATTTTAGTTTGTTTCTATTCATTTGGTCTCTAAATTGTCAAATGTTGCTTACGTTTTATCCAATTCGCGTGAAGGGTCAATCTTTGTTTATAGATTTAGAGATTCTAGGGGCAAAAAGCAAAAATAAAATTCATTGCACTACTGCTGCTACCTGTTTAATGTGCCTTGAGCTACATAGAATCTTTTCAATCACGTAGTAACCGCAGAGATGTAATTTTGATTTTTTCAATCATTACAAATTCAAGTTGAAATCTTTAATTTCATTCTTTTTAAAAAAAATGTATTTCATTCTTGCCAAAAAAAAATAATTAGTATAGTTGTAAATTCTATTAAATATAAATTAAGGCGGCCAGTCGCGAAATACTCGTATTGATTTCACATAAAATACCCAATGATTGAGATTGAAAAAAAGCATCGACCCGATCAGCGAGTAAAGCGAATTGCGTGTCGAAAACAACACTTTACAAAACGAAAGTTGGAAAATGCCAACGTCCCAGTCCCAACGGAGTGCTCCATCGTAATCCATATTTGAATTTCTTACGTGAATTTCGCCTTCGCAATGGTCATCTCCCTGCGGTGGAAATTATTCGACGCGGCGCCAAGGAGTGGAAGAATATGCCTAAAGAGGGATAACTTGGCGAAGAATGCCAAGTTTTCTGAGGTGGCGCTCGATGTGAGCGTAAGACAGAAGCTGGGACCTAGGGTTGTGGTCTAGGGGGTCCACACGGAGATCTCCCCTGATGAGTTCATGGGGGAGCTTTTCCATTTGAACCTGAAGGAGTTCAGCCCAGGTTGTCCGGAGAAGGACGTCAGGATGGTCAGCCGTTTTTGGAAGGTCAGTCCTGATGGGGTGACGAATGTTGTCCTTGAGGGCACGGACATGCTAATGTCCGCCCGCTTGGAGGCAGGTCGTTGCTACGTCAAGTGGTTTTCCTTCCGGGTACGGCCGGACCAGTTGATGCCCGGCTGTTTCCGCTGCATGGGCTTTGAACATAGGGTGGCGGAATGCAGGGCCAAGAAGGATGTCTGCCGAAGGTGCGGGCAGGAAGGGCACAGGAGTGCAGGAGTGGCAATGCCCCGCATTGAAAGTTTAGTTATGTTGTTTTATATATTTTTTTTTTGACGGCATTGCGCAGTTAGTCCATATCAATCATCATCATCATCAATAATACTAGTCTCGTGTAGACCATTAGTTCCACAACTTCGGTTCTCTACTCCAATTGATCCTCTATTATGTCACCACTGACAGATCAGGATAACCAACTTTATTGAGATCACTCTAACGACTGTCTTTTCATTTACATAAAATGAGTTCGTATCCAAACAAATGAATGAACTTTGTTAAAAACAGCATGCACAAGAAATAGTAAACAAATAATGTAAAATGAATCCACAGAAATGCCAAATATATGGAATAAGTGATGGCAATTACGCCTCTCCAGTTTGTGATCCCCATTTTTCGGAGATCCTAAACCCAGCGTTTATTTGGTTTCCTTAGACTTCTCCTTCCAAAGACTTGTCTATATGAGCTATACTAACGGCTCTCCATTTGGCAATTCTGTATATGTAACCCAACTATCTGATGCATTCACATTTTATAAAGCGTATTACGTTTCCATTATGTATTAATGCCTCAAGCTTGTGACGGTATCTTACCTGATATGTTCCGGCGGAAGGGAGCATATATTGTTGGCAGTATTTTTCTTTCAAACCTCAGTATTTGGTAGATGTCTGTTATTTTAAGTACCCATACCTCGCTGCGGCATGTTAGTATGGGTCTTGCAAGCGCTTTATACACTGCCATTTGAACTCTTGATAGCGATTGAGACTTGAATTCTTTTACATGTGTAAATAATGCGTAGTCGAATGAGTTGGTGCGTGACTACCATTCGGAAAACGTAGGTTCGAAACCCCGTGAAACACCAAAATTAAAATTTTTTTCTAATAGCGATCGCCCCTTGGCAGGCAATGGCAAACCTCCGAGTGTATTTCTGTCTCATAAAAAATATTTGCAGTTCGGAGTCGGCTTAAAACTGTAGATCCCTCCATTTGTGGAACAACATCAAGACGCACATAGCAAATGAGATGAGGAGCTCAACCTATTACCCAAAAATGGTAGAAGCCCCAATTATATATACATAATATATATGTATACATCTGAATAAAGCTTCACCATATTTCCTGCATTTACTTGGTTATTGACTGCCACAGAACTATCAGAATTACTCACACCGTATGAGTAATCCACGAAAATTTTTTGACAAAGTCAGGCAAAATATTATCCAAAATCAATTAGAGTTTTGAGTCACATTAAACTTGGACTTTATTAGACTAAAATTTAATGGACAACAAAACTGCATACTCAATTTTTTTTTTTAATTCTTTTAAAAATTCTGAAAGTTGTATGGAAATATAGCGATTTGTATGAATCTTATACAAAGCTTAAAATATTTTACAGTACTACTACGATAAAGGCAAAAATGCATCTCATGCTGTCAATAAAATTTTAGCAGTTTATGGACCCGATACAGTTTCCATTTCCACCGCGCAACGATGGTTTCAACGTTTTCGTTCTGGTGCAGAGGTGATCGAAGATGCGCCACGGTCCGGAAGGCCTGTCGTCGAAAATTGCGATAAAATCGCTGAATTGGTCGAAAGAGACCGGAATAGTAGCAGCCGTAGCATCGGCCAAGAGCTGGGCATGAGTCATCAAACCGTTATAAACCATTTGAAGAAGCTTGGATTCAAAAAGAAGCTCGATGTATGGATGCCACACGACTTGACGCAAAAAAACATTTTTGCCCGTATGGATGCATGCGAATCGCTTCTGAATCGCAACAAAATCGACCCATTTTTGAAGCGGATGGTGACTGGCGATGAAAAGTGGGTCACTTACGACAACGTGATGCGCAAACGGTCGTGTTCGAAAAGCGGTGAAGCTGCCCAGACGGTGGCCAAGCCTGGATTGACGGCCAGGAAGGTTATTCTGTATGTTTGGTGGAATTGGCAGGGAATCATCCACTATGAGCTGCTCCCCTATGGCCAAACGCTCAATTCGGACCTGCACTGCCAACAACTGGACCGCTTGAATGCAGTACTCATGCAGAAGAGGCCATCTTTGATCAACAGAGGCCGAATTGTCTTCCATCAGGACAACGCCAGGCCACACACATCTTTGGTGATGGGCCAGAAGCTCCGGGAGCTCGGATGGGAGGTTCTTTTGCATCCACCGTATAGTCCGGATCTCTCTGTCTACGGCGAACGAGCTTGGTAGTCGGAAGTTGTCCACAAGAGAGTCCTGTGAAAATTGGCTCTCCGAGTTTTTTGACAATACGGAAGCGAGCTTCTATAAGAGGGGCATTATGAAGTTGGCATCTCGTTGGGAACTCGTCATCGAACAAAACGGCGCATATTTGACTTAAATCGCATTATTATAACCAATTTTATGAACAATTGAAAATTCAATAAAAATAGACTTTTTTGACAACCTATAATTATATTATGATAAAAAAAATAATAATAAAAATTAAAATTAAAATAATTATAATAAAAAATAATAATAATAAATAATAAAATTAAAGTAATTATAATAATAATATATAAAAAATAATAATAATAATAACAAATAATAAAAATTTTCCTCTTTGATTTAAGGAGTCTTAGGTTGGCTCCAAACTTTAATTTATTAGTGCTCGCTCGGAGGAACTTCTTAACTTGCATACTTAACACATTGTGTGCGGGACACGTAAAAATACGTTTTTCGCAAACTGTGGGTAGAGCGCGGGTTACGTAGTTATACGTTTTTATAGATGGGTGGTAGAATAAGGGAAATAAAGATATACGGGTTATTAATTATTTGTTGGTTAAAATTTTCTTTTTTTCGAGTAAACGACCGCATCTTCACAGTATACAGAAAGTAGCTTTATTTATTATAATAACGATAGAGAATACATTCTAAGATAAGAAAATAAAAGTTAAAAAAAGAAATTAGAGCCTTTTTAAATTTATACTAATTTTTAATAACAATAAAATTCGCGCACATTTTTCAATAAATTACCCGCTCCAGCCGTAATGCACTGGCACAAAACGCCCGACCACAATGTGTTAAGTATGCGTTTTTCAAAGGACATTATTGTACTATACTTGTTCGGGCAAAAATTATATAAAATTTTTTTTTCTAGCTGGATATCCTCTTTAGTGTGATATTTAGAGTAACCTCATAGAGTGAGTACAAGCATTTAAAATATTTTTTTGAATTTGTTTCTTTCTTTGAAATTTTTTAGTATTTTAAAATTTTAAAGATCTTGAAAGAAATTAAATGGTTGAGAAAATGAAAATCTTAATGTGCAGCATTGCTAAACAAAACCTATAGTTTCACGTGCATATGAAATTTGTTCCCATATAACTTTTACTGTCGCTTGGCTCATTACTGGCTCTCTATCGCCTGCTGTTTTTAGATTTATTTAATTGACAATTTTCCGCTTTTTCTTTCTCGCTTTACGCTGTACCTGTTCCAGCCTCCATATACTTATACAAATATATTACAGTAATTATATGTGTGTGTGTGTGTGTGCAAGCAAATGCGCCCGCCTACGATACTTAATTTTAATGTGCAAAGTTCGTCTTCAACAGTTTACCGTTCGCTTGACGATGGTTTCATGTTGCAAAGCCATAAAGTAAACGCTTTAACTGCGCCAATACTCGTATACTCACTATACCTGTCCCTGCGTATGAGCCAACATTGACCGATTGCTTTGCTGGGATGAGAAGTCTAACGGCCGTATAAGTAATTCCATTGCAAACTTTTGCTAAACTTTTAACAAACTTGTTGGCCACAAACTTATCGTTGTCAACGGTACAATTCAGCTGCGCACCATTCATTGTTTACCTGTACAGAGTGATTGTTATTGTTTTTTGTTGACGATGTTGCTTTTGTTGACCAAGTCTTTCGTTCACCTTGCCTTGATTGCTTGTTTTAAGTATTACGTTGTTGTTGCTGCTATTAAATCTGTGTTGGTCGCCCTCTGCCACTGCCATTGGATGTCCTACGGATAGATTTCATAGTTTAACTTGATGAACAAAAACAACAATATATAGTATAATATATTGCACAATGAATGAAATGAGCAAATATGTAGATACCGACTGCTTTTCACTCATTTGTGTAGGTCATATTTGCTCACATATGCACAGAAGCAGTTTGCTGCTGCTCAATAGTCAAGTTGCTTGGATTTATAAATTTTCCCCATGGGATTTATTTAAGCGCCAGCCGCCTCACTTTAGGTTTAAGTCGTTGCTTATTTGTTTGCTTTTATTTTGAGTGCAGATTTTCTAGATTTGGGAAATTAAGCAAGGTAAACAATTAGGGTAAGGGTTAAGTAGCTTTGTTTTACATGCAATTGCGTATTTATTTCTGTATACACACATACATCTCTACATCTTATAATGTGAGGAGCCAGCGAGTGAATCAGCCCCAAGAGGTAATACCTTCTTTGGAGTTTTGCGGGAAGAGTGGTTGTTAGTGGAGATGCATTTAGCACACAGGTACAAGCCCCTGACAGTACCGGTATAGCAGTACTCATGATAGTTTTTTCTTCGTGCGCGTTCGTTGCGAAAAAACATCTTATCAAATAAAGTTCTAAAACTTGAAAAAATTTATGCTAATAAGTATACGCAGAGTGAGCCATTTTGTATCGGGTTATTTTGCTTTCAAGCTTATCTCTCATAGAAGGTTTTTTTCAACATAAATTTCATAAACTGACTATCTCATGCCCTGTACTCTTCGCAGTAATAAAACTGATTGGCTGTATTTCAGAACTTTAATTGCCTCAACAATTAACCTGAAGCTTCCACTCAAGACAAATAACAACATTACAATTCCAGTTGGACATTTCAATAATTGCCTTCAGCAAGCAACTTGGAACTCAACACCGCCTACAACCAATCAACAACACGCCTAGATATCTAAAGCTAAAAAACGCCAGGCGAGAAAAAGACGGCAACAAAGCAAACACCCCGAAGATAAAAAACTCTGAACTCGGTTGCACAATAACTAAAAAAATTCCTTGAAAAAGAACTTAGCATTCAACTTCAAAATTACTTCAGTAAACGAGATGCATCCTCATCCTCTGAATACTCTCTTTCGAAAGCAGCAAAAAAATTCAAAATACCAGTCCTAACACAGTCAGCCATCAAAATGGGAAATAATAAGTGGACTAAATTGGATCTTGGAAAAGCTCATCACTATTCTCGTCGCGGCGGCCGCCGTAGCCGAATGGATTGGTCCGTGATTACCATTCGGAATTCACAGAGAGAACGTTGGGTCGAATCTCGGTGAAACACCAAAAGTTAAGAAAAAACATTTTTCTAATAGCGGCCGCCCCTCGGCGGGCAACGGCAAACCTCCGAGTGTATTTCTGCCATGAAAAAGCCTCTCATAAAATATCTGCCGTTCGGAGTCGGCTGGAAACTGTAGGTCCCTCCATTTGTGTAACAACATCAAGACGCGCACTACAAATAGGAGGAGGAGCTCGGCTAAACACCCAAAAAAGGGTGTACGCGCTAATTATTTATATATATATATATTCTCGTCGCTAATCCCGAGACTTTATACCACATGAAGTCGAACTTCCGTTAAGCACTGTCCAAATAGTCAAAGACACCCTCGAACTCATCCACCAGGTGGACCCGCCAATGCAAAAACATATTTCAAAACGAGGTAAAAGCAGCAGTTAAAAGGCTGAAAACAAAGACAGCTCCCGGACATGATCTAATCACTGGAGAACTACTCAACCAACTGCCCCATAAAGGAATCTATTTTCTCACGTATATATGTAATGTTATTGTACTAACTGGTTTTGTTCCTCCCCAATGGAAAGCAGCATAAATAAAAATGATCCCTAAATTCGGACAAATCACCGAAAAAGTGAAATCTTAGCGTCTTATTTGGTTACTTATAGGATCCCTTTTTCTTAAAAGAATGATTCCCATAATTCAAAACCGAAAATTAGTCCCAAATCATCAATTTGGCTTCAGAAAGACTCATGGTACCATCGAACAGGTACACAGACTCGTAAATAGTATTCATCAAGCTTTTGAGCAGGAAAAGTATTACACAGCCATATTTCTCGACATATCCCAAGCATTTGACCGCGTTTGACATGACGGATTACCATGCAGACTAAAAGGCATTTTACCCACAAATTATTACACTTTTATTAAGTCTTACCGCAAAGACCACACGAAGAACAGTCTGAATACTATGAACGCTTAGCTTGGGTACCCCAAGGCAGTATAATGCGCCCAATACTTTACTTACTTTACACACCAGATCTACCAAACACAAAGGAAACTATCGTCGGAACTCGTCCAGATGACACTGCCCTACTCGCTATAGACTCCCGCTCTACTCGCTTTCCCTCAAACTCCAGAAAGGACTTGATCAAATAACGCAAAGGCTAAAAGAAAGAGAAAATAAAAGCTAACGAGATAAGATCTGTTCGAGTTATCTTTCCACTCAAACAAAACACTTTCTCCAACGTTAAACTCAATAATGTAATCATTCTCCAAAATAATGTTACAAAACATGGAAAATGCAAAGCACTTGGAATTAAACTCCGAAAACTATACCGGTTTCTCAATCGAAATTCTCATGTTTCTTTCAAATGCTTCTTACTCTACTCAGTTACCTTAAAACTAATATGGACCTATGACATACCACTCTGGGGAACTGCAGCTAACTCTAACATCGAAATACTCCAAAGTGTCCAGTCAAAAACTCTAAGAATGATTACAAAGGCATCATATTACATCACAAATGCCCAAATACATCGTGATCTCAAATTTCTTATAATAGACTAGAGTACCCTCGCCCGCTTCGCTAGACGATAAATTCAATGATTTGCTGAAAGAGAATAAAATTAATACGAAACAAAGCAAATTCTTTGATACAATTTCATTCGAACTTTATTGTAAGACTTTTTGGTAGACAACGTTTTTGGTTTTTTCATCTTTCGCGTGAATAATGACGATGGTTTGCCAACTCGTGAGCAAGCTACATACAATTGTCCATGAGAAAAAATTGGGTATTCTAAATTAATACCGCACATTTGTAGAGACTGTCCTTGCGCCTTATTAATTCTCATAGCGAAGGCAAGGCGAATAGGGAACTGCAAACGTTTGAAATCGAATGGTAAATCCGCCGGAATCAGTGGAATTCAGGGCATCAAAATGTCTTCTCCTTTGTACTTCCCTTTTAAAATTGTTGCTTCGATAACGTTACCCATTAGCTTCTTCACAGCGAGTCTGGTACCGTTGCAAAGTCGGGGCACATTACTATTGCGCAGCATAATAATCGGTGCTCCAATATCGTAAATTATGAGGTGGTAGGCTTGGCAAATCGAGTGAGTTTAAGAATTCAGTTGGATAATTTACGACATCATCTTGATCAGTAATAGTGGCCACTGACTTGATATGCAACTATGTCACCAGGTATTTGATTCAAAATAGCTGCATTTATATCATTGACGTCCTTATTTTTCCCAGCTAAAATTGCTCTTTCGCTGAGTCAATCATGGTTTCTGTAATGTTGAACTATGTTTGGAAATACACTCTGTATCAATGCCTCTTTAGACTGTGCAAAAGTGCAGAAATTGTTAGGCAATGTTATCATTCCTGTTGTTTTTGAAAAAAGGTTTATTTTTTTTGGTTAAAAAGTGTTTTTTGAAGTTTTGAAAAACACTTCGCTCTAACAAATTTCTTCTCAGTTAATTGCTGAAAATTAAATATTTTGAAAAAACTATTTTTTTTTTTAATTTAACGTTTTTGAGAAAATTTTGTTCTTGAAAAAATTTCATACTTTTGTAAAAGTTTAAATTGATTTGTTAAAAAAGATTTTTTTCCGCTTTGAAAAACACCCCCTTCGAAAAAATGTATTCTCTATTAATAGTGGAATATGAAATGCTTTGAAAACACCATTTTTTTTTTTTTAATTTTGTTTGGTTTTCAGAAAATTTTGTTTTGAAAAAATTTCATACCCTTGAAAAAGTTTTATTTTATTTTGTTTAAAATTTTTGAAATTTTTTTTTTTGTAATTTTAGAAAAACACCTCTTCGAAGAAATTTCTTTTATCTTTTTGAGGAAAATTTGGTTTTGAAAAAATTTCATGCTTTCGAAATTTTTTTATTTTACTTTATTTCTTCAAAATTTTTGAAAACAATTTTTTTTATAATTTTCGAAAAACACCCCTTTGAAAAAATGTTTTCTATGTGTCATAGTGGTATTCCATTAACTTTTAGGATTATAGTCAAATACTTACAAATATCTACGCTTTCACAAATAGCAACAATAAACAAATTTCCTCAAAACCAAAAAATTTACTTTTTTTCTAAAAAAATTCTAAACAATTCACGAAAAAACAGTATTGTTTTTATTGTATTAACTGAAAACCAAAATGTTGCAAAAAATCAAAACAAAACTAAATTATTTTTTTGTGTTCATTTGGTCCATATGTTCCATAAAAAGTTGATATGGTAAATAATATGCAGGGTCTGATACACGCAAATTTCCATTGACCATTATAGTGACAAAATTATCGATCACCAATTCCAACAGGATTTCAAAATCAGAGTTGGAATGAGTTGTTGTGTGGTGTACTTCTGAAAAAATGAGAAATAAACAAAATAAATCTAAAAATTCGAATTCTAACTTTATCTTGTGTATGTTCTTATTACCTTTGAATTTTTCCAATGAAGCACCATTCATTTTAAATTTTCCAAGAATTTTTTTTATCATTTCGCGTTTCTTTCCTTTTTCATTCGATTCCAACATTTGTTCATAGCCGAAAACATCGTTTGCAAACGCATTCATTTCCATATAGAATTGGTCAAAGAAAGCATAAATAGACTATTAACGCATACAAATCCTATGATGAGAAGACTACCAAATAAAGAAAAATCTACCCAAAGTCGGCTTAACCGTCAAACACCAACAGATCTTGCAAAATCCTTGTAATCAATTATCAACTAATCGTACATGTCATTGCTTGTTAACCACTTGTTTTTAAATAATAATATATGTATATTTCTTCTATATGAGCTTGGGGGCATTGGCCCTTCAATATTACTCTCATTCCATCTTTTTGTAAATCAAATTACTTATTGTCTAACGACAGGTGTAATATTTTATGGAAGAAATAAAAAAGAAAAAAAAATTTTCATTCAAATCATTTGAAATTTCTGTATACAATAATGAAAAATTCAAAAAAAGTTGTACACATAAAATGAATGCCGATTCGAAACTTACTTTAATCTAAGAATCGAGCAAGTTTTGTTTTGTACAATATTTTGATTTTTTCTTTTTTTTATATGAAGAAAATATTTAAAAGAAATTTTTTTTGCTAAAAACCTTCCCCTAGTGGATCCCTATAATATGAAAAAAGAACGAATAAAATTGGCCTCGTATCGGCCCAAAAAAATGCGTACAAACGAACATCATTTCATTTTTATATATATAGATGAAGAAATAAAAAATGCTTGCATCACACAACAAAAGACTTCAATCACACATAAAAACTTTAATGACAGAAACAACTCGAAATCTCATCTTTGACTGAAAGGGAGTCAACAATGGACTTATTATCCTAATAAGCAAATATATTTTAGCAAATGTATTTTAGAAATGGTTGCACCACTGGGTGCCATCCATACATGACTAATAAAATATTTTAGTTTTAATTAAAAATATTGTTTAATGTTTGAAAAGCAGATCGCAATAGAGAAATGAACTAAAAAAAAATAGCAATCTAACGGTTAGACGCGATAGAAGTGAAACTTTCCGTAAAACAAACTGAGAGAATGAGACGAAAGCAGCATTAGGAGCGGGATAATTATAGGTTCATTATAATATTGCTCTAAAGTTCATATTTTAATTTCTTCATTTTATTATTATTCATCCTCAATGTTTTTAATTTCAACAAATGATACGAGTGGCTTATGATAGCTAAAATATGATACAAATGCTTTGGTTTCGATGTTGTCAACATATCTTTGAAATACCGCGTCAATTGTTGTTTTTGATCGTATTGTCGATTCAGTGCGATGGTTGCACATTTTTAAATTGAATGTTGTATTGAGAAAGTCAATTAAAGGAACCGCTGTGTCAAATGCAAAATTTACGTTAAAATCGCCACTTAAAATCATTGGAACTTTATCGTAATCTTTTCTAAGTATCCGCGATACTTCTGGTGTATACTTTATTAAATTTTCGTGAATGAATTCCGTGATGCTATTTATTGATTGATTCGGTGAAATATAAATTGCCACAATTAAAACTGTTTTTCCATTGCTCAATCTGGTTTCGCATGCACATATGTCTCCCACTTTAGAGAGCTGAGCAGACAGTGGAGTTACAATACGAGCACCGTCATTTTGATTGTGGTATATTGCAACACCGCCTGCAATTGCGGTAAATATTTAAAAATGAAAATATTTACGAATATAAAAATGCGGTTGCTATTATGAGCGTCGTAACGCGTATATTACATAGACGTACTAGCATACACACAAACATTCGTAGGACGCTTGGTCTAAGCAAATATTAGGTAGTGTAGTATAGTTATACATAATGCCTTCTCGCTCACCGTGGCTCCGTAATACGCAGGCGCGCACACATACGTACTAGCATACATACAAACATACATACGTATGACGCTTGAACTAAACACCAAAACAAGTAATGTAAAGCAGTGTAGTATACATACTACAATACTCACTATACTAGCGTGGCTCAGCAGTACGCATCCACACACATATACGTATATCAACATATAACGCTTCGTAGTGTCGCTTTTTCATTTCATCGAGTCTCAAATCAGCCCCAACGATTCTAAAGAAATTTTCACTTCAAAAAATCCCAATTTTACATTTCTTTGCATCCTGTGCCCCAAAAGGAAAAATGATACGATCCAGGCAAATAGTAAATTAATAATATCTATAAATCTCTCTCCACAAGCCCTATAATACTGCATTTTTCTCTTTATGTTAATTTACAAGCATGCCCTGCTCTTGACCTTAAAGATATAATTCCAGTATTTTCGTAGTTTGGAATTACTGTCCGAAGTGATGTCTACGCCCTGCCTCTTTTTCTTCCTATTTGTCAACAGTTTTGGACTTCTTTTCACATTTTTATTACCATTCACGCCGTCAGCCATTCAATGTCAACTTATTTTCGTTCTGATTTTATTGTCAGGCTTCGCACAAAATTCCACTGAAAACCGATAAACTAAAAGCTGATTAAATAAAAAATACTAACTTTCCTTTCGAAAAAGTTCTCTTAGCAACACCAAAAGCGTATACGCAAATGCTGAACGTACACTTTTGACACTCGCCTTACTAAATACGTATACGGAAACTAAATACCGTTAGAACCGGTGGCAACACATTGCAGTGATTGTGTCGCCAGCATTACAATTACGATAGTAAACAACGGAGATGTTGAATTTGAATTTGCACTGAGCTGACCGTTGGAATTTCAGCGACAAATAGTATTTAAAAATAAAAGGAGCGTAAATTTATGACATCTACTGTATTACTACATATATGAAAAATGGAAATTCAGTACCAAAAATGCTGAGTCCTAAGGCGGCTATTACTGGTATTCCATAAAATATTTATTAATACTGTATTTTGACATACATATTTCACAATTGAATTTAACGAATTTCGGTTTTCCACAAACTGCAACAGTTGGCCAGTATTTTCACTTTTATGGCCAGTACCTAGAAAATATGTGCTGCTCACAAGTTTTATTTGTTGGTTTTGGGCAAATTCTCAAGTATATTGCAAACATTCAACCACAATACTTTTCAACTTTTCCGACTGCATTTGCGGTTTAACAAATTAAACAACATGAAAACCAGTGGAGTCCAATTACAATAATAATAATGGCCGCTCTTAATACTTACAAACTGAATAGAGGTTTTTGCAAGCAGGCAAACAATGAATACATATATACATATATAAGTAGTATGTATATCCCAGGGTACAAGACAATATCAAAAATGTTAAAATTTTAACATTTTTATCATTTTAACTCAAAAATTTAACATTTTTACCATTTAACTCATTTTTTTAACTTACAGTTACTCAAAATTTTAACATTTTTTAACATTTAACTCATTTTTTTAGCTTATATTATCTCACAAAATAAACGTTTAAATTTTGATGTGGGTCGAAGAGTCCAACCCTAAATTATTGTTACTCGTAGTTAATATTTTTAAGATATTAAAGATATCTATTTTTGATGTACTAGTAATCAATATTTAGGTTGGTACAGTTAAAATTTTGTGTTGGGTCGATGTCTATTAAGTGAAAAAATGTTAAAATATTGATTACAAAATATTTAAAGTAATCTATTCAAAAAAAAAAACAAAAAAGGATACATTTATTTTTTAAAGTACCTTTCAAAAAAAACGACGAACTCCTCAAAACAAGAGTCTTTGAGTCAGATTTGAACTTGCAACAAAATTATTGTTATAATTCCAACTGCTTAACCAACTCATCTAAACATCATATTCTGAAGTAATGTAATTACAGCTGAGTAGTATGCAAAGCAAGCAATGCTGATCTTATCAACATTGCTCACAATCTATAAATAGAATAAGCATAAGCACAAACCAAAAAAAAATGAAATACTGTTGAATACGAGTCACAAACTGCAAGATAAGCATAATATTTGATAAGCTTTTATACATCAACACATGGTTACAAGTGCAGTATGTATTTAGCGTTAGAAGAGGGTGGACGCAAAAAAAAAACAAAACAAAAAGATTTTATAACTATGGCTGGTAAGTTTTTTTTTTTGTAATTTTTTAAGTTTTTATTAATTTATTTATTTGTTTCAGAAGAAAGTATGGATTTCGATGAAAGCAAGGATGGATTTGATGAAGAAGGGGAAAAATTTTTTAAAGATCTTGAAACCTTCACCAGTTTTTGTATAGAAAAACGTATTTCTTCTTTTAATCAACTAAAAGAAAAATATATATTTGAAGGCAATGGCCTAAAATTAAAAAATGAAAAATATAAAAATTTTTTGGATAATATGTTTATGGATAAAAAAGATAAAAAAAATTATAAGAAAGATAAAAGAGAATTTGATTTCATCGATTTAAAAGAATTATTGGAATCAAAACGTGTAAACCAATCTAAACCAGTTGGTTTAGATTTTAAAATTGATAATGAATTTATACAAAATTTACAAAAAGATAGTATTGATGATAATATTACAAAATTATATAAAATTAATAAATTATTATTACAAAATAAGAAAAATACTTTTTATATAAATTGTACAATAGGATTAATTTTAGAAGAATATGCAAGAAAATTGCAATTAGAAAAAGGTTATAAAAAAATTGGTGTAAAATGTAAATATACAACTATGAAAGATATATATAAAAAATTTAAGATAAGCGAAAGCTATGCTTGTAAATTACGTTATATAGGCTTTTTGGTAACACAATACCAAAAATTGCAAAATTTAGATATAACCATTGATGGATTATATAAATATATATTAGAAAAATATTAGATATAGTTTTTGATGAAAAAAATGAAAAATATAAAGATTTCCAAAATAACTGGATATAATAAAAAATAAAAATCTTATTCAAACAAAAATTCAAACATTTTTTTATATTGTAAAGAAAAATTCAAACATTTTTTTATATCTACCATCATTTGTTTCTTGTTCTTTATCTATTACTAAAAATCCAAACTGTTCTTTCCAACATTGAATACACATATTTTTTAAAATATCATAATCAATATCATTACAATGATCATTAAATATGTGTTTCAGATTAGTCTTATCTTGTTTAAATAAAATTATATAGTTTGCATTATCTCTTATCAATTGTTTAGGTATTTTTGAATATGTTTGACATAAATAAAAACAAGAAATGTTATTGTGTCTACCATAAGCAAAATAATTGGCAATATTATCTTGTTGTTCTGTAGAGATATCGTCAAATATTATTACAGAATATGGTTTAATATTTTCAGGTGTTGGTAGAGATTGAATTGATAAACATTTTATATCTTTAGATTCCAAATCATTTTTAACACACAATTTATTGAATTGAATTATCATATCTTCTAAAAATTTATATTTTTCTTGATAGCAAGTTTTTGAACAAATTATTATATCAGAATAATAAATCTTTGATAATATATTTAATAATACATTTGTTTTTCCGCAATTACTTGGTCCACAAATAATTGCTCTAATAATATTCGGAAATATTTCATTTAATCTTTTTATTGGTTTATGAGTATCAAAATTTTGAATAGTTAATTTAATTTTATTATCTAATTTAGTAACTTTTAAATGACCATCCATAATTTAGAATTTTAGACAAATTTTTTTAATCTATTAATATAATTAATTACATATTTATTTCAATTAATTTTTAGTTAATTTAAATTTTATAAAAATTAAAAAAAAACAAGTCAAACATGCATTACTTGATTTGTTAGTGGATTATATGAATAACTATCATCACTAATAATTAAACAGTGAATGACTGTATTTGATGGAAAATCTTCTGTCCATTTAAATTCAATTTTAATATCAATAGCAGCCTCTTTAATTACCTCATTCTGTTTAGATGTATCAATGCATATTATTGGATATTCTTTTAAAAATGTATCACAATTAACTATTGGTAAATTATTTATACTAGAACCATAATATGAATTTTTAAAATCTAGAAACATATTATATAATGTATCAAATTTATTTTGATTAATAGATAGTTGCATATCATAGTTTGGATATCTATTTGTATTTAATTTAACTACAACATTTTCTAAATTACAATGGTCAAATTTACTATTGTCTTCATAATTATTCTGATTTCTTGATGTTTGAAATGCAATAAGAAAATATCTAGGTTTAGCACTAGATGATGTTATATTCCAGGTATAAGTCTTTACAGCTGGAATTGCAGTAGTACAATAGTATCTCCAATTTCTAAAATACATTTGAAAGTTTGTATTATTTGAAATTTTTTTATTAATTTCATGATCAACTTCAACTGAAAATTTAACATGAGGCATTCTCCATATAATTTGATTAATATCAATAGAAAAAGTATGATCACTTAAACTATTATCAATAATTAAACAATTTGTATCATCATTTGATCTTATTAATTCTAATTTTTGATTAATTCTAAAAATGAAATTTTTGTAATCATCAAAAAACCCAATTAATATACATAATGGAATGCTAACAGAAAAATAACCTTTCTTATTACAAACACTACCTTTATTTACAATTTGCCAACCAGCATTATTTAATGATAAATCATTAGAAAATGATGCTAAGCCTTTAATTGTTGTTGTTATTCCAGGATTTTCAATTTTATCAATTTCAACTGAATTAATAAAATATGTAATTTTACTAAACAGATTTATTATACCATTATTCACAAAATTTATTTTATCAGGATTAAGTTTATCTAATATTTTACCATCTTTATCTTTAGCAATAATTTGACCTCTAATATTAAGTAAACTTTTTGATGGTAACGTTTTAATGTCTTGATTATTAATATTTATTTCTATTGGTCTTCCATATTCATTTAATAGTGTAGAATTAGATGGCAAATGTTCATAAAAGTCATAAGATTCGATACCTTTTTCTTCTTTCATTTATTTAACTAAAAAATATTATTAAAAATTTACTAATATGTTTTGACTAGGTCGAAACCTATGTTTAAAATAATTGTAGTCTTGTATTTAATTGTCTTATCAAATTATAAAAAAACATTATTAATAGAATAATAATTAGTACCATTGAAATGTATTCATTTTGCATTATTTTATCTATTCCATTTGAAATAATAAAATCTATTTTTGATAATTGATTATTTTTATCAAAATTGTTTTTACAATTATTCATTTAATGCAATAGAAAAAATCCTAAATATTTTTAATATTTTTTTTTTTTGTTAATCTTTTTACATTCATTTTCAATTACCTTTTTTTGTATATCTAAATATATTGCATAAAATATAAGAATTGCAATTACAATAAAAATTACAATAGAAATTAATTTTAATAAAGACGGATCCATTATGACACATCTACATCCTCCATTATATTTATTATTAGCATCAATTATGTATAACTGTGATATACAATCATTTTGATATGGAATAATATTAACACAAGTATTCATTTATTAACAATATTTTTTTTTTTATTTCATTTTACTTACACTTTTCAATAAATCATTGAGTTTTTGTGTTGTAATTTTTTTATTTACTAGTCCAATCTTCATTGTTTTAGATTCTTCAATAGCTTTTTGTCTTTTAATAAAATTGTTCTTATATTTTTCAGCTAATGCAGCGTTTTTATTTTCAATGCTATTTATAAGGTTATTATGTTCTGATTCAAGAATATCATAATTTACTTGTAACTCATACATATCATCATTTAATTTGCCAATAATTTCTTCATAACTCATTAAACTAAATTCTAATATAGCTTTCTCATTTAATAATTCATTTACTAATATTTTATTTGATTCTGAATGTAATTCAATATTATAATCTTTAATATTTTTAACACTTTTCATAATACAAACAGCATATTCATGCCATACATGATCATTATTTTTAAGTGCATCATTTAAACATTGAACAAAACCACTTCTATTATTAAACTGAGATTTATGTTGCCTAATAAATTCTTGTGTTTGTTTAACCTCTTTTTCTATTTCTTCTTTATTTAATAGTTTTATACTAGATCCTCTTAATTTCAAGATAGGCACATCAGTATTTGTTTTAAATTCTTCAATTGTATGTATATTCGACATTTATTATAATAAAAATTTTTAATATTTTTTTATATTGAAACACTAAGAAAAATATAATTATTTTAAAAAATTTTTTTATAAATAAATTAAAATTAATAAAATGTATAAGAATATAACTAATTTATACAATCGTCCAAGCCCTTCTACTAGAACTGTTTCACCACTTGTATCACTACAAGGGAAAACAAAAAGTTTTAGAAATTCAAAAAATATTCATATTCCAAAAAATGCTAAAGAACTTAAACAAATTAGAGAAAGAAATTTAGCTATTAATTATTTAGAACAAGCTAGTACTTTAAAATTAACTAAAGTAAAATTTTGCGAACAAAATCATATTTCACGCGATTCTCTTAATAATGGACTTAAATTACTTGGTATTGAAATTATTGGCAAAAACACTAAAAATGAAGACAATTCTCGACAATTCTCGACAAAAGAAGACAATTCTCGACAATTCTCGACAAATGAATACAATTCTCGACAGACTAAATCAAATAGTTTAACAGAGGAACTTTTAAAGAATGTAACTAAAATAAATAAGAAAAATAAAAACGAATTGTCTAATATTAATAAAAAAGTTGATGATGATATTTCAAGTTTACCTTCAGTTCATGATTAATAATTATCCAAATAAATAAATAAATACATCACATTTTCTATTATAATAAATGGTGCGATATTATGGTAGTGGTATTATAAATAATCTTATAAATAATCTTCCATTTGAATTACATTCTCCAGGATATAATTATTTAGGACCTGGTACTAATCTTGAATTAAAACTTGAAAAAGATATACATCCAATTAATAAATTAGATGAAGCAGCTAAAGAACATGATATTGCATATTCTAAAAGTAACGATATAAAGAAAAGACATGAAGCTGATAAAATTTTAGAAGATAAAGCATGGTCAAGAGTTTCAGCAAAAGATGCTAGTTTATCAGAAAAAGTAAATGCATATTTAACTACTAATGCTATGAAATTTAAAAGAAAAATGGGTATGGGTTTAACAACTCACAATTCATTAACTGAAGAATTGATAAATGTTGACTCTGTTAACGGTTCACAAAGTGAACATAATACAAATGAAAATGAAATTAATTTTATTCCAAAATGTGGACGATATATTAAATATCCAATATCTCTAAATGAGGATCAACAAAAACAAGTTTATGATGCTATGAAAAATAAAACAGATATTACTATAAAATTAGAAGCAATTCAATTACAAAGAACTAAAGAAAGTGTAATGAATGAAACATATTTACCATTAACTAGAAAACAAATTAATTCAATAAAAAAACATTTAGATAATAATAAAACTACTTTTAAAATTTTTATATTAAAATTATCTATGTCTCAGTTACAAAGTTTTAATAATGAAAAAATTGGCGGATTTTTACCAGCACTATTACCACTTATTCCAGCAATAGGAGCTGCAGTTACTGCAGGAACAACATTATATAGAGCATATAATGATAAAAAAACTAACGATAAATTATTAGAAGAAAAAATACGTCATAATAAAGCATTAGAAGAAAAAAATATAAAATCTGGTAATGGTATGTTACTTAAAAAATCTGGTAATGGTATGTTACTTAAAAAAAATTTGATTTTGAATTAATTCCAATTAAACCATTAAGTAATTATGATTTAAAAAAATATGCTAGAAAATTTAATATAGCAAATTTTAGGGGTGTATTCATGAAAGATAGATTACCAGAAAAGATAAAAGATAAAGAATGTGGAATAATAAATTTAGATAATAATGATGGTAATGGTACACACTGGGTAGCATATAAAAAATATAATAATCATATTTTTTACTATGATTCCTTTGCTATAAATAAATTACCAATATTAATAGAAAAATATTTCAAAACTAATGAAAATACTGTAATTTTTAATAATAATATTGATCAAGAAATAAATGAAATAATTTGTGGTCATCTATGTTTAAAATTTTTACTTAATTAAATAATGCCGACTATATCATTAGATGGAAATACTTCAATAATTTCATGTAATTTTGATGAACCAATAATTTTAGATAATAAACATATTTCAACAGAGTCAAATGAAGTTAAACATGATTTTGAAATGTGTTTGCTTAATTTTTCTACTTATAATTCTATACCGAACATATCTGAAAAATTAAAAAATAATATTTTACATTATGTTGACTCTGTCATTGGTTCACAAAGTGAACATATTTTCGAAGGAAATGATTCACAAGATAATTTACATACAATTAACAGTGTTAACAAAAAAATTACATTTCCAACTGGTTCATATGAAATAAATGATATAAACAATTTTATAAAAGAGAAAATAAAGGGTATTACTATTAAACCAAATATGACAACATTAAAAGTTGAAATTAAAAGTAATTATATTATTGATTTTACACAAAAAAATTCCATAGCTTCATTACTAGGATTTAGTGAACAAATTATTCAACCTAATACATTAGTATCATCTGATTTACCAGTAAATATTATGAATGTTAATTCTATTAGAATAAAATGTAATATTGTAGGAGGTAGTTATGAAAATAATAAACAAACAAATATTATTCATGAATTTTTTATTAATGATAAACCTGGTGAAAAAATAAATGAAATACCTAAAAATTTAATATACTATCCAGTAAATACAAATACTATTAGAAATATAACTATTTATATTGTTGATCAGGATAATAATTTAATTGATTTTAGAAAAGAAAAAATTAGTATAAGATTAAATATTAGAAATGTAAATTGATATAAAATTTAAAAAAAATATTTGTTAATAAATTGGAAACAATGGGTGAAATAATACAACAACAACAAAGATTATATCATAAAATAGTAAATGGTGAAAAAATATGTTTATCTATTATAAATAGTAAAAAAATATGTTTTTCATGTTTGGAAGAAACAAATATTTCTAATTTGAATAAGGGGTATTGTAAAAAATGTTACAATCAAAAATTTGCATATCGTAACACATTACCAAGTAGAAATAAAAAAATAGAGTGTGAATGTGGTGTAAATTATACTTTATCAAATAAACAACGTCATTTTAAATCTCAATTTCATATTAAATTTATTAATAATAAAGAAAATAATGAAAAAATTAATGATAAAAATTAATATCCAATTAAGTTTAATAAAATTAATTGGTATTTACATCACACTTTAAAGTATTATAATTTTATATTGTATAAAGACGAGAAGTTAATTTATTTAAAAAAAATGTTTCTATATAAATAAGGAAAAATTAAATAAAAATATCAACCAAATAAAAATGAATCCATTTAATATTAAAGAATTGAAATCTAAAAATTTAAAAAATTTAAAAAAATATATTAGATCAAATAAACATATTTTTCAATTGCCAAAATATTGGTACAATAAAAATAAAAATAGTTTATTAAACATAATAAGTGTTTTAATAGAAAAGCATAATAATGATGTTATTCAAAATATATTTCAAAATTTTGATGATTATGATTTTGATATTATTGATATTCAAGAAAAACAATTAAATGGTTCATGTTTTAACAATATGGTTGCTGATTTAGAGTTTACAAATAATGAAGAATTTGATATTGAAAAGCATTTAGAATTAATAAAAAGAAATTGTTTCAAATATTTTTTCAAAGGTTTTAAAAAATATAGTAATTTTAAAGTGTCTTTAGGAACAGCGGTAATTCTTACGACTATTAATAAAAAAACTAATGAAATTGAAGAATATGAATATTGGTATAGATCAGAAATACATTATGTTAATAAATTAAACTATACAAAAGAATTTTATTTAATGATAGAGGAAATAAATAATAAATTCTCAGAAAAATGTACAATAAAATCTGCTACTAGCTTTGTTAGAATAGTAAAAACACATATTAGTAGAGATAAGTCTCAAATTCTTGCTGGATCATATATTCCATTTACTAATAGAAATTGTGTTAATATTAAAAATACTGATAATAAATGTATTTTATATTGTATCTTATATTCTATTTATCAAGATGTGTTAAAAATTCATCCAGAAAGACCAACAAAATATAAAAAATATCTTGAAGATTTAGAAAATGATGATAAATTTAAAAATCTAAATTTAGAATTTCCATTTATAGTTAGTAAAGAAAATGTTAAAAAATTAGAAGATTATTTTAATATTACCATGAATTTTTATCATTTTGATTCAGAAGAAAATGATACAACTGAACAAATTCAATTAATATATAAAAGTAATTCTTTTGGTTCTTTAGTTAATGGATTGTTCAGAAAACATATTAATATTTTATATATAGAAGAAAATATTACTAAAGAAAATTACAAATCTCATTTTGTATTAATTAAAAATTTATCTGGATTTTTAAGTGGTAAAATTCACAAATATGATAAGCATCTACATATTTGTAATAAATGTTTTAAACATTTTGAAAAATCTGATAAATTAGAAGAACATATAAAAACATGTTATTTATTAAAAGATGATAATAATATAATACAAAATATAAAGTTACCTAAAGAGGGTGAAAATATTTTAAAATATAAATCTAATGGTGCAGAATTATTTCATCCATATACTTTATATGCTGATTTTGAATGTACTTTGGAAAAAATTAATAAAAAAAAATCTGACAAATGTAAAAATACAATATTACTTCATGAACACATTCCAAATAGTTATGGTATTTATAACACTTATAACAAACAATATATTTCAAAGAATACTTCTAATAGAAAAGTGCTATTGAAATCATTCTTAGATAATTTAATAAAATATGCTAAAGATTATTATGAAGTAAGAAAATTGAATAATATAATTCAGGATAAAGAATCGATATTAAAGTTTGATAATACTAACAATTGTGAAATTTGTGATATTCCATTTTCTGAAGAAAATAAAAAATGTTGGGATCATGACCATACAACTGGTAAATATAGAATGGCTTTATGTAATAAATGTAATCTAAAGTTAAAGATGCCAAAATTTTTACCAATTATTATTCATAATTTAAAAGGTTATGATTCAAAATTATTTCTAAAATATTTAGATGAATTTCATCCTGAAACTGAAACTAGTGTTCTAGCAACGAGTACTGAAAAATTTAAACAAATTAAAAAACCAGTTATTGTAGGTGAAACTAAATATTTAAAATGTAAAAATGAAAAATGTAAATATCAATATAATTTAAAGACAAGAAACACTTGTCGTAATTGTAATTCAACAGATTTAGAATTATATACAGTTGTCGAAAAAATAGAATTAAGATTTATAGATTCAATGGAATTTATAAATACTTCATTAGATAAAGCTGTTAAAAATTTATTAGATGTTAATGATATATATTGTGTAACATGTAAGAAAATAAGAAAAATGGATTATGTATCTTATAAAGTTAGTAAAAATACTGAGAATAAAATATATGCTTGTAGTATTTGTTCAGTTTGTAATACTAAAAATATAAAACCTATTAATTTTGATCATTTAGAAAACTTTAATAATATTTTTAAAAATCTATCATTAAAAAATAAATGTTATTTACTTAGAAAAGGTGTATATCCATATGAATTTATTGATGATTATAAAAAATTAAGTATAACAGAATTTCCAAATCTTGAAAATTTTAATTCATCATTAAATGGAAATATTAATATTAACGATTATAAATTTGCAAATAAATTTTGGAAACATTTTAATTGTAAAACATTTAGAGACTATCATAACTGGTATTTGAAATTAGATGTTATACTTTTAAGTGATGTATTTGATAATTTTAGAAAAGAATGTTTTAAAAATTATAATTTAGATCCTATACATTATATAAGTTCACCACATTTAAGTAATTCATCTGCTTTAAAATTAACCAAACAAAAATTAGAATTATTAACAGATCAAGATATGTATGAATTTTATGAAAGTGGAACTAGAGGTGGAATATCACAAATTGCACATAACTATGCTAAAGCTAATAATTGTTATTATTACATTTCCGAAGGAAACGGTTCACAGAGTGAACATATTGACCATGTCAACGGTTACCGAAAGGAACATGCTGATATTGTAGAACAAGTTTATAAATTAAGTAAAGAGGAAGCTTCTCTTAAAGGTATATACGATTCTAAAAAATTAACAAGTTATATTTTATATTTAGATGCAAATAATTTATATGGATGGGCCATGTCACAAAAATTAAGTGTTGGTAATCATGAATGGTTAAATGAAGATGAAATTAAATATTTTTGTAATGTTGATAATATTTTAAATAAAGATTTTGATGATAATAATATTGGATATACATTAGAAGTTGATATAAGTATTCCTCCGGAATTACACAACTTTTATAATGATTATGCTCCAGCACCTCATCATTATGTTCCACAATTTGAAGATTTATCACCAAATCAAACAGACTTAATTAATAAAGGGATTGGTAGTAAACCAAATGATAAAATTAAAAAATTAATGTGTACGTTGTTACCAAAGAAAAATTATATAATTGATATAAGATTATTAAAAGAATATTTAAATAATGGTGTAATTTTAACTAAAATTCATAGAGGTATTAAATGTAGACAAGAAGCATGGTTAAAAAATTATATTGAAAAAAATACAACACTTAGAAAAGAAGCTAAAAACGATTTTGAAAAAGATTTTTTCAAACTTATGAATAATAGTGTATATGGTAAGCAAATGGAAAATGTTAGAAATAGACTTAATGTTAGAATAGTTAAAACTGAAAAAATTATGAGAAAACTAATAAGTAGAAATACATATCAATCAAGAAAAATAATAGATCATAATATGTGTGTAGTGTTTGGTAAAAATACAAATATTAAATTAAATAAACCTATCTTTGGAGGTCAAAATATTTTAGATTTATCAAAATTATTAATGTTTAAAATGTATGTACAACTTAAAACTAAATATGGTAATAGAATGAAATTATTAGGAACAGATACTGATTCATTTATTCTTTATTTTGAAGGTAAACATATTGATGATGATTTTGATATTTATTCTGAAATGAAAGATGATCTAGATAATTATGATACCAGTGATTATATAGATAATTTTCCAATTGAAGATTTAAAATCTAATATTAATAAAAAAGTACCAGGAAAATTTAAAGATGAATATAATGGAATACCAATTAGAGAATTTTGTGGACTTAGAAGTAAAATGTATGCATTTAAGACCGATGTTTGTGATAAAAAAGTTTGTAAAGGAATAAAGAAAAATAATATTAAAAAGTTAACAATTGAAGATTATAAGAATTGTTTAATTAATTTAAAAAATAAAAATGAAACTGTTCATAATATTAGATCATATGATAATAAACTATATACTACAGAAGAGAATAAAATAGGATTGTCACCCTATGATGATAAGTTTTATTTCAATAAAAAGTTGAATAATAATGATAACGATAAGTTAAATAAGACTTACAAATTACCCTGGGGACATTATGAAATAGGAAATGTAGGTAACTAAAACGAACCCCTCCTATTTACTATACATTAAATTATTAATTATATTAGATTAAGTTTTTTTTTTTAATTTCAAATGAAATATGATGTGAACATATTTCAACGATGTTGAATATTTGAATTTTTATTTTGATTTATTATTTTTGTTTATCATTTATATATGTATGAATTTTTTAAATTATTTTTGAATTATATTTGTTTCAATTTGTAGTTTACTTTCTTCAATATCTGTTTCACTTTCTTCAATATTTAATTGTTTTATATATTCATCTACTTGAATACTTTTATCAATCTTATTATTAGTTTCATCATTTTGTTTAGTAATATTATTTTGATTAATATTGTCTTTATTTTGTAAAACTAAATCTTTAAGATAATTATCAATTAAAATTTGTTTTTCCGAATAACTATCCAATTGTTTTTCTAAACTGTTTTTAAAATTTTCAATATTTGTTTCTATAAAATCTACTTGTTTAGTTATGTTAATAATATCTTGATTTAAATTATTTTCTAATTGTTCTATTTCTTTATATACAACACCAAAAGCTACCACATTATCTTTTTCTTGTTTTTCAACTTCTTTTTGAAGTAGTTGATTTAATTCCATTAATTTACTAATAATATCTTTCATTTGATCACTATTTGAACGAATTTCTTCAACTTCATTTTCTAATGATATTATTCTATTAAGAGAATATTCATTAGATGAATTTATTTCTGAAAAAGATTTTTGTCCAAACTTATCAATTCCCATTTATTAGAAAAAAATTTTTTAATTTATTTAAATTTATATGTAATTTAATTAAACAGTTAATACGTTTCCTTCGGAGAGAGTCAACATATTTTCTTCTCTTAGTTCCTCAATAATATTCATAATTTCATTATGTATTTCTGGACTATCATTTCCTGCATTATACTCTCCTAACAACAAATTTAATCTATCTTTTAATTCATTAATATCATTCCAATAAACACGTTCACATTGTGAACGATTCGCAAAACGAACATATTCAGTAGGTAAACTAGTTTTAATTTTAAAATTTTGTAATGATTTTGAAAGATTATTTTTTGAATTTAAACCAGATCCTACTTTTTCTTTTATAATTTTATTTTTAATCAATATTGGTCTAATAAAATTCATATATTTATTTCCAACGCTAGATTTAATACGTTTAGAACTTTTGTCATTATTTTGCATGTAAGCATATGTTGATAATATAATTTCTTCATAATTTTGTAAATCATTATTTGTTACAGCTGTTGATGGTTCTTTTAAAGTTATTAATTCCCATAACCCTTTTGTTCCATTATAAGTTTTATTACTTAAAATAATATCATTATTACTAATTTTTACTTCAGTATTACCAATCCATAAATCTTTTCCATCTTCAGATCTTAGACCAAAAATATTGTCACATAATTTCATATCAGAATTATTTAAATTTAAATATTTCATTGCCATATTTCCAATTTTGTCTGAAATAAATTGTACTGGTGTAGATAACGTTTCATTTGCACTACGCAAAAGAGCGTCTTTTGATGTTGATGGAGTCAACTGTTCGCTCTGTGAACCTGTGCTAGTTGTTGGTGTACTTTCAACTAATTTTTGTTTGTTTGTTTTTCTAATTGGTGATAGTTGCTTTTCGTTAAATTCATTAGTTTGTAAATTCACATTATTGTTAGGTGGTTTATATTCATGTTGTGAATCGTTTCCTTTGGAAGTATATTCACTTTCAGTGTCGTTTCTTTTGGAAACTTGCTTGACATTATCAAACGGTTTCGACTCCGTTGAAACATGTTCACTTTGTGAATGTCCATCTATTGTTTTTTTATATGATTGATTTGATTGATTTAAATCTACTATTAAATTTTTAAAGCTATCATTTAAATTGTGAACATTAATAACTGATTGATTTAATGGTTGAATAATTGCTTGAAGATCTTCATTAATTTTTTCTTGTTTTATTACTTTGTTTAAATTAAATTGTTGAAGTTTATTTTTTAAGTCTTTTTGTGTTTTAATATATTCTTTTAAAACTTTATCTGATATCATTGTTATTTAATTAAAATACATTTTAAATATTTTTGAAATGGATAAAGATGAATTTATTGATACTAAAAATAATGATTTTAAAATAGCAAAAGAGTTGCATAAACCAGTAAGAAAAAATTTTGAAAGAAGAAAAATTATTACTAAAGGCATAAATGAACTATGGGCAGCAGATTTACTAATTATGACAACAGTTAATGTTAGAATTAATAGAGGATACAAATATATGCTTAATGTAATTGATACATTTTCTAAATTTGCTTATATAGAACCATTAAAAAAGAAAGATGGAAAAACAACTTCTGAAGCATTTTTAAATATTATTAAAAAAGCAGGTTGTGCACCAAAATTACTTCATACAGATTCTGGTAAAGAATTTTTAAATAAACATTTCCAAGAAGTTTTAGATAAATACAATATTAACATGTATCAAACATTTAGTGAAAAGAAATCATCAATTGTAGAAAGATTTAATAGAACCATTAATGAAAAACTAAAAATACGATTTGAAATTCAGAAAAATACTAATTGGATTGATGTAATTGATAAAATATTATATGAATATAATTACAAAGATGTACATAGAACTATTGGTATGAAACCATGTGAAGTAAATGAAAAAAATGAACAATTAATTTTTGATAATTGTTTTAAAATTAATAGAAACAATTTAGAAAAACCAGTTTTTAAAATTGGAGAAAAAGTAAGAATTCAATCACATAAAAAACAATTTGAAAACAAATATAAAAATAATTGGACTCGAGAAATATTTTATATTAGTAAAATTTATCCATCTAATCCAATAACATATTTAATAAGAGATTTAAGTTATGAACCAATATTGGGTAAATTTTATAAATTTGAACTTCAAAGAGTTCAAATTTGAAGTTTCAATTATTTTGCGTCCACCCTCTTCTAACGCTAAATACATACTGCACTTGTAACCATGTGTTGATGTATAAAAGCTTATCAAATATTATGCTTATCTTGCAGTTTGTGACTCGTATTCAACAGTATTTCATTTTTTTTTGGTTTGTGCTTATGCTTATTCTATTTATAGATTGTGAGCAATGTTGATAAGATCAGCATTGCTTGCTTTGCATACTACTCAGCTGTAATTACATTACTTCAGAATATGATGTTTAGATGAGTTGGTTAAGCAGTTGGAATTATAACAATAATTTTGTTGCAAGTTCAAATCTGACTCAAAGACTCTTGTTTTGAGGAGTTCGTCGTTTTTTTTGAAAGGTACTTTAAAAAATAAATGTATCCTTTTTTGTTTTTTTTTTTGAATAGATTACTTTAAATATTTTGTAATCAATATTTTAACATTTTTTCACTTAATAGACATCGACCCAACACAAAATTTTAACTGTACCAACCTAAATATTGATTACTAGTACATCAAAAATAGATATCTTTAATATCTTAAAAATATTAACTACGAGTAACAATAATTTAGGGTTGGACTCTTCGACCCACATCAAAATTTAAACGTTTATTTTGTGAGATAATATAAGCTAAAAAAATGAGTTAAATGTTAAAAAATGTTAAAATTTTGAGTAACTGTAAGTTAAAAAAATGAGTTAAATGGTAAAAATGTTAAATTTTTGAGTTAAAATGATAAAAATGTTAAAATTTTAACATTTTTGATATTGTCTTGTACCCTGGGATATACATACTACTTATATATGTATGTATATACTCGTATATACCTACGTAAGTCCATACATATTTAGTTGCAAACTTATGTAACCACTCAGGCCAACAACATTTAATTTTATAATGGATTTTGTGATTGCTGCTGGATTTTTATTACAGCCTTTTCCCCTCTCTTTCTTAACTTTCACGTGGAACAATCAAGTGGTTTGGTTTTTAAGTAACTACATAAAGTAGCTACATAAAAGAAAACTATTTTGGTGCTGACCGCAGGTGAGTCGAAATGTAAATAGAAAATTTTAGGTAGGAAGAAAGCCACAAAAATATACCGAAAGTAAGAAAAATCCATTCAAAAACCCATTTTTGCATTTTCTTATGCATCCGATATTTATTAAATTCGCATTTGACCTAAATTTTCGTGTTGGTAAAAGTAAAAATTTTACTTTCCAATTTGTATGCTTGCTCAAGAAAGTGCCTTTTTGGTTAAGCAATAGAGTTGTGAGAGTTGCGTACAAGTAATTACTTCGTTCGATTCTATTATTATTTTTTGTTTTTTTTTATTATCTGGGCAAGATATGCATGTATATTTGTTTATATTTCATTGCGGCACCTACCACTTCCACTTGACTCGCTTCGGCTTGCTGCGGCTGACAGCAAACCACCCATCTTCTGTCCGCCCATGCTAGCAACAAATTCTCTTCCTCTCGTTAAAGAGATGTATAAATTATTTCAGCTACTCAAATGTTTGCCAAGATTGGTCAAAAACTTACCACAAGCTTTATTGCATTACTGTAAATATTTCCACAGCAATTTATCAAACAATGCGGGTTTGGTGCTTTCGGAAAGGTCGAACATTAGCTGAACTTTCATTCAATGCATTGAAAAGCAGCCGGAATAAATATTTTGTGGGCTGAGCGTAAATTAGAAGAAAATTATATTATCAGTTTACTAATTGAGTTGAATGTTACAACGTAGGCAGAAAAGGTATTCTATGCGAGAGAGGAAAATATGATAAAAAAAAATTATTTTATTGATCCACATATGTATATGTATGTTGCTTATCAAAATTTTACTACATTTTTTAAGGATAATGTAATTCATTTGCCCACAAAAACCATACAAATCCCAGCTTGAAATAAAAAAAAAATTCAACAAAAGTTCCAATAAATGCTCAAACCTTTTATTGAGAATTTTTAGAAAATAGCCGAGTATGACAACTTATCGATCATTTAAATTTCGCAAAATGCAATCGCGAACTAGCTCAAAAACCGCGTTCATTTTTGATTTTTTTTTTTTTACTAATGATGTTGGTGGTTTGCTTTCATATAAACGAATTTTTGGAATTATCATATAAACGAAATATGGAGAAAATGCATAAGGCCGCCAACAAAAAAAATTATCAAAATCAACATGATTTTTGAGGCAGTTGAAAATTATATTTTATTACACCAAAATTGAATGCGCTATAAAACTACGTGCACAAAATATTTATAAAAAATCGAATTAAAAGTTATGAAATTTTGCTGAGAATTTATTGGTTTTTTTCTAGATTTGGCTGAAGTAGCAAACTTGAATCGAGATCGTTTTTGTTGCAGAATTGACTCTATTTTCACAAAACAATTTTCTAAAGTAATAAATCACTTACAATAATTATAAGGTCAGTCCATAAGTTCGTGCGTATTTTACCCATAATTTCACTTTTATACGATTTTTGCATACAAAAAATTATTCGCGAAATATAACGGAACTATTTGACTTTTCTTTGATATATTGTGCATTCAACAAGTGCTTTTAATCGCGGATAGAAGCACGTGTTGTTAAAATATAAAATGGAATCTTCGAACGCGTATAAGAGGCATATTTTGTATTTTTTTTATAAAAGTGGTAAAAATTCAACAACTGCCGCTGCAGAAATTAACACTGTTCACGCAGAGGATACCGTGAGTGTAAGAACTCCGTAAAAGTGGTTTTCAACATTCCGAAGTGGTAACTGCGACTTGGAGGACGCCACGCGCGCTGGTCGTCCTGAAGTCTTTAACTCCGACGCCTTGGTCGATCTTGTGGAAGCTAATCCAAATTTCACAGTCGATATGATAGCTCAGAGGTTAAATTTATCGCATGGAACAGTTCACAGGCACTTGGTTCAGTTGGGAAAGGTTTCAAAGCTGGGAAAATGGGTTCCACACGGACTTTCCGACGCCAACCTTCAGCAAAGAGTGGATGTGTGTTTTCAGCTGCTGCAACGGCTTGAAAATGAAAATTTTTTGAACGGAATCGTTACTGGTGATGAAAAATGGGTCCTTTCCAATAATCCTGTTCGAAAACACCAATGGTTAGATAAAGATGAAACACCAGAACCGATCCCTAGAGATGGCCTTCACCCCAAGAAGATTCTACTGTCTATTTGATGGGTTGTGGCCGGTGTTGTTTATTATGAACATCTGGAACCAAACCAGACGATAACTGCTGATTATTATTCCCATCAGCTATCAAACCTGGATGAGGCACTTAACAAAAATCGACCGTTTTTAGTGAATAGACGCAAAGTTTTGTTTCACCACGACAACGCAAGACCTCATACCGCAAGGCAAACATTAGGCAAGCTGAACGAGCTCGGATGGGAGCTAATGCCGCATCCACCATACTCTCCGGATATTGCACCTTGTGATTATCACCTTTTCCATGGACTTCAATCACATATGAGCAACAAGAACTAATCCTCAAAAGAAGCTATAAAAAGGGAATCAAAGCGTATTTTGACTGAAAACACTTTTTTGAGAAGGGAATTAAAAATTTGCCTAAACGTTGGGAAGACATTGTAAATAATAAAAAAAAATTTATTATTGCTTAATAAATACTTTAAATATCTTTTTTATTAATTTTAAAACTACCTTTAAAAAACGCACGAACTTATTGACTGACCTGATATTTAACGCAGTGATTTTGTACTTCGCACTTTGGAAATTGTTTTTAATCAGAAAAAAACAGGATTCATAGAAAATGCCTATATAATATTGTAACAAAAAACACGCTTTCCAGATTTTTTAGTAGTTCAAAAATCAAAACATTTTTGCACACTTTTGAATCATACCTTTTACAAATAGTTTGTCAGGGTAAGTCTTAGTGCTTGTTCGTAAAAATTGTAGACTGGCCGAATTTCAGTTTCAACTAAAAAATTTTGACTCGTCTGGTTTTTGTTAGTTCAAAAGTAACATAAACTTTTGGTTATTACAAACATTTTGAATACTATTATCGAAGTGAACATTTTCTATTAAAAGGGAGGCTATATGATACCCACACATACTCATATTTGTTCTGTCATGGTATGTGTGGCTAGTAAGCAATTATTTAGTACTTGAGATCAACTCTACTTATACTGGTATACAGATTGGCTTAAACACTGATAACTTTACTGATTTTCATACACGGACACTTTGCAGTAGCAGTAAAAACGCGATATATTTTTACATTTTGACTAGCAATAATCTCTAAATATTTTATTGATAATGTTAATCAATTTATATTATCAGTATTTTAACTGCAAAATTTTTCAGTAATGACTACAAAAAGTATTTTTAATACAATTTTTTTTAGTAGTTAGTAAAAGTTTACTGGCAAAGCAAGTTCAATTTCATTATCAATATTTTACTGGATAGTGCCATTTGTAATGCAATAAATATATAATGCAGTGTGCCAATCTATGATGTTTTTACATTTAAATACCAAAACAGGTTAATTGATTTCTCTCAAATTTCGTACGTTGAATTTGAACGCGTTCTGAGAAAACAATGTCTCTCAAATCAAGTTAGTTTCACTATTTTTCACAAAAACTTCACTGAAATTTGTGTGCTGTTCAAAATATGTTACTCTGTTTCATTCATCCGCAAAATAATTGACTTTAAGTGTCATAGGCGTTTAACAGCAAGAGCTAACAGCAAGAACTAAAGCTGTAAACTAACATTGACCATAAATGACATGCATGTCTCTCAGCTAACAGAATTAAATTCCTTTGATTTATCCGTCAATTTGGTATTTCGAAAAATAACCCACGGCCGCCGTAACCGAATGGGTTGGTGCGTGACTACCATTCGGAATTCAGAGAGAGAACGTCGGTTCGAATCTCGGTGAAAGATCAAAATTAAGAAAAAGTTGTTTCTAATAGCGGTCGCCCCTCGGCAAGCAATGGAAAACCTCCGAGTGTATTTCTGTCATGAAAAAGCTTCTCATAAAAATATTTGCCGTTTGGAGTCGGCTTGGAACTGTAGGTCCCTCCATTTGTGGAATAACATCAAGACGCACACCACAAATAGAAGGAGGAGCTCGGCCAAACACCCAAAAAGGGTATAAGCACCAATTATATATATATATTTTTAAATATATTTGTAAACTTACTTATATTTTCACACACGCTAATGAGTGTATAAACAAACTTGTTTTTGAAATGTTCCCCAAATATTCTTCAAATTTAGAATAGTTAAATTCCAAAGAATATGTCGACGAAAGTATTCAATTTTTGGTAACCAAATAATGGATGCGTCAAAAACCTATTTTCTTCAACTGTCACAGTATAAATTTAATTTAATTAAAATGTAGAACTATTTTCGTAGACAATGCACCCATTATTAGCAGCAGGTGGACCATTTCGAGGTAATTAGACTAACTGGTATTATATAGTAAGTACAAAAATTTTGCAATATAGATATAAAATGTGAACTAGAGGAAAGAAATGAATTTCTCTATACTATTTATTTACATAGTGCCAAATCATGAGTGCTTTCACGCTTCTCAATAAATAACTCGCGCGTACATGAATACGTAGCCCATAAACAAGAATGCCAAGCTGACTTCTTTATATGTTTGTTCCTCAACAATCGATTATCTCAAATGAAAGTATATTGAGTTACTTCTTCAGTAAAGGAATCACCAAAAATCCTCGGGCTTAGACGTAATAAAAAATAGAATACTTCAAAAATTGTCAAATAGACGGAATGTCTATTTTCCTTAATTGCAGTTGCAATACTTTTCAGAAATAAAAGATATATGAAGAATTTAGGAAAAATAACTACTTTACTCTCCATCCATTTGTCAATCAAATCATCTACTCCACACCAAATGCCGACAGTCAGATCTATGGAGCAATAAATACTAAAATAGTTTAGACAAACCCTTTGAGCAACTACTTACAGGCAATCTAAGTGACTTTATAAACGAAAATAAGATAACGCCTGATGAGCAATTTGACTTCAGAAAATTTCATGGCATCGTACACACAAAGAATTTACACACCCATTAAATCAAGTTTATAATGACAAGAAGTCGTCCGCATTAGTTTTATTCGATGTTGAAAAAAAAGCATTGATTTCGTAAGACACAGTGGGCAGTAGAGCTCAAAGCTCACTGAACTGAAATTTCCTATCCAGTTAAAAAAAATTGTTCTGCTTTTTAAAAAAGGCGAGATTATTGTGTCTGTGTGAATGATGAAACTTCAAATCATAAAATTTCTGATGGTATACCCCAGTACCTATTGTATTGGACATATATGTTTCTAACATCCTAAACTCGAAAACTTTAGGCAGGCGACACTTGCATAACTCTGTTCACGATATATCGGGTATTTTTTTAGCTATTGTACCTACATAAGAACTATCGATATCAATAGCTATAGTTTGACAGCAGAGAATGACAATCTGTGTTGATATTTCTAGGCAGGAAGGTTAGGCAAATGATGAGATTCATCAGTCACTTGAAGCGGTTAATACGAACGCAATGGGCCGCTGTTGGGCGTCGTCATCTAATCCAAAGTTCCTTCTTCCTATTTCCACCTGTTGGGTTCCTTTCCTTCTGCTTTCCATCTTTCAGCAAATGGGTTGGTACGTGACTACCATTCCGAATTCAGAGAGAACGTAGGTTCGAATGTTGGCGAAAGACCAATATGAAGAAAACGTGGTCGCCCCTCGGCAGGCAACGGCAAACCTCCGAGTGTATTTCTGCCAAGAAAAAGTTTCTCAGAAAAATATCTGCCGTTCGGAGTCGGCTTAAATGAAGGACCATTTACGGAAAAATATCAAGACGCTACCACAAATAGGAGGAGCTCGGTCAAACACCCAAAAAGGATGTACGCGCCAATTATATAATAGGACTATCAATAAGTTCGTGCGATTTTACAACAGATGACGTAACTTGATTATTATTCCATCGATCCACATTTCCAAACATTCATTGGAGAGCTACTGTCGTAAGGCACAAACGTCAGTATAAGTTTTTTATTTGATGCGTAAACAACAATATTTTTACCACACTTGAAAATGTCGAATTTCGTGCCAAATAATGTGTTTTTGCGGGGAATTCTTCTTCATTATTTTAATATGAAGAAAAAAGCAGCCGAAAGTCATCGTATCTTGGTGGAAGTTTATGGTGAGCATGCTCTATCTGAGCGAACGTGCCAGAAGTGGTTTGCACGCTTTAAAAGTGGTGATTTTGGCTTGGAAGACGAAGAACGCGAGGGTGCGCCGCCAAAGTTCATGGATACCGAATTGGAGGAATTGCTCGATCAAGATCCGGCTCAAACGCAAGAAGAGGTTGCAAAAACTTTGGGAGTAGATCAATCAACCATTTCCAAACGTTTAAAAGCCATGGGAATGATCCGAAAGGTAGGCCATTGGGTGCCGTATGAATTGAAGCCAAGAGACGTTGAACGCCGTTTTATGGCATGCGAACAACTGCTTCAACGGCACAAAAGAAAGGGTTTTTTGCATCGAATTGTGACTGGCGATGAAAAGTGGGTCCATTACGACAATCCAAAACGTCGGGCAACGTATGGATACCCTGGCCATGCTTCAACATCGACGTCGGCGCAGAATATTCATGGCCTGAAGGTTATGCTGTGTATCTGGTGGGACCAGCTGGGTGTTGTGTATTATGAGCTACTGAAACCGAATGAAACGATTACGGGGGATGTCTACCGACGACAATTGATGCGTTTGAGCCGAGCACTGCGAGAAAAACGGCCGCAATACGCCGATAGACACGACAAAGTTATTTTGCAACATGACAATGCTCGGCCACATGTTGCACAAGTGGTCAAAACATACTTAGAAACGCTCAAATGGGATGTCCTACCCCACCCGCCGTATAGTCCAGACCTTGCGCCATCCGATTACTATCTCTTCCGATCGATGCAACATGGCCTGGCTGACCAGCACTTCCGTAATTACGATGAAGTCAAAAAATGGATCGATTCGTGGATTGCGGCAAAACCGACCGAATTTTTCACAAAGGGAATCCGTGAATTGCCAGAAAGATGGGAAAAAGTAGTAGTAAGCGATGGACAATATTTTGAATATTAAATTTGTAACCATTTTACGTCAATAAAGTTTCAAATTTCGAAAAAAAACCGCACGAACTTATTGATAGTCCTATTAGTATATATTTATAATATAAAAATGAATCGCAAAATGTGTTGGTAAGCGCATAACTCAACAACGCATGGACCAATCTTAACAATTCTTTTTTTAAAATGTTCCTTGAAGTCCAAGGATGATTTGTACGACGAGAAAACCCTAAGCAGCCCTTTTTTCCATACAAATATTGCGCGTTCGTATGGGTGTGCGTGTTCGCGCTGGAGGATCTAATGCGTTCACACAAAAGTGTTAACATCGTGAACCCGACCAAATTGAAAAGTCAAAAAATGTAAGAGCTATAGGTTTGATTCGCCTTGCAATATTCTTTCTTTTGTTTTAGTTTCAGAACGAGTTAAAGAAAGATTTCATTCACAAATAGTTGAGTAAATAAATTCTAAGAATAATCATGCAGGGCTGAACAAATCCAAATATATTTTAAGAATAACAAAAGACGAACCTATTTTAAGAAGAACAGAAGATAAACATATTTTACAAGATCAACGGAGCAATCATAACTCATTTGGTGGTGCAATGATTTTATTAGCAGGAGAGATTTTTGTCAATCTTGCCAGTGATTCCACGGTCAACACCAGCTGATGAACTTGATGCATGTTCGAAGTACTCAAATTTGTGGAAACATGTCAAGTTATACGCTTAAGCAAGAATATGCGTGTTGAGTTGCAAAATGTCCAATCTGGAGACATATTCTCTAAACAACTCATTGACATTGGTAATGGTGAATTTCCTATAGACACCTTGACAGGTTGCATTAACTTTCCTCAAAGTTTTTGTCACTTAACTCGATCAAAAGATGAACTTATTCAAAAGGTGTTTCCAGATGTTAATAATAATAATAATAAATAATTAATTATCTCTAAGTTTTGCCATTGAAGCACCCACTTTATAAATATTTGTCACCTTTAGGTTCCCACCATCCCTTTAGATTATTTTTCAATCAGGTTTGAACCTTTAGTTTCCCTCTTATTTTGAAGGCCTCTGGCAAACATCCCAGTCGGGGTTTTCAGTGGGCCCCAAATGCCAAAGTTCGTGGAAGCGAAGATACTTAGCTGACCTTTTCTTTAATTCTCCTGAACAGAACCGTCACCATGATGATAGGGCGGTGTGTGAGGATCAACAGAGTAAAAACGTCTTAAGGTTGTAATATAAACTTCCACATTCAAAATCTATTTGACAGAATGAAGTCTGTCGGATCCGCTAGTATATATATAAATACATATATAATGTTAGACAAGTCACCAAAGTTCAAAGCTGTCTTCTTAATAGCATTATTCACCTTCTAATTAACCAAATGGGATCTTTTATTAGAGTTTAAATTCAAAATTCACTTTCATATTAAACATTTTTCAACTTTTCTTTTTTAACAATGACTCAATTTCCAACATTTCTTCAAACATCGTGCACATTAAGTCAATAAAATCTTGAAACTCGCAAAAAGTTTGCCATTATTGCCTTAGGTCCGTCAGCATGCTAATACTGAAAGGCTCAATGTCCAACTGTGTCATACAAAATCAACAAATCCCGGTTGTTGCACGCAAATCAGTTCGAAATTCCCATTTGAACTGCAAACAAAGAAATTAAATTCACAAGAAGTTGAAAAGAAAATTGCCCACTAACTCAATATGCATAGAGAAGAAATATTTTTGTCACTTTTTATATTACGTTTCCACCGCAGCCGGAGTTTGGGTTCTCTGCCGCTATCGTGTTCTTAGCGCAAACACCAAACAAAACCCCTGTCAAATCCCATACAAAATTAAAACACAACTCCATACCTAAACCCACTTTTCAAAGCGTGTTTTGTTGGGTTTGCATCTAATTTAATTATTAAGTGGTGGCAATGTTGCTCATTTTCCTCATTTATTATTGCATTCTTATCGAAACATGGCAACAATGATTGCAATTTGTCAATATGACATTTGATTGACGCACCGGCTATCCATTTGGTGAATCTTGCTCAAACGACTGTTATATATATCAAACAACAGGTAAAAAACCGAGTGTTAAGCGAATAGAGGCTACTGGTGATGCGCCAATTCCGCAATATGGGCCGGGAATAGTTTTACACGAACATTATTTATATACGGTTGGGGGAATTACTCTTGTGATGTGCATCGCTTAAATTTGCGCACACGAGTGTGGGAATGCGTATATATCTGTCGTCCAGATATACGCGAAGATTCAGAGGGTCGTTATCGTCACGAAGTTGTCTACGATGGGCAATACATATATGTGCTGGGTGGTGGTACATCGAATTTAGTGTATGATTTACAACGCATCCCTGCATTTAATTTAATTACAAACCGATGGGAAGATTTCGTCACATTACCCGATCGAACATCACAAACAAATCTAACAATCGAGCGACAAAATTCCGGATATCCAAACCCACGAAAGTGCTTTTTCTGCGTACAGCACACGAAATCTAATGGTGAGGTCGAAGCATTCATTACGGGAGGCTTGCAGGTGCGTAATAATTAAATTTAGTATTATTAAATTATATTTGAAGCTGGATATCCCTTTTCCATTTGCAGGCCGATCAAGTATATTTTTCAGATATATGGAGATTAAATTTTACTACTAAGCAATGGACACTTATAAAAACAGCCTCTCTACCAAAAGCTTTGTACTTCCATGCCGCAGCGCACAGTCAAAATGGTTGTATGTACATATTCGGTGGTATTGAATATGATGAAAAACGTATACGACGGTGCAATGACCTTTATAAAATGTGGATAACCATACCATTATTAAATGAAATTTGCTGGGAGGCAGTGTTACATTACAGACCAAATCTCAAATTGAATGGCCACTCACAGCTGCTTAAAATGGGCGTACCATTGCGCTTTGCACAGAGATTGTGGCATTCTTCAAAAGCCAAATGATTATACAATAAATGAAGAGATATATGGTATGGTATGTCATGTAACGAGCAATAAGAATCGACAATTTTTATGTTTCATTCTAGACATAAAAGCATAATTATTGTTTGCTAACCATTTAGGAATGACATAGTTTCATATGGAAGAAATGGAACCAAAAGAATAAACATAATAAAATAAGACATTAATAATGAGTAAAAATGAAAAAAGCTAATTAATATGAAAATAAGAGTAATTATTTTTATACGCTACATATGTGTACGAGCAGTTGTGGCGATTTTTTTTACAATATGGTTCATACACTGTCAATGGATGCTCAGATCACGAATTCTAGAAAATTGTATCATAAGAGTGGAAGCAGGATCAAGTGGCCAATCGGGCAACCAGATGAACACCAAATTTAAAAGGATAATAGTCTGCCGTCTGATTTAAAGTTCGTATCCATGAGTCTATGCATAATTAAATTCGCTTTTTCCAGATTAACGATATAAACAAATTATTTTCAATAAAGAAAAGATACCAAGTTTTTAAATCAAGGCGGCAGTAATGTGCTAAATAGAGATTGACCTCGAATGCCTGCAGTTTTTTTCTGCATACAGATCAATTGCCACGCACTTTTTTAGTGAAATCGGGTTTCGATAGTTCGTTTTTCTTTTGGCTATTTTTTCAAGTTTGCTGCACAATTTTTCAAAGCAGGATCTTTCCATTCGGAAATTATCTTTGAAAAACTTGTCCCCATTACTCTGGCAGTCTACTTCCCAAAAGGTACTGGAATGTTCCTAAAATATACATGTACATTATACACAAATAATGTATCATAAATCTGTTTACCATACCAAAGACCATACACTTTGCGAACGCATTAAATTGGCAGCAACGCTTAAAATTATTTTATTTTCCCTTAACCTTTTTTTTAAATAATATATAATAACAAATTGAATTTTATGCACCATTTTATAATTTTATCAATTTTTATAATTCTTATTTCACAATGTCAACAAAAGACAGTTCAAACACAATTTCTCCCAAACTTCTGGTGGAAACAGTTGACAGTTCTCCCAAACACAACTCCTGCAAACACGGTGTTTGCTTTTGGTGGAAACGTAATATTATTCACTCTTTATAAATATGACCACTTGACATACATACAAACAAACAAACATAGCGACAAATTATGAATTCTTGGTCAGCTATTTTTTTTTAATTTCATTGTCATTTTGATGATTTTAAGCTAGCTTAGGTTGTGAGAATTTCAAACGTTCACAAATTTCTATGCACACAAATGCAAGGGACGCGCTGAGAGCGGAGCAACACTTATTTAATCTGCCTTGTAGGAAAGTCCATTGGTTTCACACTGATGCAATGAGAGGCTTTCAATTCAAATTAGCAAAATCAATTCTTTTAATTTCCAACAATGATTTTCATCAAAATTTTATTAAGACAAAGAAATATTGAAGACTATGAAATTTTAACCCATTCTGTAAGGGTTGGAGCACTAAATTTCGCTTACTATATAAGTACAGTAGCATAAATTGCGTAAAAGCCATGGAGGAAATATTGAATCGTTTGTGATAAGAATATAAAAAATATACCCTTTAGTGTACCCTTTTGCTTAATATACAATTTTTACATAAAAAATGTTTTATTTTTTGCATATAAAGATCTTTTTGATAACTGAGTATTTTTAAATAAATTTTTTTATATAAGAAAGAGAAAGATATATAAACTTTTCCAATATGACTCTTGGCATAATTGCAATAAAAATAAAAATAAAATACTTCTAAGTAAAAAATACTAAAACATTTTCTTTTTAACTGAACATTTTTTAAATACAAAATGTTTTATTTTTTTTATATAACAATTTTCTTGATAAATAAATTTTTTTATATAATTTTTGTTTGAACATCGACAAATAATTGTCGTCCTAAGAAAAGAGTCCTAGGACTCTTGGCATATTTTGCGACGAAAATATTTAAAAAAAATTTAACTTTTTCATATAAAGATTTTTTGGCTAATACATTTTTTTAAAACGCTTTTTTGTTATATAATTTTTTTTTTTGAATATCGACAAATAATTGTCGCTGCAAGAAAAGAGTCCTAAACGTTTTCAAAAGGACTGTTGGCATATTTTGCGTTAAAAAAAATATACTTTCGCGTTAAAAAAATATACTACTACTTAGATTAGGTTGGAATGGTTATCCAAGGAACGGGCATACTTGGACGAAGATAAACGGATTTGTCCTTTGTGGTACCATTGTGAAGGAGGTAAGATGAAGTAGAAAACTGATGGGCTGAAAGGAGAGGGCGGGGAGAGGTGGTGGTGGGATGGTTAGGAGGATACGTTTAGAGTGTGGGGATTTTGAGCGAAGACTGTGCTGCGTTTGCGTCAACCGCTTTACACTGCAGATGAAGTTCATCAGATTTTTAATGCTATATCGCAGGCGTATCAAAGAAGTAGGAGCCAAGATGCCTAGAGCTTAGCCCCGCTAGAGTAGGGTAGCTAAGGAGAATGTACTGACATAAGTCCACCTAACCCTCCATTCATCTGACGCAAAAATGATATATATACTTTTAAGTAAAAAATAATATATAAAAATTTGTTTTTAACTGCACATTATTAAAAATAAATTGTTTTAGTTTTTTACATATAAAGGGTTTTCCAAAAAGAGGTGTTATTCCCGTAAAATATCAATGTTTTCGTTGCTTGTGTGGCACGTAGCGCCACACAGTGGGGCAAAAAAAGTGCCCGTGGACAAATGAGGATAGAGGTCACAATTTTTCTTCTTTTTTAACTTTTTTTTTTTAACTTAAAGCTGATAAAATTGCGCATAACGCCACCGTTTTTGTTTTTTGAAAAAAAAAAAATTTTTAAATAATTTAATTAATGTTCAAATTCAAAAAAAAAAATTGTTTTCCACGTATTCCACAAGTATATTTTCTTGTAAAATAATATTATTGTCTTAAGGAAGCTTAAAATATTTAAAACAATTATTCACAAATAAATTTTGATATTGGTTGCATTGTTAAAAAATTTATTACATTTGTTATAAACAAATAAGTGGAAAAAGCTGTTTTGCTCGAATTATGAATATTTAATTATTGAATTCAGTTGGATTTTCAATTTTTTTAGTCTAACAGTGATTATGAATGAAACTAATTATTATAAACAAACAAATGTTATGTTATTAACAATTTTTATAAACATTATATTTGTCGAAGTTGTTTACCGCACAAAATTCCTAAAATTTTATCAACCATACATATAATATAGTTATTGCTCAAGATTGACTATATTTATTTTATTTAATAAATTTTTATACATAGCATTGTTTAAACAAACCTTAATTAACAAATGCCTAGTATTGTTGTTTTTAGTCGCATTAACTTTGTTTTTTTTTAATTTTTGCTTATTTGTAAAATATTTTTTTAATCATTTATATAATTTGTCAACTAATAACATTTAGTATTGTTATTAACAATTTAATAAACAATTTTTAAGCATAAACAATTTTAGTTTAAATCAGGTCATTTTTTCAGCTTTAATTAATGACGTCAAGTGGAAAATGAAGCTACTTAAAAAAATTTCCTTATTAGTTAAAAATTAGACATTTGTTTATATCTTGCCTAATTAACAAACGTATACTCTTAAAATTTGTAGTCTTACAGTCTTCTTCTTTTTTAATTCAGTTCCTAATATTGATAATATTTTTCAAAACTCATTTCATTTCACAATGAGTAATGATACTAATGATTGCCATTACACAAAATTTTATTTATTGATAAGTAAAGCAATTGCTTCTGGCAGCAAGGGTTTTTGTACTTTAGGATACTCTTGTCTTAAGTTTGATATGTACATGTCTGCTGAAATCAAAAGGTAATGAATTAAATCGGTATTAGTTTCAATACGACTGCTTTTTCGGGTATTATCTTGTCTGCATCTTTTGAAATCTTTATTTTTAGCTTCTTGAGCTTCTTCAGATAATTGGCCGATTGGGACAACAAGAGAATCGATAATTTTCGAACCATGAACTAACATTTTGTGCATGGACGCAGGCATAAAGTACCAATCATACTTTTGTATGTATAATTTTGCGGTTTGTATTGCAAAGTTATGATAAGCTTTTGTGCAAATAGGTTTTCCTGATGCTAAAGTTTGCAGGAGTACATACAAATTTTTTATAAGAGCTTTATCAAAACCAGTGATTTTTGATATTGTTTCATAATTTTCAAAGAATCTTCGTGCCGTGTTGCCATCATTAGAAGACCCAGTACCTTGTTTTGGTGTCTCTACTATTAAGCCAAGTTGCTTTTTAATTTCACCTTTAATCTGTAATTTCCTTTTGTCACGATTAGATTTTTTTTCTGCAGTCTTACACGACCATTTTTTAATTTGTATCCTGTAACTGATGTTCAGCACACATTCCATTAGACGAATCCACAAGTGTAAGACTTGTAATCTAATCGAAAATGATTCTATCTTTTCTTCTTTGTGACAAGTTATTCATTTCACTTGGTTTGGCTCCACAAACTATACAATTTGCTGCAGAAGAGGTCTCTGTTAAATGCTGACAAACTTTTCCATCAAAACAGCGGCTTAGAAAGAAACAGCTCTTTACTTGATGCGGAAGAAAAATGAAGTTAATTTACATAAGAACCAAAATTGGGATATAAAGTATCATCAGTTGATAATGTTGTTGATTTTGTTGATGTAGATGTAGATGCAGATGTAGCAGATGTGGTTGAGAAAATTTTAGGAATTTTGTGCGATAAACAACTTCGACAAATATAATGTTTATAAAAATTGTTAATAACATTACATTTGTTTGTTTATAATAATTAGTTTCATTCATAATCACTGTTAGACTTAGAAAATTTGAAAATCCAACTCAATTCAATAATTAAATATTCATAATTCGAGCAAAACAGCTTTTTCCACTTATTTGTTTATAACAAATGTAATCAATTTTTTAACAATGCAACCAATATCAAAATTTATTTGTGAATAATAGTTTTAAATATTTTAAGCTTCCTTAAGACAATAATATTATTTTACAAGAAAATATACTTGTGGAATACGTGGAAAAAAATTTTTTTTTTTCAATTTGAACATTAATTAAATTTAAAAAATTGTTTTTTTCAAAAAACAAAAACGGTGGCGTTATGCGCAATTTTATCAGCTTTAAGTTAAAAAAAAAAAGTTAAAAAAGAAGAAAAATTGTGACCTCTATCCTCATTTGTCCACGGGCACTTTTTTTGCCCCACTGTGCGCGGTCTTGTTGAAAATAAATGTTGCCCGGATCAATACCATCCAATTCCGGTCATAAAGAATCGTTAATCATCTCTCGATATCGCAATACATTCACCGTAGCTGTTGCTCCAGCTTCATTTTCGAAAACGTAAGGTCCAAGTAAGGACTCCGCCGGACCACAAACCGCACCAAACAGTCACACGTTGAGGATAGAGAGGCTTTTCTACAATTACTCTTGGATTTTCTGAGCCCCTTATCTGACAATTTTGCTTGTTGACGCTGCCACCGATGTGGAAATGGGTGCCATCACTCAAGACGATTTTTCGATGGAATTCCGGATCATTTTTATGCATTTCAACGATCCCATCAGCAAACACACGACGTTGTTGATGATCGGCCGGCTTGAGTTCTTGTGTTTATAAGTCTTAAGACCCAAATCTTTATGGAAAATACGGTGTAATAACGTTTGTGGAATGCCTAATTCCAAATAACGACGAGGAATGGACAAACCTGGGGTTTCTTCAACACTTTCGGCTACAGAAGCAAATATTTTCGGCTGTTCTTGAGCAACGTGCACGGGTTTTACTCTTCACATCACTAACTTGTTCCAGCAGCTTGATTTTTTCACCAATTTCTGTATTGCGGTCCGACAAGGTGCTTCACGATGATACAAAAATGTTCAAGATTTACGAACCGTCTCTTCCCAATTTTTTTTTTTAATTTTTAATAGTTTCTAAAAAATTCGAAGGTGGTTTTGTTGATTTTATTTGAGGGCCGTTTCGTAAATCAAGTTTATCAATAGCGATGTGGATTGTAGAAAACATTAACTTAAGCTTGCTTCGACGAAGGAGAATTATTTTGAAATGGGGCCCATTTAGGCCTTCAAGCGTAAATAAATCGGATGAAAGACGAATTTTCGAGTTAATTACAAAGCACATAGGCACATACAAACATTGATTTGTAAATCAGAACTATTTTTTAAGAAAATTTGTAATTAAGCGTATAGAGTAGACACTTCTAAACTTGGTTTTCATGCAGACCGTTAATCAATACATTCAAAAAAACTTGTATATGTACTTTTTTGCGTTCTTGATTCCCGTGATAATCCGGACACCGGAGCAGATTGGAAGTTTTGTGTTAGAACTTTTTTAAATACTTTACAATTTTCCAGTAGGGTACATACATTCCCCCGCAGAGGCATACATACTCCTACACACCAAGTGGTTGAACTCCTACGAGATGCCAATAAATGGACCTATTGAAAATTTATGAATTCAAGTATGGAAAATATTTTAAAATGTAAGTAAGAAAAAAAACCAAAAACAAAAAAGAAAAAGTAAAAAAATAATAAATTCGATAGAAAGAGCGAACGAAAATGGTTGGCAATCAACGGAATTGATGGCAGTTATGACAGGGAGGTAAGACGGTAAAGCTGATTGGGTTTGTATGCGGTAAGAAAATCGTTATACTCAGTTGCATAGTTGGCTACTTGAATGGCAAGTTTGTAGAATAGTTTGGCTGACTACTTCACTTCGAGACTTATTGACCAACCGATGTGGATTTCATTGGCCAACTTGACAAATATTTGATGGGAAAAAACTTTGAAAATTTCGTTTATGCCGTAAAATGTTGAATGCGGTTTGAAGAATGGATGATTTGCCGCTCATTGCTGCTGGCAATCTGCGTCAATGGCTTGAAACAAATATGCAGACGAAGACGAGTTAGTTTACATACATATGTATATACACGCACACAAGCATCTACTCACGAACACATTTTGCAAACTCAACCATTCAAGCGAAACACACCCAGCAATCGTACGCAGCCATTTGGCAACTACCAGCGCCAAATATATTAGTTTCATAAACTTACATATTAATACTGACATACATACATACATACATACATACATACATACTAAATACTTGCTTATAACATGAACGTTCAACTGCACAAGCAAATAAATATACCATTATAATATTCATAGGAAAATGGAAGGCGCGCCAATACAAGCCAGCAACTCCCAAGTACCTCCTAACTACCAACTATTGCAACAAAGCAGCCATGGTAGCCACCACCCCACCAACAACGACAGCAACAACCAACTGAAGCCTCATCATCAACAGCGACGGTGGAACAATAACTAGCGCTGTGGGACCAATAGTTGTGGTGGTATTTGTGTGTACACTTTTGGTTCCGGAGTGGACACCACTGAAAACCAATTTACGAAATAACATAATTTTGCGAAAAATAAATTTTGTTTACTGTGACAGCAAAATTTTGTAACATAACTATACTTATATAGTTGTGTGCGTCTACTTTGTTCGTCAAGTGGTAAAGGGCGGTGCGCTGCACAGTGGGACAGAAATTTCCAAACCGTCTCAAAAATAGGTTTTGTGAATTTTCGATATTGAATATTTTGTTTATGTACATATGTGACTAAATGTCCAATACATATTATATTGTGTTTAAACAATATTATTTAAATTATTTTTGTAAAAAAACATGACTTGCAAGTTGATGCATAAAATAGTGTCGATTATGATGCACATTATACTAGCAGTTTACATGGTCATATTTTGATTATCTTCGATGCAAATCTATAAGTGTTATATATTGTTAGAAAGGTCATTCAATTTACTATTAAAAAAGTATTTAAATTTTATTCTTTGCAAAACTTGGAAAGGCATACATTTTTTTAAAGAATACCTTATTTTGTATGCGTATTAGAAACTTCAAATGGACTTTTGACAGTTAGCTCCGTTTGGCTCTCTCGTAATTTTAATATCATAACTTAAAGTAACTTATGTAGAAGTAAAATCAAAAAGAAAAGTTTGCCCCAACCTGCCCCAAAATTAATTAGACACCAAATTTCTCTTTAAGAAAAGGAAAACAATTTTCAAAAAATTTTAGTAAAATTTGAATTAAAGATCAATCAAAAATATATCTAAATAAATAAACACATAATCGGGCATACTTGGACGAAGATAAACGGATTTGTCCTTTGTGGTACCATTGTGAAGGAGGTAAGATGAAGTAGAAAACTGATGGGCTGAAAGGAGAGGGCGGGGAGAGGTGGTGGTGGGATGGTTAGGAGGATACGTTTAGAGTGTGGGGATTTTGAGCGAAGACTGTGCTGCGTTTGCGTCAACCGCTTTACACTGCAGATGAAGTTCATCAGATTTTTAATGCTATATCGCAGGCGTATCAAAGAAGTGGGAGCCAAGATGCCTAGAGCTTAGCCCCGCTAGAGTAGGGTAGCTAAGGAGAATGTACTGACATAAGTCCACCTAACCCTCCATTCATCTGACGCAAAAATGATATATATACTTTTAAGTAAAAAATAATATATAAAAATTTGTTTTTAACTGCACATTATTAAAAATAAATTGTTTTAGTTTTTTACATATAAAGGGTTTTCCAAAAAGAGGTGTTATTCCCGTAAAATATCAATGTTTTCGTTGCTTGTGTGGCACGTAGCGCCACACAGTGGGGCAAAAAAAGTGCCCGTGGACAAATGAGGATAGAGGTCACAATTTTTCTTCTTTTTTAACTTTTTTTTTTTAACTTAAAGCTGATAAAATTGCGCATAACGCCACCGTTTTTGTTTTTTGAAAAAAAAAAAATTTTTAAATAATTTAATTAATGTTCAAATTCAAAAAAAAAAATTGTTTTCCACGTATTCCACAAGTATATTTTCTTGTAAAATAATATTATTGTCTTAAGGAAGCTTAAAATATTTAAAACAATTATTCACAAATAAATTTTGATATTGGTTGCATTGTTAAAAAATTTATTACATTTGTTATAAACAAATAAGTGGAAAAAGCTGTTTTGCTCGAATTATGAATATTTAATTATTGAATTCAGTTGGATTTTCAATTTTTTTAGTCTAACAGTGATTATGAATGAAACTAATTATTATAAACAAACAAATGTTATGTTATTAACAATTTTTATAAACATTATATTTGTCGAAGTTGTTTACCGCACAAAATTCCTAAAATTTTATCAACCATACATATAATATAGTTATTGCTCAAGATTGACTATATTTATTTTATTTAATAAATTTTTATGCATAGCATTGTTTAAACAAACCTTAATTAACAAATGCCTAGTATTGTTGTTTTTAGTCGCATTAACTTTGTTTTTTTTTAATTTTTGCTTATTTGTAAAATATTTTTTTAATCATTTATATAATTTGTCAACTAATAACATTTAGTATTGTTATTAACAATTTAATAAACAATTTTTAAGCATAAACAATTTTAGTTTAAATCAGGTCATTTTTTCAGCTTTAATTAATGACGTCAAGTGGAAAATGAAGCTACTTAAAAAAATTTCCTTATTAGTTAAAAATTAGACATTTGTTTATATCTTGCCTAATTAACAAACGTATACTCTTAAAATTTGTAGTCTTACAGTCTTCTTCTTTTTTAATTCAGTTCCTAATATTGATAATATTTTTCAAAACTCATTTCATTTCACAATGAGTAATGATACTAATGATTGCCATTACACAAAATTTTATTTATTGATAAGTAAAGCAATTGCTTCTGGCAGCAAGGGTTTTTGTACTTTAGGATACTCTTGTCTTAAGTTTGATATGTACATGTCTGCTGAAATCAAAAGGTAATGAATTAAATCGGTATTAGTTTCAATACGACTGCTTTTTCGGGTATTATCTTGTCTGCATCTTTTGAAATCTTTATTTTTAGCTTCTTGAGCTTCTTCAGATAATTGGCCGATTGGGACAACAAGAGAATCGATAATTTTCGAACCATGAACTAACATTTTGTGCATGGACGCAGGCATAAAGTACCAATCATACTTTTGTATGTATAATTTTGCGGTTTGTATTGCAAAGTTATGATAAGCTTTTGTGCAAATAGGTTTTCCTGATGCTAAAGTTTGCAGGAGTACATACAAATTTTTTATAAGAGCTTTATCAAAACCAGTGATTTTTGAAATTGTTTCATAATTTTCAAAGAATCTTCGTGCCGTGTTGCCATCATTAGAAGACCCAGTACCTTGTTTTGGTGTCTCTACTATTAAGCCAAGTTGCTTTTTAATTTCACCTTTAATCTGTAATTTCCTTTTGTCACGATTAGATTTTTTTTCTGCAGTCTTACACGACCATTTTTTAATTTGTATCCTGTAACTGATGTTCAGCACACATTCCATTAGACGAATCCACAAGTGTAAGACTTGTAATCTAATCGAAAATGATTCTATCTTTTCTTCTTTGTGACAAGTTATTCATTTCACTTGGTTTGGCTCCACAAACTATACAATTTGCTGCAGAAGAGGTCTCTGTTAAATGCTGACAAACTTTTCCATCAAAACAGCGGCTTAGAAAGAAACAGCTCTTTACTTGATGCGGAAGAAAAATGAAGTTAATTTACATAAGAACCAAAATTGGGATATAAAGTATCATCAGTTGATAATGTTGTTGATTTTGTTGATGTAGATGTAGATGCAGATGTAGCAGATGTGGTTGAGAAAATTTTAGGAATTTTGTGCGATAAACAACTTCGACAAATATAATGTTTATAAAAATTGTTAATAACATTACATTTGTTTGTTTATAATAATTAGTTTCATTCATAATCACTGTTAGACTTAGAAAATTTGAAAATCCAACTCAATTCAATAATTAAATATTCATAATTCGAGCAAAACAGCTTTTTCCACTTATTTGTTTATAACAAATGTAATCAATTTTTTAACAATGCAACCAATATCAAAATTTATTTGTGAATAATAGTTTTAAATATTTTAAGCTTCCTTAAGACAATAATATTATTTTACAAGAAAATATACTTGTGGAATACGTGGAAAAAAATTTTTTTTTTTCAATTTGAACATTAATTAAATTTAAAAAATTGTTTTTTTCAAAAAACAAAAACGGTGGCGTTATGCGCAATTTTATCAGCTTTAAGTTAAAAAAAAAAAGTTAAAAAAGAAGAAAAATTGTGACCTCTATCCTCATTTGTCCACGGGCACTTTTTTTGCCCCACTGTGCGCGGTCTTGTTGAAAATAAATGTTGCCCGGATCAATACCATCCAATTCCGGTCATAAAGAATCGTTAATCATCTCTCGATATCGCAATACATTCACCGTAGCTGTTGCTCCAGCTTCATTTTCGAAAACGTAAGGTCCAAGTAAGGACTCCGCCGGACCACAAACCGCACCAAACAGTCACACGTTGAGGATAGAGAGGCTTTTCTACAATTACTCTTGGATTTTCTGAGCCCCTTATCTGACAATTTTGCTTGTTGACGCTGCCACCGATGTGGAAATGGGTGCCATCACTCAAGACGATTTTTCGATGGAATTCCGGATCATTTTTATGCATTTCAACGATCCCATCAGCAAACACACGACGTTGTTGATGATCGGCCGGCTTGAGTTCTTGTGTTTATAAGTCTTAAGACCCAAATCTTTATGGAAAATACGGTGTAATAACGTTTGTGGAATGCCTAATTCCAAATAACGACGAGGAATGGACAAACCTGGGGTTTCTTCAACACTTTCGGCTACAGAAGCAAATATTTTCGGCTGTTCTTGAGCAACGTGCACGGGTTTTACTCTTCACATCACTAACTTGTTCCAGCAGCTTGATTTTTTCACCAATTTCTGTATTGCGGTCCGACAAGGTGCTTCACGATGATACAAAAATGTTCAAGATTTACGAACCGTCTCTTCCCAATTTTTTTTTTTAATTTTTAATAGTTTCTAAAAAATTCGAAGGTGGTTTTGTTGATTTTATTTGAGGGCCGTTTCGTAAATCAAGTTTATCAATAGCGATGTGGATTGTAGAAAACATTAACTTAAGCTTGCTTCGACGAAGGAGAATTATTTTGAAATGGGGCCCATTTAGGCCTTCAAGCGTAAATAAATCGGATGAAAGACGAATTTTCGAGTTAATTACAAAGCACATAGGCACATACAAACATTGATTTGTAAATCAGAACTATTTTTTAAGAAAATTTGTAATTAAGCGTATAGAGTAGACACTTCTAAACTTGGTTTTCATGCAGACCGTTAATCAATACATTCAAAAAAACTTGTATATGTACTTTTTTGCGTTCTTGATTCCCGTGATAATCCGGACACCGGAGCAGATTGGAAGTTTTGTGTTAGAACTTTTTTAAATACTTTACAATTTTCCAGTAGGGTACATACATTCCCCCGCAGAGGCATACATACTCCTACACACCAAGTGGTTGAACTCCTACGAGATGCCAATAAATGGACCTATTGAAAATTTATGAATTCAAGTATGGAAAATATTTTAAAATGTAAGTAAGAAAAAAAACCAAAAACAAAAAAGAAAAAGTAAAAAAATAATAAATTCGATAGAAAGAGCGAACGAAAATGGTTGGCAATCAACGGAATTGATGGCAGTTATGACAGGGAGGTAAGACGGTAAAGCTGATTGGGTTTGTATGCGGTAAGAAAATCGTTATACTCAGTTGCATAGTTGGCTACTTGAATGGCAAGTTTGTAGAATAGTTTGGCTGACTACTTCACTTCGAGACTTATTGACCAACCGATGTGGATTTCATTGGCCAACTTGACAAATATTTGATGGGAAAAAACTTTGAAAATTTCGTTTATGCCGTAAAATGTTGAATGCGGTTTGAAGAATGGATGATTTGCCGCTCATTGCTGCTGGCAATCTGCGTCAATGGCTTGAAACAAATATGCAGACGAAGACGAGTTAGTTTACATACATATGTATATACACGCACACAAGCATCTACTCACGAACACATTTTGCAAACTCAACCATTCAAGCGAAACACACCCAGCAATCGTACGCAGCCATTTGGCAACTACCAGCGCCAAATATATTAGTTTCATAAACTTACATATTAATACTGACATACATACATACATACATACATACATACATACTAAATACTTGCTTATAACATGAACGTTCAACTGCACAAGCAAATAAATATACCATTATAATATTCATAGGAAAATGGAAGGCGCGCCAATACAAGCCAGCAACTCCCAAGTACCTCCTAACTACCAACTATTGCAACAAAGCAGCCATGGTAGCCACCACCCCACCAACAACGACAGCAACAACCAACTGAAGCCTCATCATCAACAGCGACGGTGGAACAATAACTAGCGCTGTGGGACCAATAGTTGTGGTGGTATTTGTGTGTACACTTTTGGTTCCGGAGTGGACACCACTGAAAACCAATTTACGAAATAACATAATTTTGCGAAAAATAAATTTTGTTTACTGTGACAGCAAAATTTTGTAACATAACTATACTTATATAGTTGTGTGCGTCTACTTTGTTCGTCAAGTGGTAAAGGGCGGTGCGCTGCACAGTGGGACAGAAATTTCCAAACCGTCTCAAAAATAGGTTTTGTGAATTTTCGATATTGAATATTTTGTTTATGTACATATGTGACTAAATGTCCAATACATATTATATTGTGTTTAAACAATATTATTTAAATTATTTTTGTAAAAAAACATGACTTGCAAGTTGATGCATAAAATAGTGTCGATTATGATGCACATTATACTAGCAGTTTACATGGTCATATTTTGATTATCTTCGATGCAAATCTATAAGTGTTATATATTGTTAGAAAGGTCATTCAATTTACTATTAAAAAAGTATTTAAATTTTATTCTTTGCAAAACTTGGAAAGGCATACATTTTTTTAAAGAATACCTTATTTTGTATGCGTATTAGAAACTTCAAATGGACTTTTGACAGTTAGCTCCGTTTGGCTCTCTCGTAATTTTAATATCATAACTTAAAGTAACTTATGTAGAAGTAAAATCAAAAAGAAAAGTTTGCCCCAACCTGCCCCAAAATTAATTAGACACCAAATTTCTCTTTAAGAAAAGGAAAACAATTTTCAAAAAATTTTAGTAAAATTTGAATTAAAGATCAATCAAAAATATATCTAAATAAATAAACACATAATCTTTTAGTTTGGTTGTCATATCTATAGAAACAACACATTTTTTCATATTAAAACCCTTTGACCTTTGACCTCCAAATTAACCCCCTTCCACGCGAAGTATCACAAAAAGATCATCTTATAGCACGATGAAGTTATTAAATCTCTGTTGTTTGAAAGTAAAGTTCTTAATAATTAACGAATTCTTGGAATAACGATTTTACTGTGCCCTTCTGCTAGATTGCGTAAACTTATTGTTGGTAAGTAGTGCATACATATGAATATACAACATGCACGCGCACGTTTGATCATGCGTTTGCAGCTCAAGAACAGTGACGAATTTTTGCGTATATTTGAAAGACATAAATAGTTACAAAATTCAAACAAATTTTTTTGCCAAATACTTAACAAAATGAGTGAATTTGTGGTGCCTCGAGGAGAATTGTGCGTATTTTTCATTGACCACGGCACAACAAAAGATGCTATAAAAAATTACTTAGAAGAACAATATAATTTGAACTCATTTAAAAGCGAATTTGTTTTGAAAAGTATTCAACAACTGCTCTTATCAAAGTTCAACGATCGCTGGAGCAAATCTAGCCGAACAAAACAACGTTTTCTTCTTAATAACTTGACTTGGTTGGAAAGTGAATTTAAGGTACAATTCCAGAAAGTACCAATTGATATTACACCTAGAGCGTCTGGAGAACGTGGACGGCCACCAAAGTCTTATGGTCATCTATCAGAGAAATCTAGAAAAAGGAAGCATATGGAATTGGTTCAAGAATATGGACTCGAGTATATACATAACGCATATGTCCAAGGATTGCGGTCTGAAGGAGAGTTCGATGAAGCTTCTGTTGTAGAAATGATGCGAAAGAGCGATAAAAAAGAAAAAAAGATTATAAAGGAAAAATTGTTGCGTGAAACTTGCAATGCAACCTGTTTTACGCCGGATGAAGCTTTAAGTTTGTTTGCTGATTTAGATCATTCAAAAGCACAATATGGATTACTTCGGTTAAGCCTTATTAAGAAGAACTTTAATATATTTCCATCTTATAACGTATTGACAGACGCAAAAAAAACTATGTTATCCTCAACCCTCCAGCATTGAAGTGACAGATACTGGTGTTAAAGTTAATCTGCAAGAGTTACTGGATCATACTACAGCCCGTATCCTGAAAATTGAAAATGCTTACAAGCCAGCAAAAAGAAATCTTCAATTGTTTACCAAATGGGGATGTGATGGTTCATCGGGACAAAGTGAATATAAACAAATTTTATCAGATGAAAAAAATTTGGTTTCGGATGCAAACTTATTTATTGCGTCTTTGGTTCCAATAAAGCTGACAGATATTGAAACAGAAGAGGTTCTTTGGCAAAATCCAGCTTGCTCTTCAATTCGATATTGCCGACCAATTTGGATAGAATTTGCGAAAGAAACCCCGGAGAAAACCCGTTCGGTGGTTGCTGATATTCGTGATCACATTAATAATTTGACAACGTCTAAGATACACAGAGAGAACCAGGTAACAGAAATAAGTCACAAACTATTTTTAACTATGGTGGATGGAAAAGTTACACAAGTTCTAACTGGCACAAGTTCTGCAGCTGTGTGCACGGTATGTAATTCTAAGCCAAGCGAGATGAATAATTTGGAAAGAATAGATACAAAGCCAGTTAACATAAATGCATACGAGTACGGCTTGTCTACATTGCATGCTTGGATTAGATGCATGGAGTTAATTTTGCATATTTCATATAATCTCTCATTTGAAAAATGGACTGCAAGAACTTCGGAAGACAAAAAAAGTAAGGAAGACAAGAATAAACTTGTGCAAAGTTTATTTCGAAGCCGGATGGGATTAAATATTGACAAACCCCGGCAAGGTACCGGAAACAGCAATGATGGCAATACAGCTCGACGGTTTTTTGAAAACTACAGTTGTTCTTCGGAAATTACAGGAGTTGATAAGAACCTCATTAAAAGATTTTATATAATTCTTCAAACTTTGGCATCAGGCCTTGCAATTAATCCGGAAAAATTTGGAGCATATACTCGAGCTACAGCGGAATTATACGTCACGAAGTATATTTGTGGTATAATATGCCATCTTCCGTTCACAAAATTTTAATACATGCCGAAAGTATCATTAAACATTTTGCTGTTTTGCCTATTGGCCATTTATCTGAAGATGCCCAAGAGTCTCGCAACAAAGATTACAGAAATATAAGATTGAATCACGCTAGAAAGTGCTCTAGGTCAGCAACAAATGAAGATGTATTTAATGGACTTCTTTTTACATCAGATCCATACATCTCTAGTTTTAGAAAAGCACCTATAAATATTGAAAAACAATTATTAGATGAAGCCAAGAGCTTAGTATTTATGTAAATAGCAGTATTATATTTTCTTTTATTATTTTTTTTCTTTAAGTTTCAAGTATAGGTATTAAGTATTTTCACTTTTAGAATTTAATTTGAAGTGAAGTATGGTTGTTATGCAAAATATTTGTTTGTATGACAATATACATTTTTTTTTAGTATTATAAACATAAAATAATACACCAAGTGTCCTTTTATTCTATAGTATAAACATTCTAGATATTACATAAAAATTTTCAGTTCGTTACTCCAATTAGGAACAAAGTTACAGATTTTTGAGACGGTACGCACGGTTCTGTCCCACAGTGCGCTGGCATACATACTTACATACACGGACAAATACTTATTGTTTCAAAAACTATGCAAAACAGCTACATAACAATAAAACTTTCCATGGTCTCAACAATGTATGCGAGAGTCGCTATGTATATGGAACAAAAACACAAGAATACAAAAAAACAAAGAAAAAAAACAAAAACAATAATAAAAACAATGAAACCAAAAGTGGTAGTAAGACGTTCAATGTCAGATACGCATCTGAAGAACCAGAATATTTTGCGTGGAAAACATAAATCAGTATGGAGTGGCGCCAAGGACCGAAAATGCAGTCTGAGCGCATTTATTTTAAAACTTAAAACTCACAAGTAATCAGGAATTAACCTGCAATTAAAATTACACACAAATTAACCGTTTCTGGGGATTTTCGTTTACTGGCGAACAAAATCAGTAATGTATGACTCAATGAATCACTAAAGTAATGAAAGAAATGACGAGAGAGCGATAATATACTTTTCGCATAATATTTTAGTAGTGCGAGGGGACTAACAAAAGTTCGGTAAATTGAATGGAAAAAAATATCATTATTATTTAAAAATAAGAAAAACGAGGAAGTGCCTCACTATTTCTTGCGCAATGATAATGCGCCAGTTCACGCTGCTGAAATTATTAGTAACTTCATTTTTAATCTGTAAGTCCACTATTGAAAACAGTCCTGAAAATCGTGTTTTTGTAGCTTCTTAAGTTTAGCATTAACCGCATTTATTATCTCTTCATTGCTACCAAAGAATCTTCTTCTAAAATTTTTATTGATTTTCGCAAACACACAGAAATTAAACGACACCAGATTTGGAGGATATGGTGATGGACGAATTTCTCCACTGGCAAAAATCGCAACGAAGTTACTTATCATTTCAGCAGTGTGAACTGGCGCATTATCATTGCGCAAGAAGTAGCGACGCATTTCCTCGTTTTTACTATTTTCAAGCAAATTATTGAACACATTTGGTAAGTACATTTCAGTATATCATTTGGTAGTTACTGCCTGAGAAGAATCTAACGGAATAGCAGCACCTATTTTTGCTCTAGTCACGTGAACCGAGATTATCACTTTTGTTGCTGATATTTGCAGCCTGGCTTTGCGCTTTCGGACTCCATAACATAGATTGCTATTTAGTTTCCGGGTTATAAAGGGTGGTTAAATTTCAAGGGCCGATGTTGAATGTCAACCACAACGTCAAGCTTCTTCTGCATTTTATTTGACATTTTTCAATCTCAGACTAACTCAATTTAAACCATGGAAAGATACACAACAACGCGTTAAAGTTATTCAGGCTTATTATGAAAACAGGCGTTGAAATCAAAATGCATATCGCGCACTTCGTGAAGAAAATCATCTTCAGTGATGAGGCCCATTTTCAGTCAATAAGCAGAATTGCCGCATTCGGGCGAATGATAATCCAAGAGTGATTGCCGAAAAACCAATGCACCCACAAAGAGTGACTGTTTGGTGCGATTTATGGGCCGGTGGCATCATGGGACCGTATTTTTTCCTAAATGAGGCCGGTCAGGCAGTTACTGTGAATAGTGTTCGGTATCGTGAGATGAACTTTTCATGACCCGAATTGGAAGATATGGATGTGGACGATATGTGGTTTTAGCAGGATGGTGCCACTTGTCACACAGCACTTGACACCGATTTGACTTCTTTCTTTGGTGTTATTTGAAAGAAAAGGTGTACGTCGATAATCCAGCAAACAATTCAAGAGCTAAAGGATGCGATAATTTGGCACATTAACCGCATAGAACCTCAATTATGCCTCAGCGTCATCGAAAATTTTGACCATCGGATGTAGGTGTGTCGCCGTGGCGGCTATTTGGCCAATAATTTGTTCCATACGTAATTGAGCTATACCAATATTATCATAGTAAAGAGAAATGACAATAATTTCCAAAAAAAATTGTGTTTTATTCAAAATCAACACCGGCCATTAAAACTTTATTTAAAAAACCAAGCTTCGTCATCTATTACTTTCTGTTTTAGAATTTCTTAAAAAATATTGAGCAATCTTTGGCGAAAATTTGAGAAAGTTCAGCAAATTCTCATCGAAATGTTTAATTTTATATTCACAATTTTTGAAAAATTTTCAGAACGCGTTTTTATAATCCAACGAATTTTGGTATACTAAAGCATCTTGAAAATCGCGTTGATTTTTAAAATTTTTGTTTAGTGGTCTTGTACATTTTTTCCATCTAAAAAAATTTAGAGCATTCGTTATATCGAAAAAATGTATAGCACCGTGAACAAAAAAAAAATGATCTAAAATCAACTCGAATTTTTAGTTGCTTTAAAATTATATGCTAAAATTGGATGAGCCATAAAACTGGTTACATAGAATTTTCCTAAAAATACCTTAAGGACATATATGCCTTTAACCAAAGTAGGCTAGTTAAGAAAATTTTAATCGTAAGGAATTTTAAATGAATTTTATGGATTTATTTTCAAAACATCGATTTTTGGTTCGTCACTCCTTTCTGAAGCATAATGCTTCCTAAATCAGAAAAAAACTTACGGAGATATATGACTTTAACTCAAGTAGTCCAGTTGGGGAAACTTAAAACAAAGGAAACTTTAAACGAATTTTGCCGATTTAGGGAGATTATTGCCAAAATCCGTAATCGTATCGCAGCCGGGATTAGCAATTAGTTACACATCGATTGAATCATAAGAAGCAGAATTGTGAAAAAGGCCTTCAAATGGTCAGATACAAAACGAAATTGAACAAATAACGATGTTGTGCTTAAAGACACAAACAATTGACTTTGTGCGTCGCAAGAGCCATGATGTGTGGTGCAGAAGAAGGTCTATAATGACTGGAGAACCAAGCTACAGGGTCCACTTACTGGGGACTTCTTTTTGGGTAAATTATTCAAAAGCAAGTACTCTTGCCGAAGTCCCGCTGAAACAAGGTGGCACTAAATTAATCATTTAATTTTGTTTTTGAATAACTTCTTCTTACTAAATAAAGAAGAAAAAAATATTTTGAGTTATGTAAGTCTTGATTTTGAACTTTATGTGCTCCATTGCTTGTCTGTGTTCACATACGTCAAATTTGCAAAATTTATAAATCTTCCGATAGGATGATTAATTTTGCGACATCTTGTATTGCCCGAGACGCTGACGAGTGTGATGGAAAATGTCAACAAAAAAGGTCTCGCTTCTGTCTTATCAATGAGGGTAATCTCTCAATCGAAACTACATGGATGAGATAAATTCTATAAGGGACTTACTCTTAATGAAAACGTATTTTTATAGTAATTTAGTTCTTCCGCTGACTTCTGATTAGGATGGAGCACCCTATATCAGGGCGAATATGACCAATGAAGGAAATTACGATTGAAACTAATTTACTATTACTATGGAGTGCTGAAAAGTTTATAAATGCAAAAAAAAAAATGCAAGTGAAAGGTCAACCCCAGGAAACTTCATAAACATTTTTATCTACAATGGAATAGGCAATGACAATCAACATCTAAAGCGACCATAAAAGCAAAGAACCCCATTATGAAAAAGTTGAGTTGATTGTATAAATAGAAGTGCCTTATAAAGGAAGAAAGAAGTTTTGTTAAGCGGAACAATAAAATAACATCGGCAGTCTAATAAATAAAGATGTACTTTTGAGCAAAATAAATAATTAGTAGCTATTGCGTTGCTACTAAAAACAGTTTTAGAAAAATTGCAATGACATTCATGATTCTCGAACAGTTAATTACCTTTGTTGCAGTTCCGTGCGTACAGTGCCCGTGGACGATGACGAGGAGTTGGAAGATGTGTCAGTTGCCGTTGAAGCATTAGAGGATGTCGTCGATTCTGAAGAGGTGGAGCATGTCGAGGATGTCCTAGAGCCTGTTGAACATGCCAACACTGAGCTGTGGCAGGAATCGCGCGCTGTTACCGCCCTGCTGTCATTGCCAGCAAACGTCGATGTTGTATTTGCCATAGCTGCCCTACTAGATGCCAAAGCCGCTTTTAAGAGCTTTGTTTGTGCCAATTGTGCGGCAATGGCATTTGCTATTGTTCTTGTTGCATTGGGCGTCGTTGTCGTTGTCGCCGGTGTAGCTGACATGCAAGTGACAGGTACGAGCGTTAACGTTGCTGCTGTTTCGGTTATTTTTGTTGTTTCTGTTTCTGCTGGTATAGATTTCAACGTTGCTGGTATTTCCTTTTGCTGCGGTTGTACTTGTTGTTGCGATTCTAATTGTGCTTGTAAACTGCCAACGCTAGCATCCCTCAGCACTTGTGGCATGTGTGGCAGTGCTGCCACATCGCCTCCTTTTCCGATTGTAGCACTAATGTATTTTGCCGTTTGTGTCGTGTGGGCTGCAATTGTTGTTTTAGGTGTTGCTGCTGCTGCTGCCATGGAATCCATTGTTTGCATGCCACCCATAGCTGTCACCTGTTTGTCGATGTCACTATTTGTCAATTCCTTTGCGCCCAACCGGCAGGTTATTTCAGCAGTTGGTGTTGTTGTTGGTGCTGTTGCTATTGTCAACTGGTTCGCTTTGGCTACCTCATCGCCAGCAATTGGCTTTAATGTCGCCGCTGTTGTTGCTGTGTTGTCCGGTATGCGTGCCAAGGCGGCAATTGCGCCTATTGAAGGTGACTTCGGAAGTGTTGTTGTAGAATGATTCGAGATTGCTGCTTTTGTTGTAGATTGTTCAACCGTTGGCGCATTCAATTTGGATGCTGTCAAATTTGCCTTTGCTTTAATTGCCAACTTGTTGGGTTGCGCATAAATGTCGGTGATGCCAGAGTTAATAGCAACGTTTTTGTTGTTGTTGTTGCTGCTACCAGTAGGCAGCATATTATTGTGTACACTACCACTTTGATGGCCTGTCAAATTCATTAAAGTGGGTGTGATTAACGTATTAGGTGTTGCTGCTGCTGTTGTTGTTGGCGTCGCTACACCCGCTATTGCTTGGCTGCCTGTTCGCATGGGTGGCAAATTAGTTGGCTGTTGTATCGCATAAACGCGCTCAGTGTGATGTGTATGTTGTAGTTGTTGCTCGCTTCGTTGTTGCTGCAATTCGTCTTCCTTGCTCACTGAAATCGGACGACTCTCGAAGCTTTGCAAGCCAGCACAGCCGCTACTACTTAAGAATGTTGTAACGCCGACCACACCAGCTGTCGTAGTCGCCCACTTTGAGCCGATTTGAGTGCTGGTTGGCGTTAATGATGCGCCAGATATGTTGTGCATAGCTGTTGTCGTTGTTGTTGTTTTTCTTGCTTTGCTTGTTGCGTCATCCGCTCTATTGCCCAACAAGCTATTAAAGACCGCTTTCGCAGCTGTGGTTGCTCCATTGCGCTGTAACGTGGAGTAATTAGCATCAGCACCGCCAACTCCTGTCTCAGCACCAATCGTCAGTTGCTTCTGCTGCGGTATTAAGGGTCCCACAATAAGCGTATTTTGCGTGATTGGCGGCTCTTCCTCTTCCTCTTCCTCTGCAGTGTAGTCGTGCGCTAACATTAGCGGTGATGTCGTAATATTATTGCTATTACGGCGTTGCGATGGCTTACGTCCAAGCGTGGAAATGGTGCGTGGTGGGGGTAGTGGTGGATAGCGCCCACCCACAATGCCACTTGCACCCGTTGTGCCGCTAAAATGTGGCAGAAAGCTATTGGGTGGCAGTGAGTTGCGTTTGTTGGTGGTGCGCAAGTCCAATGTCATGGGCGGTGAATCGTCGGCGTTCGTATGCAATGGCACACCACTGTTAGGTGTTGTTTTTATTGTAGGTAAAACTTTCGGATAGTTGCGACTTTTAATAACTTGAAGTTGTTTCGCGTGTGTTAGGCGTACACCGGCCAATGCATCCACGAAACTGGTCACCTTTTCATCGCGCTCAGTTGCACCACAAATATTGCTATAGTATTGCTTCATATCCACCGGGTCAGAATGTGAATGGGCATGCTGTGGCGTTGGTTTGTATACCGGCAACTGGTCCTGTTGTGACAATTCGGCCTCACAAGGCTCGGTGGCAGCTGAGTGTTGCCGCACAAGCGTATAACGCGACGAGTCCAGCGAGTTTTGTGGCGTGAGCAGCTCCTGATCAACCACCTCTACTTCCTGGCAAATTATTATATTGCGCCCATCGGCCTTCAGTTTTAGCACCTCGATGGGTTCTTGTTCTAATATGCTACTGCTACGCGCCTGTGGTGTGGCATCCACTGCAACGCTAACTTTTTGCGGCGCCTTGGGCTATCCGTACCGCCGTCGGCACACGCCTTTACCTCTGCAGCGGCGCCAGCTGCCGCAGACATCCAAGCGCATACCTTTGTGTGTGTATCAACGGTGGAGGTGCTTAGTTGGCGTGTCATTTGAAAGCCGTTGATGGGCGAACGTTCCGTCTTAACTGCTTCGTATGTATTGGATTTGCGCACAATATCCAAAATGTAGCTCTCATCACCATCATTTTGCTTCGAGCACTTGAACTCATCATCGGTCGTGCCATCGTAGCTGAGTATGCCGTCTAGTTTGCGTTGCATATTGTGCACTTTCTTCTTCTTCTGCAGCAGGAAGGTGGAGTAGATGATGACATTGAGCACAATGAAGACAGCAATCAGTCCGATGAACAATTGTATTGTCGTCTCTGATTTGGCAACTTCCTCTTTATTGCCTGCGTTACCAGCAGCACCAGTAGCACTGCCTGCATCATCACCTGCGCCACCGCTACCGCCACGCCATCACCAAAACCACTTTCATCTTTTGTAATTTCCGTTTTTGGCACACCATAAATTGCATTGCCGCCGCCAGCCAATGCCACGCTAGTGCCAACACCGAGCCCAGTAAAACCACCCAGGCCATTTGTTGCCGCTACACCATCGCCACCGCTACCACCACCAGGGCCTGCAATCATGCCGCCACCCATTACACCCGTTGCTACCATTCTATAGTGTTGTTCATCATCGGCAGTCTTAGTTACGCCAAACGTTGGTGGCGCATTGTACATATTCTCTGCTAACGTATCCATGCCCACAACGCCTCCACCGTTTGCGTTGGCTCCCATTGCTACCACCTAACTTCCAAGGCCCTTGAAGCAGTAGTTTCAGTGTGCGTACCGGATCCTCGGCACCATTATCACGTGTGCCAAATTGACTCATGTGCCCGGTTATTACTTCACTGCCACCACCAATGCCATGCCGCTGCAACGGATATGTGCGGTGCATTGTGGTGGCAGTGCCGTCACGTGGGCGTTGTGATGCAATAGCCCCATTAGCTTTATCGTAGACGGTTGCATGCAAATATGGTTGCCGTTGAATGTTCGCAATTTGATTCAGTTCATCGGGTAGCTCTTTGTTCCAGAAATTCATTTAGATATGCCGGTACTTGTAGCCAATCGATGGTGGTATGCCTGTGAATATATAATGAAGAAATTTTGAGTGTATAGTTATTCAAGCACATATGTAATATATGTATGCACGTTAGGGTGACCACTATTTCTGAAATTTTGTATTTTTCTTAATTATTTATACAAATAAAGCCTATGACATTATAAGTTTCTTACAGACTACAGGCAAGATAAATTTACAGCACCTTAGCAAAATAAGAAACTAAAAGGAATAGTTGAAAATATTAACGAATTCATATTTGTTTAATATAGAACTCTAGATCTTTTTAAATTCATTAACTGTACCTGCAATTGCATTACGTACATATCCTAGCCTCCAACTACTCTTAAAAAACACAAAAACTGATACGCAAAAATAAAAAAGTACAATCTACGGAGCCACTAGCAACATTAAATATAAAAGATAGGGAGAGTACAGATCTCCTAGCATCCAAACACATCTACTAAGTGTGAAATATTGTGTCAATGGAAGATTTAGAGGCTTCATCCTAAGCCTGAAATCCGACATTTTCTTATATGGAGCACCGCAAAAAAATAAAAATAAAAATCGACATAATTCTTGAATCACTTCAAATTTGCACTTTATTACTACTACAATTGATTGAATTCTGAAACTGTATACAGGGTTGGCCATATTAAACTGACCCATGTGATTATTAAAAAAATATGGAAAAAGAAAAATTTTTTTGTGTTTCATTGTGAAAAACATTTAATTTAATATAGTTCAAGGAGATTCGTTTACATCACTTTTTGAATATGATATCGCGCAAGTGGTCGTCCTTAGCTCGTATAGCGTAATGTGCCCGTTTTTCGGCGTTTTCCATAGTTTTGGCCAGCGTCTCGGCCGATATGGCGGCTATTTCCCGTCGGATATTGGCCTTAAGTGCGCCTAGTGTCTTTGGCTTGTTGACGTAAACCTTAGATTTCAAATAGCCCCAAAGAAAAAAGTCCGGTGGCGTCAAATCCGGTGATCGTGGCGGCCAGTCAAAATCGCCGCTTTTTGATATCAAACGGCCAGGGAACAAAGTCTTCAATAAGTTGACGGTGGCTCGTGCTGTGTGTGGTGGTGCGCCATCTTGCTGAAACCAGAAGTGCTCCATACCATTTTCAGGAACAATCGGCATCACAAAATCGGTTATCATGGCCCGATAACGCTCTTGATTGACGGTCAATGGTTGGTGTTGACCATTTTCAAAGAAGAACGGCCCAATGACCATACCAGCGCAAATGCCACACCAGACTGTAACTTTTTGGTCGTGGAGAGGTACCTCTTCAATAATTTGAGGGTTTTCAGTGGCGTAGAAACGGCAATTTTGCTTATTTACGGTTCCGTTCAAGGAGAAATGGGCCTCATCACTCATAATGATTTGATGCCAAAAATCCTCATCAGTTTGGGCCATTCGGACGACAAAATTGGCATATTCCAAGCGACGAGGCTTATCGGCCGGCAACAGTTGTTGATTTAGTTGTATTTTGTACGGGAATATCCCCAAATCCAAACGAATGATACGTTGTAGAGTGGTCCGAGGGATGTCCAACTGAGCAGAACGACGATTACCTGACGTTCGCGGCGATGACTCGATACTGGCTCGTACGGCCGCGATATTTTCATTAGATCGTCTTGGCCGCTTTTTATTTGGACGTCGGGTATTAGCCACAGTGCCGGAAGACAAAAATCTTTTGTGCATTTGCTTGATTGCGTTCTTTGACGGCGCACTTTTCACTTTATTTTTTTTTCTCCACGCACGTTGCGTTTTTACAATCGAGAAGGAATTTTGAATGTACAGCTGAACAATTTCAGCGCGTTCTATTGGGGTGTACTGTTTCATGGTATAAATCTCCTTCGACTGACGCTTCCAACGCGGTATGTCATTAGCTGATCTGAAATTACAGTAAAAAGTTATAGGGTTACTCAATGGGTCAGTTTAATATGGCCAACCCTGTACTCGAAATATTTCTTCGTCTTCGCTTATTTATGAAAATTCCTGCTTACAAAAATATATCTAGATAACTTTTAATGTGCGGCGGCCACCGTAGCCGAATGGGTTGGTGCGTGATTACCATTCGGAATTCACAGAGAGGACGTAGGTTCGAATCTCGGTGAAACACCAAAATTAATAAAAACATTTTTCTAATAGCGGTCGCCCGTCGGCAGGCAATGGCAAACCTCTGAGTGTATTTCTGCCATGAAAAAGCTCCTCATAAAAATATCTGCCGTTCGGAGTCGGCTTGAAACTGTGGGTCCCTCCATTTGTGGAACAACATCAAGATGCACACCACAAATAGGAGGAGGAGCACGGCCAAACACCCAAAAAGAGTGTACGCGCCAATTATATATATACGAGTATAATTTTTAATGTAGTTAAGTGGGTTTGGATGTTCAGCATTCGTGCCATCTCTTCGGTGGCCGCACGGCTGGTCTAGTATGGATTATTCTGCCATTCATCGCCATATTTGCTATTCTGCGAGTCCTACTTGAAGCAGTCACATTGCGTTCCATGCGTTAGATCTTTATGTTATAAAAACTCTATGGATGGACAGATAAAAAACGATTTCAAAGTATTTAAAAAGTTCAAACGAATCACCGAATAAGTGAAATAGAGTGCGTCGCAACAAGTACATACAGCCAAGTATTACATAAAGTTAAACTACAGCAAATACTTAGCTCTTGACGATACAAACAACCAAGAGCCCTTTGGCATTCGCTGTAGTAAATATAAATGAGTTTCTCAGAAACATCGGCACATCAAATGTAAACTCGCTCTATATTATAAATAATGGGCATAAGAGGACAGTTCAATAAGTACCCACGTTTGATGTCGGAGGGCGATCCTAGGGGAAATTGATGTTAGTATCATGTGCTGCCATCTATCAAACAAATATCAGAGTGATTGATAATTTAGTTTGTATTTGGCATCTATTCGAATAAGACGCGATTCGTGATTTTCGCTGAGATGGAAAAAAAGTATCTTTCGATAATTCGCTTTTTGTTTTTGGATGGGAAGAAATACGAGGAGATAAAAGCAAAGTTGGATGCTGGCTATTGGGACAATTCGCCATCTATGACCACAGTTAGTTATTGATTCAACGAATTTAAAATTGGAAATTATTCAAAAAGTCTACGACATGATTCTCGCTGCTCGAGGACCGAAAGTGCGTGAAATAACAGAGACCAAAGGTGTGTTGACCGGAATGGCAATTAATATTTTATATGATGAGTTGGCGATGGGTGCCGCGATTGCTCACGATGGACAACAAGCAGATGCGGCTGTTAGATTCGAAGTAGTGTTTGGAGCAATTTAAGCCAGATTCGAATAAATTTTTGCATCGGGTTATTACCGTGATGAAACCTGGATTTATCATTACACACCAGAAACTAAGCCCCAATCAAAACAATGGATTTCCCCCGGTGAATCTGCTCTAATGAAGGCGAAGCCAGTCCCATCGGCCGGAAAGATCGACGAAAGGGCGACGCTTTCACAAAGCTCCTTCAATGACCGACCGCATTTGGCGAAAAAGAAGGCGCTGTTTCCCCACGACAACGCACCAGCAGTTTCAATTAGAGTTGTCGTTGCCAAACTGCACCTCGCATTCACCCGATCTAGCCCCCTGTGACTTCTTTTTGTTTCCTGAAATGAAACGAAGAAATCATAGCCGGGACAGGGGCGTATTTGGAGAGCTCGACAAATCCTATTTTTTAGTGTATCTTTCTAAAACTTTGGAAAAATGGTGCGATAAAAAAAGACTTTATGGGTGTATATATAAAGGGTGGTTAAGTTTCAAGGGCCGGTGTTGATTTTTAATCAAATATTATTTTTTAGGGAATTATTGTCAGTTCTCTTTATTATGATAACATTGGTACGGCTCAACTATGCACAAAACAAATTATCGGCCAAATGACCGCCGCGGCCTCGGCGGCACACCTCCATCCGATGGTCCAAATTTTCGATGACACTGAGGCATAATTGAGGTCCTCTGCCGTTAATGTGCCGAATTATCTCATCCTTTAGCTCTTGAATTGTTAGATACTGGATTATCAAAGTGCACCCTTTCTTTCAAATAACCCCGAAGAAAGAAGTCCAACGGTGTCATATCACATGATCTTGACGCGATAGCGAACACTATTCACAGTAACTGCCTGGCCAATGATGACGCCGACCCATAAACCGCACCAAACAGTCACTATTTTTGAGTGCATTGGTTTTTCGGCAATCACTCTTGGATTATCATTCGTCCAAATGCGGCAATTCTGCTTTTTGAAGAATCCACTGAGGTGAAAATGTGCCTCATCCTTGAAGATGATTTTGATTTTGATTTGAACACCCGTTTTCATAATAAGCCTGAATAACTTTAACGCATTGCTCGATTGTGTATCTTTCCATGGTTAAAATTGAATTAGTCTGAAATTGAAAACTGTCAAATGAAATGATGCATTCATGATTACATTCAACATCGGCTCTTGAAATTTAATCACCCTTTATATTAACTTAGAGGAGGGTATCCTGCAAAAAATTAATGAACTCTTCATGTTCCATACAAATTATGGCTATCCTATTGCACATACACATTTATATGTAACGGTAGGTGAAGAAATATAGTGCGAAATAAAGGTGAGTTCACTCATTGGGTTACGTTGTATTGAGTTGCACAACTGAAAGCCTCTTGGAACTCAGCAACTGAGTACTCGAAAATTTAAAGGAGCACAGAGCCAAATTTTTAGGCTTTGTTTGGACTATTCAGTAGATGGTTTGTGTTTTAAAATTTTAAGAATCGGATACCAGGGTCTCGAGAAATAGGCCAAAACATGAACCCGGGTAACCCTAGGATGTGTTTGTACAATATGGGTAGCAAATGGAAGCTGTTGATGATTCTATAGTATAGAGTATTTTTGATGCCGCTCCGTGGCTAGGGTCTCGAGATATCGCCCAAAATGTGGACCCCGATAACTTAAGGATGTGTTCGTACAATATGGGTAGCAAATGGGAGCTGTTGATGATTTCTATAGTATAGAGTATTTTTCATACCGTTCCGTGACTAGGGTCTCGAGATATAATCCAAAACGTGGAACCGGGTAACCCTAGGATGTGTTTGTACAATATGGGTAGCAAATGGAAGCTGTTGATGATTCTATAGTATAGAGTATTTTTGATGCCGCTCCGTAACTAGGGTCTCGAGATATCGCCCAAAATGTGGACCCCGATAACTTAAGGATGTGTTCGTACAATATGGGTAGCAAATGGGAGCTGTTGATGATTTCTATAGTATAGAGTATTTTTAATACCGTTCCGTGACTAGGGTCTCGAGATATAATCCAAAACGTGGACCCGGGTAACCCTAGGATGTGTTTGTACAATATGGGTAGCAAATGGAAGCTGCTGATGATTCTATAGTACAGAGTATTTTTGATGCCGCTCCGTAACTAGGGTCTCGAGATATCGCCCAAAATGTGGACCCCGATAACTTAAGGATGTGTATGTACAATATGGGTAGCAAATGGAAGCTGTTGATGATTTCTATAGTATAGAGTATTTTTCATACCGTTCCGTGACTAGGGTCTCGAGATATAATCCAAAACGTGGACCCGGGTAACCCTAGGATGTGTTTGTACAATATGGGTAGCAAATGGAAGCTGCTGATGATTCTATAGTATAGAGTATTTTTAATGCCCCTCCGTAACTAGGGTCTCGAGATATAGACCAAAACGTGGACCTGGAAAGCCCTAGGATGTGTTTGAACCGGTACCTTACCTGTATATAGGTGACCACCACAATCAAATTTTAAAAAAGTACAGAAAAGGCTATTGTGACATCTTTAGAAAGTATGTTGAATGAAAAAAATCAACTAATTCAACTGTTTAAACATTTTACGAGTTCTATAAAGAAAACTTAATATGAAAAATTTCTTGCGATATAAAACAAACATTTTATGTATGGTGGTGCGAAGCCCACTGGGTGATGCTAGTATTAATATAATATTATGCTTATTTAATTAATCAGCTAATCAATATTACAGATTTTACAGAAGTTTTAAGGTTAATAGGCTTTAAACAAAGGAAGTACAATTAAACTATTTATAATAAAATGCAAATTATTTATAATAAATATGCAATATAATAAATATGCATTTCAATAGAATATTTTCTGAAAATAAAAAATCTATGTCAACAAATTTAGAGATTTTATCAAACTCAATTAAGGCTCTAGTAATAGCAGCATTTCAGGCACAAAGAGATATTGAGGGACCAACATAGAACCATATCAAAGAAAACACTCTCAAAAAGCGCCAGACAGTGAACGACACCACGCATCAAAGCAAAAATAAAAGACAAAAATAGGTTCAGAAATAATTTAAAGTTGTGCAATGATTGAGCAATTCACAATTTAGTGGCTTTTCGATTGCAAATTCTGAGACATTTTTTTGTTGTATTGCCAAGTAACATGCAAATTTTATGTTGACTGATTGTAGACTCCCCTGTTGTATTCTCTGGCGAATTACATTTTTTATCTTATTGCACCTTGGTCCAGAAGTCCCTTAGTAGTTAACAAGCCAAATAGATTAACAATGGAGACCTAGAATTAGATCTCTCGAAATAGATCTACTTGCAAGAGTAGAAATTATTAATACAATTTTTTTTTATTAAAATGTTCAATTTTATTCAGCTGGTATATTGTCATTTCTCTTAGCATTAAGCCAAAAACGGCGAACCGTTCAAGTGAATTTTTGGAGAAAAATATTACGAACAAAATATATTAATATTAAATGCATTTTCTCTATAAAAATTGTAATTCAGAAGTAAGTAAGAAATATAAGCTTCAGTAAGGGGATCCTTAGATTTGCGAGCTAAGGAGAAAAGAGTCCAACCACAATGAGGAACCTAAAACCCTTCATAAACGCGTCAACAAATGTCGATAAGAAATACTTTAAGAACTTCTTTAGTAAAGCCAAAGAAAGTTCTGGTCAAAGTGGCTACAAAACATTCTCTCTAAAGCCTGATGGCTCCATTCTGAATGAGAGCCTAAACGGCGGATCAAAATCACTTGCCGTGAGAGGCTACATGCGGTCATGGCCGCTTTCTTGTCGAGGTGCGCCGAGGACTGCAGTAGTGCCGTTATTATTATAATGTTATTCCATTCCGTAGGGAACACTCTAAAGGTATATTTCTAGCCACAATAGGCCGGAAGTAGCTTTTAACATAGCAATTATTATTTATTCCTTGGAACATCTGAAAAGTGTACAAGTAATAAGTATTCAAAAATGCACACACAAATTTAGAAGATGCATTGCTTGTCATTGGAGCATAGAGCGCAAGCTAGTCTCTTCCAATGGCTTCTATCACATGCTTTGCTGCTAATTTGACTCCAGAAACCAAATTGCATGCTTTTAGAGCATACCGTCCTCACCCACGTCATCTTTGGGCGACCACGATCTCTTTTCCCTTGTGCATTCCATTCAAAAGCCACTTTTTCTATGTTGCTGTTGTCTTTACGTGATGATAACTGGGCAGAAAATCCGGTAAATTTTTCAGAGTGGCATTTATTTACGAGGACTTTTAGTTTATTGCCGATCATGTCAGTCACTCTCCAAGTTTCTGATCCATTCAAGAAAACAGGTTTGATGCGTGTATTGAAGATTTTGAGTTTACTCTTTCGCGATAGAACATTGGAGTCCCAAATCTTTTTCAATTTCTGCACTTTCACCTTCATCCTTCGCTTTCATACTGCCCAGATAGGTGAATTGCCAACATCAGCGATTGACTCAGTGTTGTCATTAAAGTTTAAGGGTTTAAGTAATTAGGATTTGAAGTGAATCTGACAAATACTTTCGAATTATTCAAAAATTAACAAAGGGCGCTTGGGCGCATCGGGGCGTTCGTGAGCCGGTAGCTAAACTTTAAATGCATTTTTCTCAAAGCTATGTTTTTTGAACTGGTGATCACCATAACTTAAAAACCTGCTTTTGAAAAACATAAAAAACTCGTGCTTGATAGAAGGCTTATGTTTTTCTCAAAAATTTAGATTTTTGAGGCAATTAATTGTCGGTTTTTTTTCTCAAAAATCTGAAAAATATTTCTTGAGGTCGCCATATTGTTAATTTTGAAAAAAAAGAGCTTCGATCAGGCACAAGATTATCTACTGATAAAACTAATTTCTCTTTTCCGATTGGTTTTAGATGAATTTCCAAAGACTTGTGATGATAACTTTTACAATTGTAATTTTATTTTTTGAAAATTTGTTAAAGTAAAGTCGAAACATGATGTATTAATGCTAGGTTTTTATTTTTGTAAAATAAAGCACCTGACTAACAAAAAAAAATTATTGAAAGTCTTTATTTTTTCGGGCATCTGACTACCCCTAAACGCTTAACTTTTGGAAAGGATTCTATTGAATTCCATCCGGGGATATGCGATCAATTTTCTTTAAGACTTCATCCAGCATTAATTCCAAATTTATTGCCATCCCTTCCTTTGAAACGGACGCTGCCTTCTAAACCTGCAAGATTGATCGGGGTAGATATTTCTATTGGGGAGTAGTCTTTTGGTTACACAACTTCGAAAAACTCTTTACTGAGAAGCTGCTCAACAGAACGTTGAGTAGTGCATCCCTCAGAGGTGGAATATTTGGCTTGGTGTTTGCAAGCCTTTTGATAACAATAGTCGAATAAAAAGTGGAGTAAGGTAAATGGCTCCCATGTGGTCGATACGCCTTATCGTCTCTCTTCCTTCTTCTCATAAAGTAACAACTAAATATGGTTAGCCTCTCACACGCATACTCTAAAGACAAATCATTGGAGACCATGCTCCACGAATTCATGTCAAAGATAGGACGATGAAGATTGGCCTTTAACCTTTCAGGAGCAATTTTTTAGAATTAATAAATTTCTTTGCAGGGTTCAAATCACCCCCAGATGAAGTTTTAAACAATTTTTTGATATGAATCGAATAATGGCGACTTTGCCTGTTACAACAGCCACGAATGAACGCGCCTTTTCAACGCTGCGTCGTATTAAGACCCTAGATCGACTATGACTGAAGAGCGATTGTAAACCTTTGAATATACATCGAAAAGTTGTAGTAGATCCTCAAAGAGTTTTAAAGGAATTTTTTTCAGTACCACGAAGAGTCAAAATGCTAGGCGACGTTGAATGATCGTGTTGCTTGACTTGGTCGTACAAACATTTGTTTGTCTTTACTCAAATAGTAATAAATGTATATTATATGTTCAATTCTATATACAGTATAATCTCGATAATTCGGACAATTAAATACCAGAGGTTGTCCGAAATATCGAATTTTCCGGATTATCGAGTGGGTAAAAAATTTAATAGAAATCAGTAAATCAGTAATTAAATGAAATAAACTTTTATTTAATCTTAAATTGATTAATATTCAATGAGTTGTATGTACATATATTAGTTTTTATTCGGCCGTAAAATAATTCAATATATTCGTTTGCCGCAATTTTGTTTCATTTCTCTTTCTGAAGGCAATATCTCTGAGACTCACAAGTTTTAAAATGTCTCCGGATGAAAATTCCTGTTCCTCTGCATATTTAATACAACTATCAAATGCGACAATAGCTTGAGAGTGCGAAATTTTACGATCTTGACTTTCATTTTCTTCAAGACGGCTGTTCTCGTTATCTTCTTCCTCAATCTCGTTGATATCGAAATCAGTGTCGTCATTCAACCACTCAGTAATCTCGTTATCATTATATACATCAGGGGATATTTCAACAAGAAGATCAATTATTTTAGTTGAGCTGCTGGGCCGTAGCATCGCAAGAGGCAAATCATCATCTGAGTCCCATTCTTCGTCATAAAGAATTTTGTTAAAACATTTTCTGAGCACGCGTTCACCCACATTTTTCCAAGCATTAGACGATAAAAAAGCCACATCTTTTAATGTAAAGTTTTTTAAAAATTCCGGGAGATTGCTCGTTGGGCTGGACAAAAGTAGAGACAAAAAACTCTTCCGATAGTTTGTCTTTAAAATTCGGATAGAATTTTGGTCCATTGGCTGCATAAGAGCCGTGCAGTTTGGTGGTATATGTCCTTATCGGCATCCGACAAGTTGCATTGTCTAGCAGTAAAATGGCTTTGGCTGGTAAATTCTTTTCCTTTAAGTAACGCTTTACTTCTTTAACGAATGAGTTTTGAAACCAATTTTTAAAGATTTGCTCTGTCATCCAAGCATTTTTGGTATGGGAGTACCCAAGCGGAAGGTTTACTTTTTTAAACGCTCTGGGGTTTTTGGCTTTCCCTATCATGAATAATGGAAGTTTATGTTCTCCGGTTGCATTACAGCAAACTAGAAGAGTTACTCTTTCTTTTCCAATTTTGCGCCCGGGTGCGTATTTTTCATTATGCAATGCAAGGTTTTTTTCTGCAAGTTTTCTCCAAAACAAAGCAGTCTCATCTGCATTATAAACCTGATCATACGTAATGCCCATTCCTGCAATTTTCTTTCGCAATTTTTCAATAAAGGGTTGCACAGCAGTAGAATCATTGGAAAGTTTTTCGCCAGATATTTTTAAGAATTTAATTCCATATCGGGAGCGAAAATTACTAAACCAACCATTACCAGCCACAAATTCTACACTTTGTCCGTAAATTTGGGAACAGAATTGTTGGGCCTTTTCTTTGATGATTTCCGAGGAAATCGGTGCATTGTTTCGTCTTACGTTTACAAACCATTTATACAAGTGGTCTTCCATCTTTTCAAACTCCGCAGGTCGCATAGGTTTATGCTTTCCAAGGCCACATTCTGTTCTAGCAATGTAACTGCAAAATATAATCAAAGGAGTGTAAACTCTTCTTACCAAATGTTTTCGTTTCTTACCTATCAATCTTTAATCCACTTGATTTTATGTCCGAAATTGTAGATTTACCTACATTGTATTGCGCAGCTAGCTGTCGAATTGACTGTCCTTCACTTAGTTTCTTAAGAACTTCTTTTTTCTGGTCTATCGTTAAAAACGTATGTTTTTTCTTAGCTGCTGGTGCCATAGTTAAATTTATACAGTCCACAGTTAAAGAAATTATGGAGTTAATGTTTGAAATTAGCTACTGAACTACACGTTACGCAAATATGCTTATGAATATGAACTAGGAGCCTGACGAGCACTTAAACGCACTATTCACGCAAAGTAGTTAGCAGGGGAGTCCCCTTTATAAAATAAAATAAAAAATAACGGAATTCCTTTTTATTTCAGCATATTCACTGGAAAATAAAGAAGTGTCCGAATTTTAGAGGTACATGAATACGTTGTGTCCGGATTACAGAGACTTCAATAGAAAACGTTTTGGTGTCCGGATTACCGCGCTGTCCGAATTATCAAGTGTCCGAATTACCAAGATTAGACTGTATATAAATGTGAAAATCTGTCCCTATGTTCGCTTATAACTCGAGAATGGCTGAACGGATTTATCTTATCTTGGTCTTGAATTATTCGAGGAGGTCTAGGGAAGGTTTAAAAGGTGAGAAAAATTCGAATAATTGCCGGGAAAATGGTCAAAACGTGGACCCGGGTAACCTTCGGATGTGTATATACAATATGGGTATCAAATGAAAGCTGTTGGTGAATGCGTTAGTTCAGAGTATTTTTCATGCCGCTCCGTGACTAGGGTCTCGAGATAGAGACCAAAACGTGGACCCTAGAATGTGTTTGTACAATATGAATATCAAATTGAAGCTGTTGGTGAATGCTTTAGTACAGAGTATTTTTCATGCCGCTCCGAGACTGGGGTCTCGAGATATAGGTCAAAACGTGGGCCCGGGTAACCTTCGGATGTGTATGTACAATATGGGTATCAAATGGAAGCTGTTGGTGAATGCTTTAGTTCAGAGTATTTTTCAAGCGGCTCCGTGAATAGGGTCCCGAGATAGAGACCAACACGTGGACCCTAAAATGTGTTTGTACAATATGGATATCAATTGGAAGCTGTTGGTGAATGCTTTAGTACAGAGTATTTCTCATGCCGCTCCGTGACTGGGGTCTCGAGATATAGGTCAAAACGTGGACCCGGGTAACCTTCGGATGTGTATATACAATATGGGTATCAAATGGAAGCTGTTGGTGAATGCTTTAGTTCAGAGTATTTTTCATGCGGCTCCGTGACTAGGGTCCCGAGATAGAGACCAACACGTGGACCCTAGAATGTGTTTGTACAATATGGATATCAATTGAAAGCTGTTGGTGAATGCTTTAGTACAGAGTATTTTTCATGCCGCTCCGTGACTAGGGTCTCGAGAGATAGGTCAAAACGTGGACCCGGGTAACCTTCGGATGTGTATGTACAATATGGACATCAATTGAAAGCTGTTGGTGAATGCTTTAGTACAGAGTATTTTTCATGCCGCTCCGTGACTAGGGTCTCGAGAGGTAGGTCAAAACGTGGACCCGGGTAACCTTCGGATGTGTATGTACAATATAGTACAGAGTAGTTTTCATGCCGCTCCGTGTCTAGGGCCTCGAGATAGAGACCAACACGTGGACCCGGGTAACCTTCGGATGTGTATGTACAATATGGGTATCAAATGGAAGCTATTGGTGAAAGCTTTAGTACAGAGTATTTTTCATGCCGCTCCGTGACTAGGGTCTCGAGAGATAGGTCAAAACGTGGACCCGGGTAACCTTCGGATGTGTATGCACAATATGGGTATCAAATGGAAGCTGTTGGTGAAAGCTTTAGTTCAGAGTATTTTTCATGCCGCTCCGTGAATAGGGTCTCGAGATAGAGACCAACACGTGGACCCTAGAATGTGTTTGTACAATATGGATATCAATTCGAAGCTGTTGGTGAATGCTTTAGTGCAGTGTATTTTTCATGCCGCTCCGTGACTAGGGTCTCGAGAGATAGGTCAAAACGTGGACCCGGGTAACCTTCGGATGTGTATGTACAATATGGGTATCAAATGGAAGCTGTTAGTGAATGCTTTAGTTCAGAGTATTTTTCATGCCGCTCCGTGACTAGGGTCTCGAGATAGAGACCAAAACATGGAGCCTAGAATGTGCTTGTATAATATGGATATCAAATTGAAGCTGTTGGTGAATGCTTTAGTTCAGAGTATTTTTCATGCCGCTCCGTGACAGGGGTCTCGAGATATAGGTCAAAACGTGGACTCAGGTAACCTTCGGATGTGTATGTTCAATATGGGTATCAAATGGAAGCTGTTGGTGAATGCTTTAGTTCAGAGTATTTTTCATGCCGCTCCGTGACTAGGGTCTCGAGATAGAGACCAAAACGTGGTATTGAATAAATAAATAAATAGTATGAGAATAAAGAAATAAATAATATGAAAACCATATCTTTTCTGTTCTAAACCATATCTATTATATTTTAGTGTGCCCAGCGAAGCGGGCCGGGTTTGCTAGTTACTTCTATAAAATCTGATAATAGCTAATGACATAGATCGATTAGATGTGCCGAGAACAAATGAGATACGAATAAAGCATGAGAACATTGATGAGTTATTATAAAGCATATTATAATAAATTAATTTCAACCTTTTTTTAATTATTATTTATCCTTATCACCAATCAAGATTCATCCAAAACTGTGAGTTAAGCGTGTACTGTGTCATAAATTTATAAACACAAGCAAAGTTATATCAGACTGCAACAAAAGTTGGAACCCTCCCTAAATCTGAGGGTCTGCGCACGGTACTGCTTGCGATGTATAAATGTATGTTTCTATAGATGAGAAGGAATGCGATATCTTTTGTGCAACAACATATTGGATCAGCAAACCCGAAACTTTTAATAAACCTAAATATTTCCATTGCGCATCTGAGCCAAACTCTAAACTGGTACAATTTTCCAAAATTGACTTTGGCTTTCGCCGCGAATTCTCTTTTAAGAATGAAAACGGATGTCCACAAGGGTTGATTTAGAATTTTGAGAGGGAAAAATTAGCTCAAGCTATATAAAATGAAAGCGGCGATGTTCGATGACACTTGTCTAGTACTTTCCAAGAAATTCGTCCGCAAATGATAGCCTAGTAAGATTATTGTATGTACAAGCCATGAGTTCATTTTTCATTTTCATTTTTCATTAGTTGATTTCTAGAGAACCAAAAAAATATTGAAGAAGTGTTAATGATAGTAATCTTGTATGAATTTTAATCAGAATGCCTTATCCACAACTAGCCGAACTTGGCATTCGACATCTGAAGTATTCTTTAACAGCGGCCGCCCTTTAGACTACAGTACACTTTGATATCGGCCAAAGTGACTTAACAGGTTAGAACACCTTTTAGGAAGAAGAAGAAATATAAGCCCCTCATAAAATCCATTACTCATTTGGAACAAGAGACATAAACAACAGCGCTAAGTCACAATAAAGAAGAAACTCAAGATATACGGCTGTACGGTGGCAGAATAAGGTTTAAATTTACAATTTATTTCTAACCGGCAAGCGCGTGTGACGGGAGCGAACCACGTTAACTTTATTATTTGTGCGCGTTATTTAGTCGAGATGGCGCAGTGGATGGGTAAACGACATGCGTTCTTAATTGAAGCAGCCTTGCACTAGGAGGTTTTTCGGCTCACTCGGAATTTGACAGTTTGGTTGTTTTATATTCGATGTTCATAATTTTTCGTGCCTAGAAAGCATAGTACTTTTGCAGCAACCTCCTGAAACTTCAGGCTGATCGGAGTAAAAAGAAGTGAGTTATAGGAATTTTACTAAAAAGTTATGGTGATATCACTTATAGCCAAAGCAGCCTTGCACTAGGAGGTTTTTCGGCTCACTCGGAATTTGACAGTTTGGTTGTTTTACATTCGATTTTCATAAGTTTTCGTGCCTAGAAAGCACAATATCTTTGCAGCAACCTCCCAAAATTTCGGGTTGACCGGAGTAAAGAGAAGTGGGTTACAGGAATTTTACTAAAATGTTATGGTGATATCACTTATAGCCAAAGCAGCCTTGCACTAGGAGGTTTCTCGGCTCACTCGGAATTTGACAGTTTGGTTGTTTTATGTTCGATTTTCATAATTTTTCGTGCCCCGAAAGCATTATAGTTTTGCAGTAACCTCCCGAAATTTCAGGCTGCTCGGAGTAACCGGAAACGAGTTATAGCAGTTTTACTAAAAAGTTATGGTGATATCACTAATGGCCAAAGAAGGCTTGCACTAGGAGGTGTTTTGGCTCACTCGGCATTTGACAGTTCGGTTGTGTTACATTAGATTTTCATAATTCTTTACGCTTAGAAAGCATAATACTTTTCCAGCAACCTCCCAAATTTCAGGCTGATCGGAGTAAAGAGAAGTGAGTTATAAGAATTTTACTAAAAAGTTATGGTGATATCACTTATAGACAAAGCGGCCTTGCACCAGGAGGTGTTTCGGCTCACATGGCATTTGGCAGTTTGGTTCTTTTACATTCGACTTCCATAATTTTCCGCGCCCAGAAAGCATTATAGTTCTGCAGCAGCCTCCCGAAATTTCAGGCTGATCGGAGTAATCGGAAACGAGTTATAGCAGTTTTACTAAAAAGTTATGGTGATATCACTTATAGCCAAAGCAGCCTTGCACTAGGAGATGTTTCGGCTAACTCGGCATTAGACAGTTTGGTTGGGTTACATTCGATTTTCATAATTCTTCACGCCTAGAAGGCATAATACTTTTCCAGCAACCTCCTGAAATTTCAGGCTCATCGGAGCAAAGAGAAGTGAGTTATAGGAATTTTACTAGAAAGTTATGGTGATATCACTTATAGCCAAAGCAGCCTTGCACTAGGAGGTGTTTCGGCTCACTCGGAATTTGACAGTTTGGTTGTTTTACATTCGATTTTCATAATTTTTCGTGCCCGGAAAGCATTATAGTTTTGCAGTAACCTCCCGAAATTTCAGGCTGCTCGGAGTAACCGGAAACGAGTTATAGCAGTTTTACTAAAAAGTTATGGTGATATCACTAATGGCCAAAGAAGGCTTGCACTAGGAGGTGTTTCGGCTCACTCGGCATTTGACAGTTCGGTTGTGTTACATTAGATTTTCATAATTCTTTACGCTTAGAAAGCATAATACTTTTCCAGCAACCTCCCAAATTTCAGGCTGATCGGAGTAAAGAGAAGTGAGTTATAAGAATTTTACTAAAAAGTTATGGTGATATCACTTATAGACAAAGCGGCCTTGCACCAGGAGGTGTTTCGGTTCACTTGGCATTTGGTAGTTTGGTTTTTTTATGTTCGATTTCTATAATTTTACGCGCCTGGAAAGCGTAATGCTTTTGCAGCAAGCTCACGAAATTTCAGGCTGATCGGAGTAAAGAGAAGTGAGTTATAGGAATTTTACTAAAAACTTCTGGTGATATCACTTATACCCAAAGCAGCCTTGCACCAGGAGGTGTTTCGGCTCACTTGGCATTTGGCCGTTTGGTTGTTTTTCATTTGATTTCCATAATTTTTCGTGCCGTGAAAGCATTATAGTTTTGCAGTAACCTCCCGAAATTTCAGGCTGATCGGAGTAACCGGAAATGAGTTATAGCAGTTTTACTAAAAAGTTATGGTGATATCACTAATGGCCAAAGAAGGCTTGCACTAGGAGGTGTTTCGGCTCACTCGGCATTTGACAGTTCGGTTGTGTTACATTAGATTTTCATAATTCTTTACGCTTAGAAAGCATAATACTTTTCCAGCAACCTCCCAAATTTCAGGCTGATCGGAGTAAAGAGAAGTGAGTTATAAGAATTTTACTAAAAAGTTATGGTGATATCACTTATAGACAAAGCGGCCTTGCACCAGGAGGTGTTTCGGTTCACTTGGCATTTGGTAGTTTGGTTTTTTTATGTTCGATTTCTATAATTTTACGCGCCTGGAAAGCGTAATGCTTTTGCAGCAAGCTCACGAAATTTCAGGCTGATCGGAGTAAAGAGAAGTGAGTTATAGGAATTTTACTAAAAAGTTATGGTGATATCACTTATAGCCAAAGCGGCCTTGCACTAGCAGGTGTTTTGGTTCACTTGGCATTTGGTAGTTTGGTTTTTTTATGTTCGATTTCTATAATTTTACGCGCCTGGAAAGCGTAATGCTTTTGCAGCAAGCTCACGAAATTTCAGGCTGATCGGAGTAAAGAGAAGTGAGTTATAGGAATTTTACTAAAAACTTATGGTGATATCACTTATACCCAAAGCAGCCTTGCACCAGGAGGTGTTTCGGCTCACTTGGCATTTGGCCGTTTGGTTGTTTTTCATTTGATTTCCATAATTTTTCGTGCCGTGAAAGCATTATAGTTTTGCAGTAACCTCCCGAAATTTCAGGCTGATCGGAGTAACCGGAAACGAGTTATAGCAGTTTTACTAAAAAGTTATGGTGATATCACTAATGGCCAAAGAAGGCTTGCACTAGGAGGTGTTTTGGCTCACTCGGCATTTGACAGTTCGGTTGTGTTACATTAGATTTTCATAATTCTTTACGCTTAGAAAGCATAATACTTTTCCAGCAACCTCCCAAATTTCAGGCTGATCGGAGTAAAGAGAAGTGAGTTATAAGAATTTTACTAAAAAGTTATGGTGATATCACTTATAGACAAAGCGGCCTTGCACCAGGAGGTGTTTCGGCTCACATGGCATTTGGCAGTTTGGTTTTTTACATTCGATTTTCATAATTTTTCGTGCCCGGAAAGCATTATAGTTTTGCAGTAACCTCCCGAAATTTCAGGCTGCTCGGAGTAACCGGAAACGAGTTATAGCAGTTTTACTAAAAAGTTATGGTGATATCACTTATAGCCAAAGCAGCCTTGCACAGTGACAGCTGCGCATGTCATAGAGAATGTGAAGATCCCGATACCCCAATCGATGACGACGGAATTGTAGTTCCGTTACCCGACCATGACGAGGTGAGAATAGCAATATCACGGCTAAAGAACAACAAAGCCGCGGGCGCCGACGGACTGCCGGCTGAGCTATTCAAACATGGCGGCGAGGAGCTGGTAAGGTGCATGCATCAGCTTCTATGCAAAATATGGTCGGATGAAAGCATGCCTGCCGATTGGAATTTAAGTGTGCTCTGCCCAATCCATAAGAAGGGCGATCCTGCAATTTGTGCCAATTACCGCGGGATTAGTCTTCTAAATATCGCCTATAAGGTTCTAGCGAGCGTATTGTGTGAAAAGCTGAAGCCCACCGTCAACCAACTGATTGGACCTTATCAGTGTGGCTTCAGACCTGGAAAGTCCACCATCGACCAAATATTCACAATACGCCAAATCTTGGAAAAGACCCATGAAAGGAGAATCGACACACACCATCTTTTCGTCGACTTCAAAGCTGCATTCGACAGTACGGAAAGGAGTTACCTGTATGCCGCTATGTCTGAATTTGGTATCCCCGCAAAACTAATACGGCTATGACGCTGCTCAACACCAACAGCGCCGTCAGAATTGGGAAGGACCTCTACGAGCCGTTTGATACCAAACGAGGTTTCAGACAGGGTGACTCACTGTCGTGTGACTTCTTTAACCTGATGTTGGAGAGCATCGTACGAGCCGCAGAACTTAATCGATCAGGCACAATATTTTATAAGAGCGTACAATTGTTGGCGTATGCCGATGATATCGATATCATCGGCCTTAACAACCGCGCTGTTAGTTCTGCCTTCTCCAAACTGGATAAAGAGGCAAAGCGAATGGGTTTGGTGGTGAACGAGGACAAAACTAAGTACCTCCTGTCTTCAAACAAACAGTCGGCGCACTCGCGTATCGGCACCCACGTCACTGTAGACAGTTATAATTTCGAGGTTGCAAAAGACTTCGTTTATTTAGGAACCAGCATTAACACCGATAACAATGTCAGCCTTGAAATCCAACATAGAATCTCTCTTGACAACAAGTGCTACTTTGGACTAAGTAGGCAACTGAGCAGTAAAGTCCTCTCTCGACGAACAAAACTAACACTCTACAAGACTGTCATCATGCCCGTCCTGACGAAGGCGCAGAAGCGTGGACGATGACAACATCCGATGAAGCGACGCTTGGAGTGTTCGAGAGAAAGATTCTGCGTAAGATTTTTGGACCTTTGCACGTTGGCAACGGCGAATATCGCAGACGATGGAACGATGAGCTGTATGAGCTTTACGACGACATAGACATAGCGCAGCGAATAAAGATCCAGCGGCTTCGTTGGCTGGGTCATGTCGTCCGAATGGATACAAACGCTCCGGCTTTGAAAGTATTCGATGCGGTACCAGCTGGTGGTAGCAGAGGAAGAGGAAGGCCTCCTCTGTGTTGGAAAGATCAGGTGGAGAAGGACTTGGCTTCACTTGGTGTGTCCAATTGGCGCCGGTTAGCACGAGAAAGAAACGACTGGCGCGCTTTGTTAAGCTCGGCCAAAATCGCGTAAGCGGTTATCGCGCCAATTAAGAAGAAGAAGAAGCCTTGCACCAGGAGGTGTTTCCGCTCACTTGGTGTTTAGGCCACAGCCTAATATTAAATATACTTTTTTTAGCCACCCTAATGGTAACTGCGTCTACCGTTCCGACTGTTGCTAACCACCGTTTCCAGTCGCTGCAACGTGAAGGCCGTTAACCCTGGCATTTCCAGGCCGAACAGTTAAAACGTTTACCGTGTTAAACGTTGTTCGGCGAGGTTACTTTCACTTTAATTTCAATTATAACTTTCACTTCGATTTGTTAAAGGAAAGGATCAGGACGTGTCAGCCAGAGGTAAATAAAATTATATATATTTATATTTTATATTAACAATAAATAACACCGAGTTGTTACATATTGCAATACACATTTTATATCGATATGCATATTAAGATATATACTGCAAAATAAATATTAACGAGTATATACTGGCACGCCTTTGTGTTTTTCATTTTTTATAAAATATATCATCGGAGCGACCGTGGAGGCCCCACATTTTTCAAACCGCCCATTGCGTCGCATTCCGATGAGAACATGGTCCTTCGAGCCGGATTTTAATAAAGGATCCATTTAAACAGAGCACCAGCAAGCCAAAGAGCACCAGCAAGCATCAAAAGCACCAGCAAGCTAAAGAGCACCAGCAAGCATCAAAAGCACCAGCAAGCTAAAGAGCACCAGCAAGCATAAAAAGCACCAAGCCATCAGCTAACAATCCGTTCCAGCAAAACCAGGTACGTGGATTTATTGCACACTTTTTTTTTGGTGGAAATAAGCTAATTAAAAAAAAAAAAAAAATCAAAAAGGGTCAACGACTCCGTCTGTCCGCAAACAGACAATACAAGTGCGCGCGGTATTTTCAAGCTAATCAACCGTCTAACAGCGCGTTGTTGGGAATTTTTCAATTTTTCTCTTACTCCGTTCCTTTTACTTGTACATTCCCGCTGTTAAGTTGAGTACACAACTACACAAGCAACGCCGTAGTAAATTAAAATCGATCCCAGCGCACTTTTTGCTACTTTATATACATACCGCTGATTATTGTGTGGGTGGCGAAATTCTCGTACATAAATATAAATATATTATCTTTTTGGTCAATAAATATATCTATATATATAAAAAGAAGTTACATTTCCTTGGTAATCTTATAACTCAAGAACGGGCTCACCTATCCAAACCAAATTTTTAGGCTTTGTTTGGACTATTCAGTAGATGGTTTGTGTTTTAAAATTTTAAGAATCGGATACCAGGGTCTCGAGAAATAGGCCAAAACGTGAACCCGGGTAACCCTAGGATGTGTTTGTACAATATGGGTAGCAAATGGAAGCTGTTGATGATTCTATAGTATAGAGTATTTTTGATGCCGCTCCGTGACTAGCGTCTCGAGATATCGCCCAAAATGTGGACCCCGATAACTTAAGGATGTGTTCGTACATTATGGGTAGCAAATGGGAGCTGTTGATGATTTCTATAGTATAGAGTATTTTTCATACCGTTCCGTGACTAGGGTCTCGAGATATAATCCAAAACGTGGACCCGGGTAACCCTAGGATGTGTTTGTACAATATGGGTAGCAAATGGAAGCTGCTGATGATTCTATAGTACATGAGTATCCATTTCGGCAAAAATGTAAAGCAATTATGGATTTAATTGTGAAATTATATGTATTTGGGGAGGTGCGTTGCCATATGTACTCCATCGAATGGCAGAAAAGGGGATTGCCGCACGCACATATACTAATTTGGCTGGTACATAAAATAACTCCGGATCAAATCGATAGCCTCATATTAGCTTAAATTCCTAACCACACTGCTGGTCCTGGGTTATTTCAAGTTGTCGTTATATATTACATTTCTTTGGTAATCTTATAACTCAAGAACCGCCAAACCGATTGACACAAAAATTTTAGAGTTCTTTTCTATCTTTAAGGAGGAGGTTTGTGTGAAGTTTGATTGAAATCGGTGCAGCCGTTCCTGAGTTATGATATGTGAGTAATGGTTTCCTCTCATACGAAATGCCTGTATGGGAAAAACAATAACAAATACACAGCCGCTTATGAGCGTTTCTGTTGTACTGTTGTGGTTGTAAGTGTATTATGTTAATATTAATTTTGGGCGAAAATATAATAAAAACTGGAGCATTCAAGGAACTGGAAAAACATTTTTAACTTTATTTATTTTAGCATAATTTATTTAGCGTAAAAAATTGAAATGGAAATTAAAGAATCAAAGTTTAATTACAAGTTTTTATCGGCTCTTTCACCTTACCTGTATATAGGTGACCACCACAATCAAATTTTAAAAAAGTACAGAAAAGGCTATTGTGACATCTTTAGAAAGTATGTTGAATGAAAAAAATCAACTAATTCAACTGTTTAAACATTTTACGAGTTCTATAAAGAAAACTTAATATGAAAAATTTCTTGCGATATAAAAAAAACATTTTATGTATGGTGGTGCGAAGCCCACTGGGTGATGCTAGTATCTACATATATATATATATATATATAAAAATGAAATGATGTTCGTTTGTACGCATTTTTTTGGGCCGATACGAGGCCAATTTTATTCGTTCTTTTTTCATATTATAGGGATCCACTAGGGGAAGGTTTTTAGCAAAAAAAAATTTCTTTTAAATATTTTCTTCATTTAAAAAAAAGAAAAAAAATCAAAATATTGTACAAAACAAAACTTGCTCGATTCTTAGATTAAAGTAAGTTTCGAATCGACATTCATTATATGTGTAGAACTTTTTTTGAATTTTTCGTTATTGTATACAGAAATTTCAAATGATTCGAATGAAATTTTTTTTTTTTTTATTTCTTCCATAAAATATTACACCTGTCGTTAGAAAATAAGTAATTTGATTTACAAAAAGATGGAATGAGAGTGATATTGAAGGGCCAATGCCCCCAAGCTCATTTTGAAGACATATATACATATTATTTAAAAACAAGTGGTTAACAAATAATGACATATACGATTAGTTGGCAATTGATTACAAGGATTTTGCAAGATCTGTTGGTGTTTGACGGTTAAGCCGACTTTGGGTAGATTTTTCTTTATTTGGTAGTCTTCTCATCATAGGATTTGTATGCGTTAATAGTCTATTTATGTGTCTTCTGCTAGCGCTTTGTATTGTTTCATCAATAGTATCGATGTCAAGGTCGCGATGAATATCTGCGTTAGGTATGTACCAAGGTGCATTAGTTAAGGTCCTAAGTATTTATGAAAATAATGTTTCAATTCAATTGAGCAATGCTTTCTTTGACCAATTCTATATGGAAATGAATGCGTTTGCAAACGATGTTTTCGGCTATAAACAAATGTTGGAATCGAATGAAAAAGGAAAGAAACGCGAAATGATAAAAAAAATTCTTGGAAAATTTAAAATGAATGGTGCTTCATTGGAAAAATTCAAAGGTAATAAGAACATACACAAGATAAAGTTAGAATTCGAATTTTTAGATTTATTTTGTTTATTTCTCATTTTTTCAAAAGTACACCACACAACAACTCATTCCAACTCTGATTTTGAAATCCTGTTGGAATTGGTGATCGATAATTTTGTCACTATAATGGTCAATGGAAATTTGCGTGTATCAGACCCTGCATATTATTTACCATATCAACTTTTTATGGAAGATATGGACCAAATGAACACAAAAAAATAATTTAGTTTTGTTTTGATTTTTTGCAACATTTTGGTTTTCAGTTAATACAATAAAAACAATACTGTTTTTTCGTGAACACAAAATTCTAAATTTATTACGTTGTTTGTTTAGAATTTTTTTAGAAAAAAAGTAAATTTTTTGGTTTTGAGGAAATTTGTTTATTGTTGCTATTTGTGAAAGCGTAGATATTTGTAAGTATTTGACTATAATCCTAAAAGTTAATGGAATACCACTATGACACATAGAAAACATTTTTTCAAAGGGGTGTTTTTCGAAAATTATAAAAAAAATTGTTTTAAAAAATTTTGAAGAAATAAAGTAAAATAAAAAAATTTCGAAAGCATGAAATTTTTTCAAAACCACATTTTCCTCAAAAAGATAAAAGAAATTTCTTCGAAGAGGTGTTTTTCTAAAATTACAAAAAAAAAAATTTCAAAAATTTTAAACAAATATATTAAAATAAAATAAAACTTTTTCAAGGGTATGAAATTTTGTCAAAACAAAATTTTCTGAAAACCAAACAAAATTTAAAACAAAAATGGTGTTTTCAAAGCATTTCATATTCCACTATTAATAGAGAATACATTTTTTCGAGGGGGTGTTTATCAAAGCGGACAAAAATCTTTTTTAACAAATCAATTTAAACTTTTACAAAAGTATGAAATTTTTTCAAGAACAAAATTTTCTCAAAAACGTTAAATTAAAAAAAAAAAATTGTTTTTTCAAAATATTTAATTTTCAGCAATTAACTGAGAAGAAATTTGTTAGAGCGAAGTGTTTTTCAAAACTTCAAAAAACACCTTTTAACCAAAAAAAATAAACCTTTTTTCAAAAACAACAGGAATGATAACATTGCCTAACAATTTCTGCACTTTTGCACAGTCTAAAGAGGCATTGATACAGAGTGTATTTCCAAACATAGTTCAACATTACAAAAACCATGATTGGCTCAGCGAAAGAGCAATTTTAGCTGGGAAAAATAAGGACGTAAATGATATAAATGTAGCTATTTTGGATCAAATACCTGGTGACATAGTTGCATATAAATAAGTCAATGGCCACTATTTACTGATCAAGATGATGTCGTAAATTATATTCATCGTTGAAAATTTAGTTTATAACATTGATCAATTTATAGCCAAATAAATTATAGAAGTTTATTATACGTTATCTCCTTTTTAAGCCCGTTTTGGGAGAATATAAATAAGTTTTAAAATTATGCCAAAGACATACAAAATAATAATCATAACCTATTGTATATATCAAAAGAAAAATAAGTTTTAAACTCCTAGATAAATACAAATGTATGATAGGATAAAGCTAAATAATCTAATTTTATCATAACTTTGTAAACTCCTATGTTAAAATGATTTTGGGCAATAAATGAAATGAAATGAAAATTGAGAACTGGCGCGTGAATACCATTATGATTGTAATGAACTAAACACAACAACAGCAACATGTTTATGATACAATCATGAATAATGTTAGCCATGGAACTGGTGGATTGTTTTTCTTGGATGCTCCTGGGGGAACAGGAAAGACCTTTTTGATTTCATTGCTATTAGCAACAATTCGATCAAATAATAACGTTGCATTGGCACTCGCTTCTTCCGGAATTGCGGCTACATTACTGGAAGGCGGTCGCACAGCACATTCTGCATTAAAGTTGCCTTTGAATATGCAGGTAAATGAAACACCAACATGCAATATTTCGAAAACTTCTGGAATGGCAAAAGTTCTTAAAGTATGTAAGCTCATCGTATGGGCACACAAGAAATCATTAGAAGCACTTGATAGAACTTTGAAAGATCTACGAGGAAGCCAAACAGTCTTTGGAGGTGCCATGATTTTATTGGCTGGAGATTTCAGGCAAACATTACCTGTGATCCCAAAATCTACGGCTGCAGATGAAATCAATGCATGTTTAAAATCATCGTATTTATCGAGACATGTAAACACGCTTACACTTACCACAAACGTACGTGTTCAACTACAGAACGATCCGTCAGCAGCTGAATTTTCACACCAATTACTGAAAATGGGAAATGACCCAATGTCTGTCGATCCAACAGGAATGATAACATTGCCTAACAATTTCTGCACTTTTGCACAGTCTAAAGAGGCATTGATACAGAGTGTATTTCCAAACATAGTTCAACACTACAAAAACAATGCTTGGCTCAGCGAAAGAGCAATTTTAGCTGGGAAAAATAAGGACGTAAATGATATAAATGTAGCTATTTTGGATCAAATACCTGGTGACATAGTTGCATATAAGTAAGTCAATGGCCACTATTTACTGATCAAGATGATGTCGTAAATTATGCAACTGAATTCTTAAACTCACTCGATTTGCCAGGCCTACCACCTCATAATTTACGATTAAAAATTGGAGCACCGATTATTATGCTGCGCAACATTAATGTGCCACGACTTTGCAACGGTACCAGACTTTGAAAGGGAAGTACAAAGAAGGAGAAGACGTTTTGATACCCAGAATTCCACTGATTCCAACGGATTTACCATTCGATTTCAAACGTTTGCAGTTCCCTATTCACCTTGCCTTCGCTATGACAATTAATAGGCGCAAGGGCAGTCTCTACAAATGTGCGGCATTAATTTAGGTAACCCAATTTTTTCTCATGGACAATTGTATGCAGCTTGCTCACGAGTAGGCAAACCATCGTCATTATTCATTTACGCGAAAGATGGAAAAACCAAAAACGTTGTCTACCAAAAAGTGTTACAATAAAGTTCGAATGAAATTGCATCAAAGAATTTGCTTTGTTTCGTATTAATTTTATTCTCTTTCAGCAAATCATTGAATTTATCGCCTAGCGAAGTGGGCGAGGGTACGCTAGTCTATCTTTATATATATATTTCTTATGTTCGTGTGTTTGTCACTGAACTCCTCCTAAACGACTGAACCGATTTTGATGAAATTTTTTGTGTGTGTTCAATGGGATTCGAGAATGGTTTAGATTCACAATTTGGTCTCCTGGAAAATGTTTTTTTAATTAATTTTTTAATAATAAGTAGTTGTTAATTTTGGAATGTTTCACATTGGATCCGATAGACTGCGCTATCATCGCAGCGTTAAATATTAAATAATACTTTATTTCAATTTCAGTCTGTCCCGACAGTTGGCGCTGCGATCGAATTGAGAGAAATATTTTGTTATTATTGCGTTATTTAAACATCGTGCTGAATCAAATATTAAATCAACAGTTACTAATTGTTAAAAAAGTTTTGAAGTGTGCATAAAAAACAATACATTTTGCGACTTTAGTGCAGAATCGAAGTGAGTATATTTCTTATGAATTTTTTTATGAAATTTACACGTGCGTTGATTAATTACCACTCTAACCTATAAATTTATTTGTGTTTTATACGCGCCATTAATTTCTAACTGTTAGAAGACTTAGTGAAAAATAAAATGATAGAAATGAATAAAAAAAATAGAAAAAATTTATGAATATGAGTAAAAAAGCATAAAATGAAATATTAGAAATTTAGAATCTGTGTCGATTAAAAATTCGTCCAAATAAAAATCCGTGCAAATAAAGAGACAAACCTTACAAGTGAATAAATAAAAATCCATAAAATTAATAAATTCAATAAAAGTTAAATTTCATAGACAACATATGGAGCTTCTTTGTGTTATCCATAAAATTATACTTTTATTTAATTGTTTGATTAAACGGATTTTTATAAATTTACTTTCAATATTTGCCTCTTGATTCACACGGATTTTTATGTGGACAGATTTTTCATCGCTATAGAGTTTATAATAATGAATATTTTATTATATGCTTTTTTACTTATATATTCATTTCTTTAAAGAAGTTTTTTTTATTCATCTACATTTAATGATACAGATTGTATTTAGATGGATTTTTATTTTTCACTTAATTTCGAAACAGTCAGAAATTAATGACGCAGATAGTAGCTCATTAATTTCATAATGAATTTTTTACATTATTTTTATATTCGTTGTGCATTATTTTATAGTATTTTTCTTTTACAGAAAAATGCCACGTCTTCGTGGAAGAGCGAAAAATATTGGTCGACGTACTCGGAATGCGCAATTGGTCCATGATCGTCGATTAAATAGATCAGTTGAAGAACTCTTGACGGATAATGTAAATTCCAGAGATCAAGTTGCATGTTCACGAGCAAATGAAAATTCAGAGCAACGCGTTCGACGTCTTCATGCTAATACATTAAGACAACGAGAGGCACGTCAACGACTGACCGACGCACAGAGAGAACATCAAAATCGGCAAGTGCTCGAAAATCGAACATTGACACGAGCATCACTTAGTCGTCTCGCGTTTGAATATGATCCTAAAATAGACTATTCGTCACATGCACTAATCACGATAGGTAGTATGGACAAAGAGTGTAAATATTGTCATGCTTTTAAGTACAAAGGTGAATCGGTTGGTTTATGTTGTGCGTCTGGAAAAATTTCACTGCCATCGCTAAATCCACCACCAGAACCTTTAAAAATACTTTTAGCCGGAACCACATCTCAATCGAAATTGTTTTTGCGGAAAATTCGTAAATTTAATTCATGCTTTCAAATGACATCATTTGGAGCAACAAAAATCGTCCATAATGAAGATGGTTGTAATTTTGAATCTACATTCAAGATTCAAGGTCAGGTATACCACCAAATTAGTTCATTGCTTCCAATGCCTGATGCCGATCCAAAATTTCTACAAATTTACTTTATGGGCGATGAGGAGCAACAATCACATACACGCTGTGTTTACAACCATATAGAGCAGATGGAAGAACGAGAAATTGTGGATATTTTACAAACGTTTTTGCAAAATCATAACCAATTGATACGATTGTTCAAGACTCTTTCTAACAGACTGCAAAACGACAAGTACGTCATTGTCATTAAAGCAGACAAAGTGCCCTATGGCGAACACGCAGGTACATATAATGTTCCAACTATTAATGAAGTTGCAGTTGTTATGGCTGGTGACCCATGTGAACGGCGAGACATTCGCATACAACGCAGAGATGATACGGTGCAAATAATTCAAGACAATCATCGTTCTTACGATGCTTTGCAGTATCCATTGATATTTTGGGAAGGAGAAGATGGATATTATATCAATATTAAACAAAGGAATCCAACTACAGGTACAATTCATAGATTATCTAACAATTATTTTTTTTTCTAAATCCATAATTTCTGTTTATCTCATAAATATATTTATTTGCAGGTGAAGAACTGAACAAGAAAGTTAGTGCTATGAACTTTTACGCATATCGACTAATGATTCGTGCTAATGAAGACAATAACATTCTCCGATGCAGACAGCTATTTCATCAATACATTGTCGATATGTATGTAAAAATCGAAAGTGAGAGATTACGATACATAAAATTTAATCAAGCAAAACTTCGTGCTGAGGAGTACATTCATTTGCATGACGCCGTAATCGGTAACGTAGATGCAACGAATAACATCAACAATATCGGGACCGCATATATTCTCCCGTCATCATACATTGGTAGTCCGCGCCATATGCAGGAATACATTCAAGATGCCATGACCTACGTACGTGCATACGGCCGACCAGATCTTTTTATTACATTTACGTGTAATCCAAACTGGGATGAAATTAAAAATTTGCTGTTGCCAGGTCAAACATCGATGCACCGTCATGATGTCACTGCACGTGTTTTTAAACAAAAATTAAAATCTTTGATGAATTTAATTACTCATCACTCGGTATTTGGTGAAACACGTTGTTGGCTTTACTCGGTTGAATGGCAAAAACGAGGCTTACCTCATGCGCATATTTTAATTTGGTTGGTGGATAAAATACGCCCAGAAGAAATTGACAAAATTATTTCAGCGGAAATTCCAGATCTGAACATTGATCAAGAATTGTTTGACATTGTTACTACTAATATGATCCATGGTCCATGTGGTACTCTAAACATAATGTCACCATGTATGGATAATGGAAAATGTACAAAGCGTTTTCCAAAACCATGTGAAACTGATACTATCACTAATATTGATGGCTATCCATCTTACCGACGTAGAGACGTAGACAATGGTGGTCAATCATATGAATTACGTCTGTCAAATGGTGTAATAGTAGATATTGATAATCGCTGGGTAGTCCCATATTCACCATTGCTGTGCCAAACCTACAAAGCGCACATTAACGTCGAACTATGCAGTTCAGTGAAGTCGATCAAATACATTTGTAAGTATGTTCACAAAGGTAGTGATAAAGCTATATTTGCTGTTCAAAATATAAACGACAATGACGAAATAACACGTTATCAAATGGGTCGATACATAAGTAGCAACGAAGCTATTTGGCGCATTTTTACGTTTCCTATCCATGAAAGGGATCCTGCTGTGATACATTTGTCTGTGCATCTTGAAAACGGACAACGTGTTTACTTCACAGAAGAGACTGCACTACAACAGGCTTTAACGGCTCCAAAAACAACTCTTACTGAATTTTTTAAACTTTGTAGTCGACAAGATGTTGTTGGTCAATTCGCAAGGACATTAATATACGCTGATGTTCCTAAATTTTTTATATGGAATAAACAATCAAAAAATTGGGAACCGCGGAAACGAGACACTCCAGTCTCAGGATTCGCTGACTTATTTATGACAAATACGTTAGGTCGATTATATACAGTTCATCCGAAGCAACGCGAATGTTTTTTTTTGCGTTTATTACTGGTTAACATTCCTGGACCAACGTCCTTCCAATATTTGCGAAAAGTCAATGGTATTTTGTACGACACTTTCTTCGATGCGTGTAGAGAGTTACATTTATTGGAGGATGATAACCATTGGGACCTCACACTTGCAGATGCAGCACTGAGCTCATCTCCACAACAAATCCGGCAATTATTTTCAATAATATTAACAACGTGTTTTCCGTCTGACGCATCTGCTCTGTGGAACAAATATAAAGATTCAATGAGTGAAGATATTTTGCATCGGACTAGAATTGCTAATCAAAATCTTAATATTGAATTCTCCGCTGAAATATACAACGAATCATTAATAATGATTGAGGATATTTGTATTCTTATTTCGAACATGCCGCTCATCCATTTCGGAATGCCAGCGCCGAACCGCCCAGCGGTAGATATCATCAATAGCGATGTTCAACGTGAACACCAGTTCGATAAAACTTCTTTGGCTACTTTTGTTGCTAATAATGAACAATTGCTTACTGCTGAACAACGAAATGTATATGATGAAATTGACGTATCAATTACAGCACAACAAGGTGGTTTCTTTTTTTTGGACGCACCAGGTGGCACTGGTAAAACATTTCTCATCTCACTGATACTTGCGCGCATTCGATCACAAAATCATATTGCGTTGGCCGTTGCTTCATCAGGTATTGCAGCAACGTTACTTGATGGTGGACGGACTGCCCATTCAGCACTAAAATTACCTTTGAATGTTCATACAAATCCTGAAGCAATATGTAACATAAAGAAGCATTCAGGCATGGCTGAAGTTTTGAGAAAATGCAAAATTATTATCTGGGATGAATGTACAATGGCCCACAAGCATTCGCTCGAAGCTCTCGACAGGTCTCTGAAAGATATCAGAAATAATGCTCGGCTTTTCGGTGGTGCTCTACTTCTGCTGTCTGGTGATTTCAGACAAACACTACCAGTCATTCCACGTGCGACATATGCAGACCAAATAAACGCATGTTTGAAAGAATCTTATTTATGGCGAAGTGTCACTAAATTATGCCTTACTCTTAATATGCGCGTTCAACTTCAGAATGATCCATTAGCATCAGGATTCGCTGAACAATTGTTAAACATTGGCAACGGTAAAATTCCATTGTATGAAGATACACAATATATTCGACTACCAGAGAATTTTTGCAACATGGTGGCTACCAAAGATGAGTTAATAGAAAGTATCTTTCCAGATTTGAAACATAATTATACTAATCATGTATGGCTGCGAGAGCGAGCTATTTTAGCCGCAAAAAATTTAGATGTTGACGCCATCAACTTTAAAATACAACAGTCATTGCCTGGTGATGAAATTATATTTAAATCGATTGACACGGTTGTTGATCCTGACGAAGTTGTCAACTATCCTGTAGAGTTTCTAAATTCACTAGATTTATCCGGAATGCCACCGCATAATTTGCGGCTGAAAATTGGCTCACCTATAATTTTGCTTCGAAATTTAAATGCCCCAAAATTGTGTAATGGCACGCGATTAGTTGTAAAAAAAATCATGGGCAACATTCTCGAAGCCACTATTTTAAGTGGAAAATTCCAAGATGAAGTTGTACTTCTACCACGGATCCCAATGATTCCTTCAGATTCACCTATACCATTCAAACGTTTACAATTTCCAATCTGCTTGGCATATGCTATGACTATAAATAAGTCACAAGGCCAAACAATGACAATTTGTGGCTTAGATTTAGAAAATCCGTGTTTTTCTCACGGCCAATTATATGTTGCGTGTTCTAGAGTTGGAAAACCATCGAATTTGTTTATTTATACACCTCAAGGCTTAACCAAAAATATTGTACATCCAATCCCATTACGATAAATTAAGTTTTTGTAAATTAAAAAATATATGTTATAAATAAAATAGTTTTAGTGAAATCTTTTTCACCTTGAATTAAAAAATGTTGAAATTTTTATTTACGAAGCTGCTATTGCCACATTCCACGGCTAATATTCGTGTCTGTAATCAGTCGTTTCATTGGCTTAAAATTTTCCGTAACTCTCAGAAATATCCATGTCTATAATCAAATACATATAGTGACTGCTATTATTTATTTCACGGATTTTGTCAGTGGAGTGTGACAATAAACACATCTTTTTCCTAACACAGCGTCGACATTACATTTCACTAATATGGATACACATACTCACACGCTATCGATTGGTCGAATTGTGATACACGTATATGTAATGACGTAAGATATTGTAATAATTTTTTAATAATAATTTTCATCAAAACGGTCCAGATTGTTGTAGCTTAATAATAACGTTTGAAATTTCCGAATTAAAGACGTGTGTACAGGACAACGTCTGTCGGGTCCGCTAGTCTATATATATAAATGTGAAAATCTGTCCCTATGTTCGCTTATAACTCGAGAATGGCTGAACGGATTTATCTTATCTTGGTCTTGAATTATTCGTGGAGGTCTAGGGAAGGTTTAAAAGGTGAGAAAAATTCGAATAATTGCCGGGAAAATGGTCAAAACGTGGACCCGGGTAACCTTCGGATGTGTATATACAATATGGGTATCAAATGAAAGCTGTTGGTGAATGCTTTAGTTCAGAGTATTTTTCATGCCGCTCCGTGACTAGGGTCTCGAGATAGAGACCAAAACGTGGACCCTAGAATGTGTTTGTACAATATGAATATCAAATTGAAGCTGTTGGTGAATGCTTTAGTACAGAGTATTTTTCATGCCGCTCCGAGACTGGGGTCTCGAGATATAGGTCAAAACGTGGGCCCGGGTAACCTTCGGATGTGTATATACAATATGGGTATCAAATGGAAGCTGTTCGTGAATGCTTTAGTTCAGAGTATTTTTCATGCGGCTCCGTGAATAGGGTCCCGAGATAGAGACCAACACGTGGACCCTAGAATGTGTTTGTACAATATGGATATCAATTGGAAGCTGTTGGAGAATGCTTTAGTACAGAGTATTTCTCATGCCGCTCCGTGACTGGGGTCTCGAGATATAGGTCAAAACGTGGACCCGGGTAACCTTCGGATGTGTATATACAATATGGGTATCAAATGGAAGCTGTTGGTGAATGCTTTAGTTCAGAGTATTTTTCATGCCGCTCCGTGAATAGGGTCTCGAGATAGAGACCAACACGTGGACCCTAGAATGTGTTTGTACAATATGGATATCAATTCGAAGCTGTTGGTGAATGCTTTAGTACAGAGTATTTTTCATGCCGCTCCGTGACTAGGGTCTCGAGAGATAGGTCAAAACGTGGACCCGGGTAACCTTCGGATGTGTATGCACAATATGGGTATCAAATGGAAGCTGTTGGTGAAAGCTTTAGTACAGAGTAGTTTTCATGCCGCTCCGTGTCTAGGGCCTCGAGATAGAGACCAACACGTGGACCCGGGTAACCTTCGGATGTGTATGTACAATATGGGTATCAAATGGAAGCTGTTGGTGAAAGCTTTAGTACAGAGTAGTTTTCATGCCGCTCCGTGACTAGGGCCTCGAGATAGAGACCAACACGTGGACCTTAGAATGTGTTTGTACAATATGGATATCAATTGGAAGCTGTTGGTGAATGCTTTAGTGCAGTGTATTTTTCATGCCGCTCCGTGACTGGGGTCTCGAGATATAGGTCAAAACGTGGACCCGGGTAACCTTCGGATGTGTATGTACAATATGGGTATCAAATGGAAGCTGTTAGTGAATGCTTTAGTTCAGAGTATTTTTCATGCCGCTCCGTGACTAGGGTCTCGAGATAGAGACCAAAACGTGGTATTGAATAAATAAATAAATAGTATGAGAATAAAGAAATAAATAATATGAAAACCATATCTTTTCTGTTCTAAACCATATCTATTCTATTTTAGTGTGCCCAGCGAAGCGGGCCGGGTTTGCTAGTAATACAATAAAAACAATACTGTTTTTTCGTGAACACAAGTGAACACAAAATTCTAAATTTTTTACGTTGTTTGTTTAGAATTTTTTTAGAAAAAAAGTAAACTTTTTGGTTTTGAGGAAATTTGTTTATTGTTGCTATTTGTGAAAGCATAGATATTTGTAAGTATTTGACTATAATCCTAAAAGTTAATGGAATACCACTATGACACATAGAAAACATTTTTTCAAAGGGGTGTTTTTCGAAAATTATAAAAAAAATTGTTTTCAAAAATTTTGAAGAAATAAAGTAAAATAAAAAAATTTCGAAAGCATGAAATTTTTTAAAAACCAAATTTTCCTCAAAAAGATAAAAGAAATTTCTTCGAAGAGGTGTTTTTCTAAAATTACAAAAAAAAAATTTCAAAAATTTTAAACAAATAAAATAAAATAAAACTTTTTCAAGGGTATGAAATTTTGTCAAAACAAAATTTTCTGAAAACCAAACAAAATTAAAAAAAAATGGTGTTTTCAAAGCATTTCATATTCCACTATTAATAGAGAATACATCTTTTCGAGGGGGTGTTTTTCAAAGCGGAAAAAAATCTTTTTTAACAAATCAATTTAAACTTTTACAAAAGTATGAAATTTTTTCAAGAACAAAATTTCCTCAAAAACGTTAAATTAAAAAAAAAAATGTTTTTTCAAAATATTTAATTTTCAGCAATTAACTGAGAAGAAATTTGTTAGAGCGAAGTGTTTTTCAAAACTTCAAAAAACACTTTTTAATCAAAAAAAAAATAAACCTTTTTTCAAAAACAGCAGGAATGATAACATTGCCTAACAATTTCTGCACTTTTGCACAGTCTAAAGAGGCATTGATACAGAGTGTATTTCCAAACATAGTTCAACATTACAAAAACCATGATTGACTCAGCGAAAGAGCAATTTTAGCTGGGAAAAATAAGGACGTCAATGATACAAATTCAGCTATTTTAGATTAAATACCTGGTGACATAGTTGCGTATAAGTCAATGGACACTATTACTGATCAAGATGAGGTCGTAAATTATCCAACTGAATTCTTAAACTCACTCGATTTGTCAGGCTTACCACCTCATAATTTACGATTAAAAATTGGAGCACCGATTATTATGCTGCGCAATAGTAATGTGCCCCGACTTTGCAATAGTAATGTGCGACCAGACTCACTGTGAAGAAGCTAATGGGTAACGTTATCGAAGCAACAATTTTGAAAGGGAAGTACAAAGGAGAAGACATTTTGATATCCTGAATTCCACTGATTCCAGCGGATTTACCATTCGATTTCAAACGTTTGCAGTTCCCTATTCGCCTTGCCTTCGCTATGAGAATTAATAAGGCGCAAGGACAGTCTCTACAAATGTGCGGTATTAATTTAGAATACCCAATTTTTTCTCATGGACAATTGTATGTTAGCTTGCTCACGAGTTGGCAAACCATCGTCATTATTCACGCGAAAGATGAAAAAACCAAAAACGTTGTCTACCAAAAAGTGTTACAATAAAGTTTGAATGAAATTGTATCAAAGAATTTGCTTTGTTTCGTATTAATTTTATTCTCTTTCAGCAAATCATTGAATTTATCGTCTAGCGAAGCGGGTGAGGGTACGCTAGTAGATACATAATATATATTGTTATTTTAATGTCGGTGGTGCATTTTGGGCTTGGGTCTCGCTGTGAATTCGTCTCCATTTCGCGAAGGAGCATTTTTTTAATACCGCGTAAATTTTTGTATCCCATACTTACAATATGGATACCTATATTCGTTTAGTCGACGCCGTGACGGAATTCGAAGCCGACTTTAATGGCACTCCGTCAAGTGACCATTCGAAGTTTTCACTACGGATCCAACAGGAGTTGAAAGCAATGTGGGAAAAGGCCAAAGCAGCGTACGACCACTTGCTTTCAACAGAAACTCCTTCTCCTAAGGATCTTGCCGCGATCAAGAAAAGGAATAAAATATGTTACCACACATATTTGCGCGGCATGTCGACGATGGCTGACCTCTCTGCGAGGCTGGAAAAGGCAGACCGGGAAGGCGAAGAACTAGCAGTACGCGAACTTAATGTTCACCTTCCCCCGTGCGATACGGACGTTTTCAAAGGCGACTACGTATCTTGGCCAACATTCCGCGATATGTTCACGGCCATATACATTTTAAATAAGCGCCTTACCCCGGTCGAAAAGCTGTTCCACCTCAATCAGAAAACGCAGGGTGAAGCCAGAGACATCGTGAGGAAGTGCCCGCTCACTAATGACGGGTTTGCTACGGCGTGGAAAAATCTCTGCGAAAGGTACGAGAACAAACGGATTCTGGTGAACACGCAGCTGAAGATCCTGTTTAACCTACAGTCAATCGAAACTGAATGTGGCAGTTCGGTAAAAAAACTTCAACGAGACATTAATAATTGCATTTCCTCCTTACAGAACTACCAAATTGACATTTCAAACTGGGATGCAATTATTACATATTTATGCTCCACGAAATTGCCAGAAAGTACTCTATCACTTTGGGAACAAACGATAGAGAATAAATCTGAAATTTCAAAGTGGACAGACATGGACAAATTCCTTTCCAACAGGTTTCAGACACTTGAAACAGTGTCAGGCTTGAAAGGAATTAAAGCCTATAAAGCGCTCAAGGCGCAAAGCTTACAACATTTCACGGAAACTACACCAAAAAGGATGGGTAACTTTCAGGTAAGTGTCGCCAAACATATGTGCAAATTATGTGTCACTGACGACCACAAATTGCAAAGTTGCCCAAAGTTCCGGAAGTTAAAGGTCACCGATCGAATCGCGTGCGTCAAGAGCAACAACTGTTGCTTGAACTACCTGTCGTCAGGACATACGGTGTCTAGATGTACGAGCTCGTATAACTGCAGCACATGTCACTCAAGACACAACACGCTCCAGCACATTACAGCAGTTCAACCAAAAGCAGCAGCTCTTAAGGAAAACAGAGATCCCGCTGATGACCTGCCCTCAACATCCAAGGAGGCCCTAAAACGACTCGATTCCAATAGGCCAAAGGATAGCAGAACACATAATTTTAAATCGTGCTATTCCAATACTGACAAAGGGGTTCTACTAGGAACAGCCATGGTGAATATATTCCACAATAATGTTAATTTTACAGAACGAGCTCTGATCGATTCTGGTTCTGAGTGTTCGTTCATCACTGAACGCCTCAAACGTAGAATCAACCTGCCATCTAAACGCTTGCATGCCCAAGTCTCGGGCATCAACAATTCAATATCTGCGCAGGTAAGACAAGCGTGCTCATTACAACTGCGGTCGCCTATCGACACTTTTGTAAAAATAAACACAATTGAGCTAGTTTTGCCGCAATTAACTGGAAATCTGCCAACTTGCCTAGTAAGCGCAATGACAAGGCAAGCATTTCCAGATCTCACTTTGGCGGATAAGAGGTTCTTCGTCAATGAACCAGTGGACCTTGTCCTTGGCGGAGACATTTATCCCCAAATTATTTTAAGCGGCTTGAAGAAAAATGTACTAAGTACACTTCTTGCCCAAGAGACTGTATTCATGTGGATACTAACTGGTCGAGCCGAAACAGTCAATCCACCAAATAAGATAGTTTCTCTTTTCAGCGAAGTCACACTGGACAAGCAACTAGCTGCCTTTTGGGAATTGGAAGACATCCCAAGAAAAGAAAGACAGACTGAAGATGACGTGTATTGCGAGGAGTTATATCGGACCACTACGCAGCGCAACCAAGATGGAAAGTATGTCGTCACCTTACCCTTCAAACGGGATTTTCCATCAAACATCAAGCTGGGACCATCACTCAAGAGCGCCTGCTCTCAATTCTTCCGGAATGAGACGCGTCTCGCGAAAAATCCGTCCCTGGAAAAGGAATATACTAGAGTGGTGGCAGAATATGAAACGCTAGGTCATATGAACAAAATCACAACCAACATACCTGCAGATGCAACTGACCATTATTTTTTACCTCATCATGCCGTCATGAAGGAAGAGAGCACCTCCACCAAAGTGCGCGTGGTATTTAACGCCTCATGCCCGACTGCCAATGGAACGAGCCTCAACGACGTCCTTCATCCAGGTCCGGTATTGCAAGCAGATATGACTGTCCTGATCCTCCGCTGGAGATTATACAAGTATGTCTTCAACAGCGATATCGAAAAGATGTACCGTCAGATAATGGTAAGCAATACACATACTAAATATCAGCGAATAGTTTTTCGCACTTGCCCGAAATACCCAATTAGTCTATACGAATTAAAGACTGTTACTTTCGGCATAAATTGTGCTCCTTATCTTGCGATAAGGACATTACTTCAATTAGCTGATGATGTTGAAAACTCCTTTCCAACAGCATCAAACATACTTCGAAAATGCATGTATGTTGACGACGTTCTTGCCGGGGGTCATAGTATCGACTCTGCAATAACAGCCAGAGACGAAATTAAGCAAGTTTTGCAGTCCGCTGGATTTCCATTGCGAAAATGGAATGCGAGATGGAATGCGAGATGGAATGCTCATTGCGACCATTTTTATTTTATGACAAAGCCAATAAAAAACCATGATGTTCTTACGAAAAGAGAAATCCTCTCGGCAATCGGCAAACTTTTTGATCCACTAGGGTGGCTCGCCCCAATAATAATTACCGCCAAGATTATTATGCAAAACATTTGGTTAGAAGGCACTGATTGGGACGACACCGTATCTGCGGTCACATTAGACCGCTGGCAGACATTTATGCAGAATTATGGGGAAATTGATAATATCCGCATACCTCGTTGGGTGCACTATTCACCAGCAGACGGCGCCGAAATCGATGGGTTCTGCGACGCTTCGGAAAAGGCATATGCGACTGCTGTCTACTTGCGTGTGAAGAAACAGGATCAAGTATACCTCAACCTACTCCTCGCGAAAACCAGAGTGGCACCTGTTAAGACGATATCCCTTCCCCGTTTGGAACTATGTGGTGCCGTCCTATTAGCGGATATTATAGAAACTGTCACCGTAAATCTCAGCCTAGCACACTTGGATGTTCATCTGGGGACAGATTCGACAATCGTCCTCGCATGGATTCGCAAACCGCCCTGCTCGTGGTCAACCTTTGTGGCACATCGAGTAACCAAAATAGTAGAAAAGGTAGGAAACAATAACTGGCGTCATGTGGACTCGGCATCAAATCCAGCAGACTTAGCAAGCAGAGGACTTCCGGCCAAGGAACTGGTTCACAATTCTTTGTGGTGGCAGGATCCTTCTTACCTACAAGAAGACAAATCACGATGGCCGACATCAGAATGCAACTATGAAACAACGATGAAAGGGAAAAAGGTAAAGGTATGTTCAACAACAACAATCAATTTCAGCGATATTCTTGACCATTTTTCCAATTTTCCAAGGGCTTTGAAAGTTTTATCATATATTATGAGATTCTCTCAAAGAACCCACCCTAATACGAAGATTGCATTTCAAGCAAAGTCTTGCTTAATTTCACCTGATGAAATTAAAGTAACGACACAACGCTTAATCATAAACAGTCAAAAGCAATATTACGGTGGAGAATACGCGAAATTGAAACAAAAGAAAACAGTTGACAAAAAAAGTGAGATATTGGCTCTCAACCCATTCCTCGATAAAGATGACATCATGAGGGCAGGCGGTCGTCTGGCCGCTTCCCTCAACTTATCATATAACGAACGTCATCCTATTACCCTTCCATACAACAGCAGGTTATCTCGCCTTATAACAAAATTCATTTACGAAATATCACTGCATGGCGAAAATCAGCTGATATTGCGTTTAATTCGAACGCAGTACTGGATTCCGCGAGTTAAAAATATGATCCGATCCATCAACCATAATTGTAAGATCTGCACGATCTATAAAAAACGATCGCAAACCCAACTCATGGGAATCCTTCCTCAGGTACGCACCACCTTTTCGCGTGCGTTCACTAATACAGGTGTAGAATTCGCAGGTCCATTTGACATCAAAAGCTTCCGCGGCAGAGGATGTCGCATTTACAAAGGCTACGTCTGTCTATTTATCTGTTTCGCCACCAAAGCTATCCATTTAGAGGCCACCAATGACCTAAGTGCCCCATCCTTTCTAGCAGCCTTCTCGAGATTCGTTGCTAGACGAGGATGTCCAAAAAATGTTTACTCCGACAATGGTACCAACTTTGTAAGAGCTTCACGATCTTTACGATCAGAATTTAAAGCGTTTATTGCGGCTGCACGCAATAACACGCTTTCAAAATATGCCCACCAGGCATTAACATGGCACTTCATACCTGCAGCAGCCCCTCATATGGGCGGACTGTGGGAAGCAGGTGTGAAAAGCTTCAAAGCCCACTTCAAAAATACATCCTCTGGTCTGAAATACACTTTCGAGGAGTTTAATACCCTCTTATGCCGAATTGAGTCCTGTCTCAATTCGCGACCCTTAAGTCCCTCTTCAAATGAGCCATCTGATCTAGAGCCTCTCACACCTGGTCACTTTCTGGTTGGCGGACATCTCTTAGCTCCGCCAGAAATAGAAACCAGCGAGAATCCTGCCTCAATTGTTAATCGGTGGCAGAAATTGAAAGCACTCCATCAAACCTTCTGCAAACGATGGAAAAGGGAATTCCTCATCGAATTGCAAAAACGCACAAAGTGGACACATCAAAAACCTAACATCAAGGTAGGAGACCTTGTCGTCATTAAAGAGGACAACCTACCACCAAACGAATGGGGAATGGGACGAGTAGTAAAATTACATCCTGGATCCGACAATCAGGTACGCGTCGTGGACATCACAACCCAAAGGGGACAGGTGACTAGACCACTAGTCAAACTGGTCCTGCTTCCTCCTTACTCAGAAGAAACGGAAAAATCCACACCCACACCCTCAACGTAATATCTTAATATCTTCCAATACCTACCTAGTAGAAACAAATCTCACTTCGCGACTCACCCTTTATTAGAAGGTGATTGACATCACCACACTGTTATACCAGAGAATGTTAATGCAATGAGAAGGTGCAAATGTTATTGTGAGCTTTTTTTAGTACAATTGAGATTTGAAAGATTTGTAATAAGGTCATTTAGCACACCGAGTTTATAGACACCTCACTGACTTTTGCCCACACAAAGAAATCAAATACACATGCGCACTAGTGAACGATCGTGGTTAGTGGGGCGTGGTTAGTGATAGTTTAACGACCACGCGTGGCGGTTACGTGAAGGGTAACCTGACCGCCACTCTTCTTGCTGGGGAGTTTCTTCCTAACAAGTGCAAAAACAATTCTGCTCTATGTATGCATATATACCGACTTTATGTCCTAGCATATATACATACATACATATATACCTACTTGCCTTCTAAACTTCCTACAAAATAATTGTATTCATATGTTACTACATCCATGCACGTTCATACATTCAAGCATACATATACATATGCGCGAGCACAGCGCTCCCTTCTTGCTTCCGTGTACTTTTGTCTTTCACCAGTCGATATTCCTAATATTGTACTTACAAAAACACAATACAGGTATCCCTTGTATAACGCGGTCTTATACAACGTGGTTTCGATATAACGCGATTTGGAAAAATTAGGTTTCAGTACAACGCGAAATTTAGGATTATATAACGCGAAGGGGAAAATACATAATTATAAAATCTGGTAACACTAATTTGCGTACCACATATTTATAATATGTAATGTATTTTTAATGTAAACCGGGAATTACCCTTTTTTGCCTTAGATAGATAGAATAGATATTAATCTAGCACCTTATAACGAAATTGAAAAGGAGCTTAAAAAAACCACCCACCAAAAACTGATAACAGATTTCGCAATTATAAAACCAGTAGAAGAACCGCAAGGTCCCACAACTAGTTTCTTATCCAATAGCGAAAACTATGTTGAAGAAATATCTTCTAATGAAGCTATGGCTCCCCCAAAACGCCCACGTGCAAAGATCTTTGAAGACAGTGAAACAGATTAATTACCATATGAAGTTTGAAGAATAACAATAAAGTTTTTAATAAACCTTTAATTTGTTTTAGTTTATTTTAAAATTTTTTGTTTTGTGTTTTTAATTGTGTAAGAAAGTCTGAACTTTAGTATTGAGTTGAAATATATGTGCATCTGTTATTTTGTATGTATTTTATTTAAAAAAAACCTATTGGAACATAACCCCCAAATTTATATGAAAACTATGTTTTAGATAACGCGGAATTACATAACGCGCAATTCTTCTGGAACGTAACTATCGCGTTATTCGAGGGATACCTGTACTTTGATAGACGCAAAAGCAACAGCAAGCATAACGCGATGGCCGCTTTGCCACCACACATTCTAAAATGTTCTAGAACACAACAAAAACACATACCTCACATGCGCATGTCGCCCAAAGCTAAAATCTAAGCCTAGCGACTACAAAAACAAAATACATTCGTAGACGCAGTCGCAGCGGCCATGATTCTATCAGCGACGGCGCTGAACAATTTAGAACAAAAACAAAAAGTTCATTCATAAGTTCGAGCTCATATTTCAATTTCATTCATAAAACGACCCGCCATATGCCAATTTTCGCGACCATTCGAAAATAGTCAATATTGGAATATTTCGCGTGGAATTATTTGCCAATATTTGATAAATCTTAAATTTTTGTCATGTCGAGTGGCCGCTCCTCCGTATGTATGTATGCACCCTTATATGTATGTAAATATGTCTTCTAACTGTGCGACAGTCGAGAGTTAATGCGACTTACAGCGAATCACACATTGCTGTCCGCAAAGCCGCATATATGTACCTTATGATCAGAAAGTACCGGGAATGTTTAAATTAAACAAAACAGAGTTAAATTTAAGGCAAATTTATATTATCTCCTTCAAAATTTGACCCGTCTGAAGCAACACACATGTGCCAACGTTTAACCCAGTCCTCCAAACACCCCCGGCAGGTCGATTTGTATTCTCTTTGATCAGTGCGATGGCGCGTTATCATCATGCAAAATCTGAGAATTGTTTGCTCACATTTCCGGGGGTTTCCAACACACAGCTTCTCTCTAAGGTTTCAAAACGGATAAATAATATTTTCTATTGACTGTCTGACCTCATGGAAGGTACTCATGGTGGACTATGCCTTGGCAATCGAAGGAAACAGTCAACATCACCTTCCCGGTTCTTTTTGCTCATAGGGTATACATATCCCATCTTTTCACTGACGGACAAGAAGACGGTCGCAGTTGCTGTTTTTTATATGCATACATTTTGCGTTCGTTGAAAGTTTGTATATATTTGTATACATATGCGTGTATGCGCGTTTGGCTTTCTGGATGCATCCATGGATATTAGAATATTTTCTCATCAATATGTGTATGTAAGTAGTTCAGATTTGACTGAAGAGATTAAATATAGGAATGCATATTCATATGATTGCCTTTATGGCTGTTTTAGATATAAATTAATTCAAAAGAAGTATGAATAATGTTATATAGAAAATAAATTTCTAAATAACAGGTATTAGAAAAACCTGAATACACTATTTTAAATCAATTCTAATTAAACCAAATATAAAAAATGAAATATCGAACAAAAAACCGCGTACAGGATTTGAACCTGAGTCAAAATTGAGACTATGTACCGCACACACAACACGTCTTTCACGATTGCGCTAATCTATAATCACCAACGAACTTTTCTAAATCACTCATTTATTCGATTCGCAGTTTTATATGCACATATTCTGCGTTAGTTGAAAGTTTTATATGCATACATATGTACACATGGCAGAAAAAGTCTGCGTTCACCCACTGTTATAAAGTATTAAAATAATTTAACGTGTTTATCTTAAAACTCTCAGTTATTTCTTTTCACTTATTTCAAAGAAAATTATTCATAGAGGTTATGAACAAAATTTTTTGGAGTTTGAGCTGCGTCGTGTTCAGATAACGGGATTGTAGTACAGTTACTTAAATAGGCTAAGCAGAAAAAGTGTGCGTTCATTTCGAATAGTGACGATTATTTGCATGGCAATTACGTTAAATTAAATTTTAAATCATTCATGTAGTTGACGCGGTTAAGAACAAATCTAAAGAGGGGAAAATTGGTATTAGAAATACATTTTTTGTTACTATGGACCAAAGGCGAAAAGAAATAGATATTGGTGAAAGGAAAATCATTGTAAGTTTGTGGCAAAATAGTAAGAGCTATCGGGAAATCGCGAAAATTGTTGGGAGGCAATACTCCTCAGTCCAAAGAGTGATAAACAACTTCAAGCAAACGAATTGTTTGGAGTCTAAGCCTCGTTCTGGGCGTCCAAAAAAACTGACGGAAAGAGAAGAACGCAACATAACTATTCTTGTGAATTCTAATCCACGACTAACAGCAAGCCGGATTTCAAAAGACATAGAAGTAAAATACCAAAAGATAGTACATCCAGATACAGTAAGAAAAATTCGAAAAAGAATCGGATTTCACGGCAAAGTGGCCCGAAAAAACCCCTTCATATCGCGAGTAAATCGACTTAAGCGGATGGCTTTCGCCAAGGAATACATAAACAAGCCACCTGAGTTTTGTAATAGTGTGATTTTTTCAGATGAGGGCAAGTTTTGCATTTTCGGGATAAAAAGTCGTAAAATTATTTGGAGGAAAAACGGAACGGCACCTGGAAAGCAAAATCTGGTACCTACGGTAAAGCATGGGGGAGGAGGTGCCATGATATGGGGGTGTATGGCTAGTTCGGGCGTTGGAAATATGCAGTTTTTTGAGTCGATAATGAACAGACATGATTATCTCGATATTTTAAAAACGAATTTGAGAGAAAGTGCAATCAAACTGGGACTCGGTGAAAGATTTGTTTTCCGACAGGACAACGACCCGAAACACACAGCAGAGATTGTTGGGTTGTGGTTGTTGTATAATGTTCCAAAACAACTTCGCACACCCCCACAATCACCTGACCTTAACCCCTTTGAGCACTTATGGGACGTTCTAGAAAAAAAAAATACGAGAGCGTACAATAACTAGCAAGGAAATGCTTAAGAACGCGCTAAACGAGGAATGGGAACCCATAAGACCAGAAATAACAGCCAACCTAGTTGGATCAATGAAAAGACGCCTCCTAGAAGTCATAAAAAGCCGGGGATATCCAACTAGCTATTAATTTTAAAACATTTCTATGATCTTAAGCCTTTTATTTTATTATTATTGAAGTGAACGCAAACTTTTTCCGTTTAGTTTAAATGGCCTTTTTAATTTTATGTGATCTCATTTTAAATTTGATTTTGTTATTGGTAGCGAAATATGTGTGATAGTTACGTTTAAGTGAACTTAATAAAACTCATTAAAACAAAATTTTGAAATATTTATTGTTTTGAACTTTTTCTAATGCAAAGAATATTTGCATAGGTGAACGCAGACTTTTTCTACTATGTGTATGTGTGTTTGCGCGTTTGGCTTTCTGGACAGATATTAGAATGATATTTTCTCATCAATATAATTTGGATTTGATGAAATAGATTATAGACATATGTACATATTTTCTGTTTTGATTGATTTATATAAAAATCAGGTCATATCCAGTATGAACTATTTTATACCGAAAAGAAATTTCCATTTATAAAATACAAAAAAAAACAGTATTTTAAAGAAATTTTAATTAAAATAAACTCAAAAATTTTACCAAACTTTCCTGGTTTGAATTGTAAAATAAAATGTGCAAGAAAAAAAAATATGACTTCAGGACTTGAACCTGAATTAAATACGTGCCAAAAAAACAAAACGAATAACTCCGCCGACTTTAGCTTCTGCACCACAAACTAACTGCCGCACGGCCTTCTTAATCGCAAATTTATTCGCTTCGATTTCCTTAGTAGTGTGCCGAAAAATCTTATGAACTTCCTCAGTAGTATGGTAAACGCAGAAAAAATCTGAATTTCTGTCCTAGCGTGGTAAGTAAATATAGAAACCCTCCACTCGCGTCACTCGCGTGGTAAATATCTGCAATTCGCCACTCGTGAGCAAAGTTGAATTTGAAATGACCTTATTATGAATCTACAAATTAGAACTCGAAAAAAGCTCGTTTAACATTTGCTCCTTCTCATTGCATTAACATTCTCTGGTTATACCCTAGCAAACCTAAGAAGCTACTACAACACCTACAACCTACGAGGGATGCAATTGCATCGACATTCTCAAAAACTTTTAAATTTATTTTATTATCTGTAGGAATATTTGAATTCACTGTTTTGATTTCCCATTATTTTAGCAATTCCCTACCTGAAGTTTGTTGTAGAAAACTAAAGTTGCTAAGAAATGAACAAAAATATTTTTTCTTAATTTCATTGATTATATTCAGTTTATTGAATTTCGCCTTTATACTTATGCACATACAACATAGTCCCAGATATTCCATTAGCATTAATATACGTGTAAAATACACAAATATAATATTACATTACGACAATGCTATTTACATAAATTTTATTTCACTGGTACAAAAACCATATTAGGGAAAAGTGAAATTATTATATTAGCCCCATATAATTATATCTTGGAATTTAACTACAACAATTTGTAAATTTTTTATCACAGTTTTCTAAAACTACAAAACATAATGGCCCCTATTATCAGCAACATTCGATCTTCGACTGTTGTCGAAAGTGCTGATCGAACGAATTTTCATTTGGTATTATGGTGCTCATTCGTTGAAGAATAGGACTATTGTGAATTTCGATCGCTCGACGCATTTACAATAGATAATTTTTTCTCAGCTGATACAGCAAATCAAAATAAAAGAAAAACCGATTGTGTTGAAATTCTTTGCTAACATTATTTTTAAAAGGTAGAAAAAGTATTTTTTGTGAAAATGAGTACAACGGAGTTGTGGTTCGACGATTCATCGGACGATGAAAGATTAGTAGAACTAGCTAGAAGTAGAAAACAGTTGAGGGACGCATCCAACCACCTAGAAATGGCTTCCACTGAGTAAATTTAGAATTTTCAAAATGTGTTGACGTACTTAATATTACAGAAATTTCTTTACAGATTTTTAAAGAACTTTAGATTATCTAAAGAGCCGTTTATGAACCTACTGTCCAGTACAGAAAACCAGTTGCAGCAGTACACCCGAGCCAAATTGATTCCAAATATTTTAAAGCTAGCCACAGTTCTGCGAGTTTGTGCTCAGGGATCGTACCAATTGAGTATTGGTAATGAAGGTATGCTAGGACTTGCTCAACCCAATGTGTACGATGATGCTGAAGATATTGAAGTGGAGTCAAATAACGGAGAATTAGAAAACATAAGAAATGAAATTTTGAGAATATTATAGAAAAATCTAAAAAGTATTAAATAGAAACCTTTACACCACACTTTCTGTTTTATTTTTGTTATAAATTTTCTTTATTCAATTATTCGTCATTCGAAAAAAATATGAAAATGTGTTTCTATAAACATCACAAAAAAAAAAAACCATTATTAAGCTTAATCCATTTTGCTGCCGTTCTCACTGGTGGGCCCAAACAATTCAGCTCCGTTGTAAATTCCTCCCATTTTTTTGCTGCTTGAAGTTTGGTGCAAATCCCTTTTGCGAATTGTGGATTCGCCTTTCTAATTGTTGTTTGGTACTCACGACTTTCGCCCTGCATAATATTAACAAAATTAGTATATATTTAATATTTGGTTACTATAAAACCATAAATAATCGCAAACAACTTACACTTTAACAAGTTTTCCCACTATACGCTACACGATCGAAAGCAAAATTGCATTCGACTCTAAATTCGGTAAACAACGAAAATTTCGATAGGGTTGCACCGCTCATAATACCAAATTGACATTCGATTTTCGATCTTCGACAACCAGCGAATATCGAAGATCGAATACAACTCATAATAGGGGCCAATAAATTGCACAACCCTAATGAGAAAAACTGCGAAAGTAAACCACATTATTTTGTACATAAAGGAGAATGTTTGAAAAACGATAACATAATCCGAATTATAGTAACAAACACTTTTGAATATGTAACGCAAAAACTACAGTTAAAGGCCTGCGTCTGTTCGCGGATTTGTGTGTTCATATGGAAGTAAGCCATGTAGTGGATACACCAGTTGGTTGTGGTCGGTAACCGCGCGAGCTTTCCTACCGGGATGCAATTCGTGCGTTACAATTTTCCCCATTTTTCTCTAGGTCAATTAAAGCTTGGATGACACAAACATCTAAAAAGGCACATTCTTACTTTTACAGTCATATTCACGTATTAACATATTTACCTCTTAGCAGCGCCAACGAGGTGATTAAAGATATCCTTCCAGTTGGCGATATCCCAGATAGCTTCAACATGGGATGGTCGTAGTCACTTCAGTTTTTTCTGCGCTGCAGCAAACTGCTCCTTTTCAGCGTTCACAATGGTCACATATGTTGATGATGCCTATAATACACAGAATTAATTATAAAATTCATTAAGCACTAATTATATACATTCATATATTTTAAAATCTCACCTTTAATATAAATAAAAATTTAATTAAGATATAATATTTCGTTCCATGATGATCCAAATGCGAGCTCCATACGTAAATTCTGATGGCGCTCCTTCTTTGCCGTGGTCCAAGGATTTCTTGTGGGTGGTCGATTCACTAAATTGCCGTCATTGGTAACGCGCACCTGTGGAATTTTTACGCACTTGTTATCTAGCCTTTATTCACACGCAAAACCGAAAGGGGCTCCGACTCCATGCAGTATCCCCTCACTTGTTTTGAGAGAAATATTACGAATTTTCCAATGAAATTCACAGGAGATGTTGATTTCGCGCTTATTTTGATAAAACTAGCACCAACACTATTCAGTTAATAATAGTTTTTAAGTTATTTGTTGATAAAATTTGTCTTTTACCTTCACCAAATTTTGATACAATAAGTGCACTTATCACATTTATTTTAATAAATATTCAAACTACATTAACATACACACACGTTTTTAACTCTTTTTATTGATATATACCATAAATTAACAATTTACATTGCATTTATAACTTGCAAACACTTGACGCCCCAGCTAAATTTACAATAACTGAAAAGCATGGCTGAATGGAGTGCTGCCAGAAGCAAAAAATAATAAAAAAATAGAATGCGATTGAAAACGAAGCAACATAGGAACATAATTTCCACACTCTTTTTTGTTAGAATAATGAGGGAATGGGGGTTTACAACCTCTAAGGTGTATATATTGAGTTCATAAATATATATAAATACAATATCGATATGATTTTCGAAATACAGTTCAGCTTCACGTAAAATTCCTACGCGAAAAGGAGTACTACGCAAAAATACTGTGGATTGCCTAGCCGGAGTTGGACTGATGAGGGTTATTTGGCTAGAATTTAGTATAATGCCGATCGCTTTGGAAAAAACGGTAAAAAGGGGGTGATAGAGGGGTGTATCCCCATCTTAAAACTGAAAACAGAACCTGCCGGAGGCTTATAGTTTTTAAGTAATTTAATGTTAAAGTTCTATAATTTAGCGAAAAGTTGGTGTTGCCATACACCTGAAATGAAAACGAAGTTCGCACGCAGGGATGTTCAGTGGAAGGTTCATTGTAAAACTGCAGTATTTTTTGCTGTAATTTAAAGTTGAGAAATGAATTTGAAAATAAAAACATACAACTCATTTAAACTTAAAAACAATGATATTAAGCGTATCACAAAAAATAATAAAGTAATTAAATTGATTAACACAGTATTTTTGCGTGGAACTCTTTATCGCGTAGGCGGCCTTCGGCCGCGCTTCAAAAAAATAACCCTCATCAGTCCAACTCCGGCTACGCAATCCACAGTATTTTTGCGTAGAACTCCTTTTCGCGTGGGCGGCCTTCGGCCGCACTTCAAAAAAATAACCCTCATCAGTCCAACTCCGGCTACGCAATCCACAGTATTTTTGCATAGAACTCCTTTTCGCGTGGGCGGCCTTCGGCCGCGCTTCAAAAAAATAACCCTCATCAGTCCAACTCCGGCTACGCAATCCACAGTATTTTTGCGTAGAACTCCTTTTCGCGTGGGCGGCCTTCGGCCGCGCTTCAAAAAAATAACCCTCATCAGTCCAACTCCGGCTACGCAATCCACAGTATTTTTGCGTAGAACTCCCTTTCGCGTGGGCGGCCTTCGGCCGCGCTTCAAAAAAATAACCCTCATCAGTCCAACTCCGGCTACGCAATCCACAGTATTTTTGCGTAGAACTCCTTTTTGCGTGGGCGGCCTTCGGCCGCGCTTCAAAAAAATAACCCTCATCAGTCCAACTCCGGCTACGCAATCCACAGTATTTTTGCGTAAAACTCCTTTCTGTGTTAAAACCATTGAACCCAAAATTAAAACGTCATAAGCGTGGATGTAATAAGGAGGCACAATAACCCCGACCCCCATGATTAAGACTAAACTTAAGAACTTATTTTTTGTTTTCATTTGCAGGCATCCGGCAACACCATACTGTTGGCATTCCAATCTTCTTCTTATTCGCGCTTAAAATTGGAATGTGATTGCATAGGCAAATGTATTTGCATTTAATTTTAATAGATATAATTAAAATATTAGCATAAAAATCGGTAAAAACACGCGTGTGAGTGTATATTTGGTGATTTATAGTGAAATGTTAAAAAATATAGAGTGTAATGTGGCAAATTATACTGATGTTCCCAAGGGCATTTTGAATGTAAATAATTAAAAAATTATTATTTCCCGATTAATTTAAAGTTATAAAGAGTGTTCCTTAACACCTCACTAACATCTCCACCAAGTTTCATTAAAAAAAACATTATAGTTTGCCAGAAATTCCAAGATCGGCACTGTTCTAAACTCCAGCCTTATTATTTTTTGTGATACGCTTAATATCATTGTTTTTAAGTTTAAATGAGTTGTATGTTTTTATTTTCAAATTCATTTCTCAACTTTAAATTACAGCAAAAAATACTGCAGTTTTACAATGAACCTTCCACTGAACATCCCTGCGTGCGAACTTCGTTTTCATTTCAGGTGTATGGCAACACCAACTTTTCGCTAAATTATAGAACTTTAACATTAAATTACTTAAAAACTATAAGCCTCCGGCAGGTTCTGTTTTCAGTTTTAAGATGGGGATACACCCCTCTATCACCCCCTTTTTACCGTTTTTTCCAAAGCGATCGGCATTATACTAAATTCTAGCCCGATTTTTCCCTGGGCAGAGGAACGTCAAGTTCTAACACTACTCACTCACACATTTGTCACTTATTATTTTTTTATCACATATATTAATTTTTATTTTTTCTTTTCACGACTTCTCAGAACATTTACTTATAACTATGCATTTTGATCAATATTTATTTAATTTTATTATATTAAATTAAATGCAAAGTTTCTATTTTGTTACTTTCACTACAACTAAATACTTTTCATACGATAAATGCATGTGTAAACGATCGAAAATGACGCATATTATTTTTGTTTTACCTTTGATGTGAGTGACTTCAAACTTTGTGCAAACGTGTTTTCAATCCAGCTGATTATATGAATATAAATTCGGCAGCTGCCTCCATGGGCCTCAAATTCTCTCACCGCTTCATCAAAATCTTCCTTGGCTTTAGCTGCCTTTGCTTCCCATTCCGACTTGTCCTTCATTGAACGCCATAACTCTCCACCTTTTTTCGCCACTTCGGTTACTTTAATGCCTGGATTTTCGCGCTTAATCTGCTCGCGTGCAGCGTTGAGCCACAACATATATGCGGAAAGAGGACGCTTTGGTTTGTCAGACATTTCAATTTTTTCTTGCGTTCGCGAGTTTATATGGAAAATATAATTGCAATTACTAAATTTCGTCTTAAAATTTGCACATTGTTAAGCACTTTTAATTATTTAAAGTCACACTATTTCTCACTTATTATTCTTTTGACGAATTCACTATTTTCACTCACGTTTGTCACAAACAAAAAAACCCGTAGCCGACGCCCCGTATACACATGTGAAAATGTGAAAAGGAAATGGGTCGAGGTCAGCCATTAAGGAAATTAGGGATTAAGAAACAAAAACAAAAATACCCTACAGGAATGATATAAATGGGTTCAACATTCCAGGGATAGTTTGCGTAAAGTAACGCAAACTATTAGTTTTTTCTAACATCATGCACGTACATATGTATGCAAATGCTATACAAAATTATATTTATATATACATACATATAATTTTTTTGCTTATCATTTTGTTCTTATTATAGACAAAATATAATAAGAACAAAAGGGAAAAAATATATATCACGCACACCACGGCAGGACACCTTGTACTTGGTTACGATCCACACATAGCCAAGACACGATCCTTCTATGCGGCGAATATTGCAGTGACCATTAGTATGTACCCACCCTCTCGCGGTGAACATACATATTAAAATCACATTAATTTGCGATTGTACCCAATTAGGTACATTTTTATTTTTTTTGGGTGGCAGGGTGTCTCATAAGGCTATGAAAATTTCTCCTGGCCAAATAACAAAAAAAAACTAAAATGCCTAGTGCATATTTAGTTAACAAAAAATATATATATTATTTTATTTTGTCCTCTCCTTCGCTGTGATCAGCACTGCACTGACCAGCCAAATGCACCACTACCAATATAATACACTAAAGCTAATTAAACAACTAATTATAAAGCCGTGTACACTACAAATTTTCGTTTTAAAAAAAAAAACAACTAATTAAAAATATTTCGCCACCCTCCGATTACGATAATATGACTCGCTACAGCGTTATGAAGAAAAGGGCTAGTCGCTACCCCCAACGATACTCGACAGCGTGCCGTTTGTGTGACGCAATCCACCCAATACGTCTCTGCCCCGTCTTCCGGGGAAACAGCCCGATTGAGCGGCTTCGGGAAGCGCTTCTGGGCCACTATTGCGCCAACTGCTTATCTATGGCCCACAAGTCGCGCAATTGCACAAGCGAGGGAAGGTGCAGACGATGCGGCGATCACCATCACACTATGCTGCATATTCCGGAGGAACGGCGCTCGTGGAGCCAGCAAGTCGCTGAGGAAGATAGCGACGCGGTGTCAGTTAATGCGTCGGACGATTTCTCGGAGACATCGATTCCCGATCAAACCACGGCTGGAGCGGAAACTAGGCCTTTTCGGCCAGTTGTGGCCGCAGCGGGAACCAGGCCTTTCCGTACTACCATAGACAGGGGATCGGAGACCAGGCCTCTTCGACCCCAACTACAGCACGAACGTCGGCGCGAGCGTGAAGCGGAAACAAGGCCTTTCCATACCAGGGTAAACAGGAGATCGGAGACCAGGCCTATTCGACCCCAGCTATAGCACGAACGTCGGCGCGAGCGTGGAGCGGAAACTAGGCCTTTTCCACCACGCACGCGAACGACGTTAGTGCGCCAACGTCCAAGACGCAATGCTCGACTGGCGACTAGACCTCGCCAGCGAGCATTACCACCCGCATTCCGCGCAGGCGATCTCATTCCGGGACAGGCGCTATCCCCAGTGGCGACGATCATGCCGACCGCCGTCATTAAAATCGAGGCTGGGGGACGCCTTCACCTGGTGCGCGCCCTCATCGTCGCGTGCCTACCTGTTACAATCATCGCAAGCGGCCTCGCAAGGGACCTAGGTTTATTAAGTACCCAGGTAGGAGGCCAAAGGGATGCGTGATAACGATTCGCGGAAGGAACGGCAATATGAAGCGCGTTGTCACACATGCTGCGGTGGTACCGGGATTCCAGCGCGTCACCCCCTTCCGAAGCGTCGACCCGGGTATAGCGGCGCCTTACGTGCACATGAGACTGGCGGACTCCAAATTCTTTGAATCCACTCCTATCCGCCTAGTGACAGGAGCGGAACTTTACTCCAGCGTGATGACACAGGAGACCCTACCCCGCTCTCTCAGCGCCATAATGGCGCAGAGTTCTATATTTGGCTGGGTACTGTCCGGGGTCTGCCCGTTAAACTAAACATTTTTTATTTTGTATAATACAAATTACAAATCAATAAATTTGAAATAATAAAATTTACTTCTTTTCGTGTGCAATAATAAATCCACGTACATAAAATTTCATCTTTACAGCATTTCAGACGGCACCAGCAGCCTCCGATGTCTCACCAATATACCGAACGTTGGCCGACACCTCCGTCCTAAAACAATCATTGCTTATCGCAAGGGGGCCGGCATCTTTAGGCCACACCTTAATATTAAATATACATTTTTTAGCCACCCTAATGGTAACTGCGCCTACCGTTCCGACTGTTGCTAACCACCGTTTCCAGTCGCTGCAAGGTGAAGACCGTTAACCCTGGCATTTCCCCGCCGAACAGTTAAAACGTTTACCGTGTTAAACGTTGTTCGGCGAGGTTACTTTCACTTTAATTTCAATTATAACAATCACTTCGATTTGTTAAAGGAAAGGATCAGGACGTGTCAGCTAGAGGTAAATAAAATTATATATATTTATATTTTATATTCTATCTATATATATAAATGTGAAAATCTGTCCCTATGTTCGCTTATAACTCGAGAATGGCTGAACGGATTTATCTTATCTTGGTCTTGAATTATTCGTGGAGGTCTAGGGAAGGTCTAAAAGGTGAGAAAAATTCGAATAATTGCCGGGAAAATGGTCAAAACGTGGACCCGGGTAACCTTCGGATGTGTATATACAATATCGGTATCAAATGAAAGCTGTTGGTGAATGCTTTAGTTCAGAGTATTTTTCATGCCGTTCCGTGACTAGGGTCTCGAGATAGAGACCAAAACGTGGATCCTAGAATGTGTTTGTACAATATGAATATCAAATTGAAGCTGTTGGTGAATGCTTTAGTACAGAGTATTTTTCATGCCGCTCCGAGACTGGGGTCTCGAGATATAGGTCAAAACGTGGGCCCGGGTAACCTTCGGATGTGTATATACAATATGGGTATCAAATGGAAGCTGTTGGTGAAAGCTTTAGTACAGAGTAGTTTTCATGCGGCTCCGTGACTAGGGTCCCGAGATAGAGACCAACACGTGGACCCTAGAATGTGTTTGTACAATATGGATATCAATTGGAAGCTGTTGGTGAATGCTTTAGTACAGAGTATTTCTCATGCCGCTCCGTGAATGCGGGTCTCGAGATATCGGTCAAAACGTGGACCCGGGTAACCTTCGGATGTGTATATACAATATGGGTATCAAATGGAAGCTGTTGGTGAATGCTTTAGTTCAGAGTATTTTTCATGCCGCTCCGTGACTAGGGTCCCGAGATAGAGACCAACACGTGGACCCTAGAATGTGTTTGTACAATATGGATATCAATTGAAAGCTGTTGGTGAATGCTTTAGTACAGAGTATTTCTCATGCCGCTCCGTGACTGGGGTCTCGAGATATAGGTCAAAACGTGGGCCCGGGTAACCTTTGGTTGTGGATGTGCAATATGGGCATCAAATGAAAGCTGTCGATAAGTGCTTTAATGTGGGGAAATTTTCATACCTATTGATGACTAGGGTCTCGAAATATATGCCAAAACGTGGACCCGCCGTGTCTTTAAACCGAATTAAACCAAACTTACACACATTGTTAAGTAGGTATTGAAGATGGTTTCCGTATAGTTTGAATACCTATTGGTAGATAGGGTCTCGAGATATAGGTCAAAACGTGGACCCGGGTAACCTTCGGACGTATATGTACAATATGGGTAGCAAATGGAAGCAGTTGATGATTTCTATAGTATAGAGTATTTTTCATACCGTTCCGCGAGTAGGGCCTCGAGATAGAGACCAAAACGTGGAGCCTAGAATGTGTTTGTACAATATGGATATCAAATGGAAGCTGTTAGTGAATGCTTTAGTTCAGAGTATTTTCCATGCCGCTCCGTGACTAGGGCCACGAGATAGAGACCAACACGCGGACCCTAGAATGTGTTTGTACAATATGGATATCAATTGGAAGCTGTTGGTGAATGCTTTAGTTCAGAGTATTTTTCATGCCGCTCCGTGACTAGGGCCTCGAGATAGAGACCAACACTTGGACCCTAGAATGTGTTTGTACAATATGGATATCAATTGGAAGCTGTTGGTGAATGCTTTAGTACAGAGTAGTTTTCATGCCGCTCCGTGACTAGGGCCTCGAGATAGAGACCAACACGTGGACCTTAGAATGTGTTTGTACAATATGGATATCAAATGGAAGCTGTTAGTGGATGCTTTAGTTCAGAGTATTTTTCATGCCGCTCCGTGACTAGGGTCTCGAGATAGAGACCAAAACATGGAGCCTAGAATGTGTTTGTACAATATGGATATCAAATTGAAGCTGTTGGTGAATGCTTTAGTTCAGAGTATTTTTCATGCCGCTCCGTGACAGGGGTCTCGACATATAGGTCAAAACGTGGACCCGGGTAACCTTCGGATGTGTATATACAATATGGGTATCAAATGGAAGCTGTTGGTGAAAGCTTTAGTACAGAGTAGTTTTCATGCCGCTCCGTGTCTAGGGCCTCGAGATAGAGACCAACACGTGGACCCGGGTAACCTTCGGATGTGTATGTACAATATGGGTATCAAATGGAAGCTGTTGGTGAATGCTTTAGTGCAGTGTATTTTTCATGCCGCTCCGTGACTGGGGTCTTGAGATATAGGTCAAAACGTGGACCCGGGTAACCTTCGGATGTGTATGTACAATATGGGTATCAAATGGAAGCTGTTAGTGGATGCTTTAGTTCAGAGTATTTTTCATGCCGCTCCGTGACTAGGGTCTCGAGATAGAGACCAAAACGTGGATCCTAGAATGTGTTTGTACAATATGGATATCAATTGGAAGCTGTTGGTGAATGCTTTAGTGCAGTGTATTTTTCATGCCGCTCCGTGACTGGGGTCTTGAGATATAGGTCAAAACGTGGACCCGGGTAACCTTCGGATGTGTATGTACAATATGGGTATCAAATGGAAGCTGTTAGTGGATGCTTTAGTTCAGAGTATTTTTCATGCCGCTCCGTGACTAGGGTCTCGAGATAGAGACCAAAACATGGAGCCTAGAATGTGTTTGTACAATATGGATATCAAATTGAAGCTGTTGGTGAATGCTTTAGTTCAGAGTATTTTTCATGCCGCTCCGTGACAGGGGTCTCGACATATAGGTCAAAACGTGGACCCGGGTAACCTTCGGATGTGTATGTACAATATGGGTATCAAATGGAAGCTGTTGGTGAATGCTTTAGTGCAGTGTATTTTTCATGCCGCTCCGTGACTGGGGTCTTGAGATATAGGTCAAAACGTGGACCCGGGTAACCTTCGGATGTGTATGTACAATATCGGTATCAAATGAAAGCTGTTGGTGAATGCTTTAGTTCAGAGTATTTTTCATGCCGTTCCGTGACTAGGGTCTCGAGATAGAGACCAAAACGTGGATCCTAGAATGTGTTTGTACAATATGGATATCAATTGGAAGCTGTTGGTGAATGCTTTAGTGCAGTGTATTTTTCATGCCGCTCCGTGACTGGGGTCTTGAGATATAGGTCAAAACGTGGACCCGGGTAACCTTCGGATGTGTATGTACAATATGGGTATCAAATGGAAGCTGTTAGTGGATGCTTTAGTTCAGAGTATTTTTCATGCCGCTCCGTGACTAGGGTCTCGAGATAGAGACCAAAACATGGAGCCTAGAATGTGTTTGTACAATATGGATATCAAATTGAAGCTGTTGGTGAATGCTTTAGTTCAGAGTATTTTTCATGCCGCTCCGTGACAGGGGTCTCGACATATAGGTCAAAACGTGGACTCAGGTAACCTTCGGATGTGTATGTTCAATATGGGTATCAAATGGAAGCTGTTGGTGAATGCTTTAGTTCAGAGTATTTTTCATGCCGCTCCGCGACTAGGGTCTCGAGATAGAGACCAAAACGTGGTATTGAATAAATAAATAAATAGTATGAGAATAAAGAAATAAATAATATGAAAACCATATCTTTTCTGTTCTAAACCATATCTATTCTATTTTAGTGTGCCCAGCGAAGCGGGCCGGGTTTGCTAGTTAACAATAAATAACACCGAGTTGTTACATATTGCAATACACATTTTATATCGACATGCATATTAAGATATATACTGCAAAATAAATATTAACGAATATATACTGACACGCCTTTGTGCTTTTCATTTTTTATAAAATATATCATCGGAGCGACCGTGGAGGCCCCACATTTTTCAAACCGCCCATTGCGTCGCATTCCCTTGAGAACACTTGGCATTTGACAGTTCGGTTCTTTTAAATTTGATTTCCATAATTTTCCGTGCCCATAAAGCATTATAGCTCTGCAGCAACCTCCCGAGATTTCAGGCTGATCGGAGTAAAGAGAAGTGAGTTATAGGAATTTTACTAAAATGTTATGGTGATATCACTTATAGCCAAAGCAGCCGTGCACTAGGAGGTGTTTCGGTTCACTCGGCATTTGACAGTTTGGTTCTTTTACATTCGATTTCCATAATTTTCCGTGCCCAGAAAGCATTACAGTTCTGCAGCAACCTCCCGAAATTTCAGGCTGCTCGGAGTAACCGGAAACGAGTTATAGCAGTTTTACTAAAAAGTTATGGTGATATCACTTATAGCCAAAGCAGCCTTGGACTAGGAGGTTTTTCGGCTCACTCGGAATTTGACAGTTTGGTTGTTTTACATTCGATTTTCATAATTTTTCGTGCCTAGAAAGCACAATACCTTTGCAGCAACCTCCCAAATGTCACGCTGATCGGAGTAGAGAGAAGTGAGTTATAGGAATTTTACTAAAAAGTTTTGGTGATATCACTTATAGCCAAAGCAGCCTTGGACTAGGAGGTTTTTCGGTACACTCGGAATTAGACAGTTTGGTTGTTTTACATTCGATTTTCATAAGTTTTCGTGGCTAGAAAGCACAATATCTTTGCAGCAACCTCGCGGAATTTCGAGTTGATCGGAGTAAAGAGAAGTGAGTTATAGGTTAGGTTAGGTTAAATGGCTGCCCTAGCTAAAGGGCTCACTTGGACAAATGTTAGTAAATTCGTCCGTTGTGGTGCCATACATGGGAGAGGGGAAAGGAGATGGGAAGGAAGAAGGAGCCTTGGGATTAGATACGATGATGACCATACATTTTACGACGGCGCCGACGGGGGCTGATTTGCGTTCGTAGTTAGCCGTAACAAGCTACTAATGAACTTCACCAACTTTATGATATCTACACCGGCTATATCCGCAGGCGTAGCGAAAAAGTAAGAGCCCAGATATCTAAGTCTTTGCCAGACGAGAGCAGGGCAGCTGAGAAGAAGGTGTTGAGATGATTCCACCTCGTCCTCCAGACAGTTTCTGCAGAACGGACTTGAGGCAATCCCAAGTCTAACGGCGTGAACACCTAACGGACAGTGTCCGGTAAGGATGCCCACCAAATTTGAGAGCTGGGGTTTTGTTAGCCTTAGGAGTTCTCTTGAGCGTCCCCGATCTACCCGTGGCCAGAAGGATCTCGCGACCTTGCACGTTTGCGCAGTAGCCCAGCGCTCGCTGAGTTGACTCGAGGCCCATCTTTCCAGGAGCAGACCACAGCTTCTCAGGGCAGCAGTTTCCCTCTATGCCGCTGTGCCCGGGAACCCAAATGAGCCTGATGATGAAGTATTCGGATGCAATCGAGAGAGAAGCCAGACATTCTCCGACCAATCTCGAGCGCACAAACAGCGAGCCCAAGGCCCTAATTGCCGATTGGCTATCGGAGTAGATGTTTACTTCCTTAACGGTAATTACCGAATTGAGCAACCAGTCCACCGCTTCCTTAATTGCGGATACCTCCGCTTGGAAAACACTACAGTGGTCCGGGAGCCTAAATTTAAGTTTGATGGGAGGCTCCTTACAGAATACTCCCCCACCAACCCTTCCGTCCAACTTTGAGCCATCCGTGAACATGTTTGCCATGCCTTGCCGCCGAATGTTGCACCCCGCCCACTCATCCCTTGAGGGAATGTGGGTAGAAAAAGGTCCGCTCGGACCTAGCGTGGGTGTACAGTGGTCCAGCACCATAGGGATGAACTCAAAGTTTTTAAGAATGCTAGAGTGTCCGTAACTTAAGTCTAGCCTATGGCCCGAACACCTTAACCTGATTGCGGCGCGTGCAGCGGTAGTTTTTCCTACAATGTCCACGGGCGCCACATTCAACATAGCGTTAAGCGCTAGAGTAGGAGTGGTACGGAGAGCCCCACTGATTCCAATGAGGGCAGACCTTTGTACCTTCTCCAGCTTCTTAACTGATACCATCCTTTCTAGCGAGTTCCACCAGACAAGGACTCCGTATAGCAAGATTGGTTTTATAATCGTGTTATAAAGCCAAAAAGTGACTTTAGGCGAGAGGCCCCATCTTTTGCCGATAGCGCTCCTGCAACCATACAAGGCGACTGTTGTCTTTCTGATTCTCTCCTCAATGTTAGGCTTCCATGTAAGACCTCTGTCAAGGATGAGTCCCAGGTACTTCACCTTGTCAGAGAGCACCAACGGAGCGCCCGCTATTGAGGGGAGAAGCACTCTTGGTACTTTGTATTTCCTCGTAAATAAGACGAGCTCCGTCTTCAGAGGATTAATCGATAGGCCGCAATTAGCGGTCCAATTTATAACTAGATTCAGATACCCCTGCATCAGTTCCATCAGAGTATCTAGAAACTTGCCTCTGACAATAAGTGCCACGTCATCCGCGTAGGCAATCACCTTACAGCCCCTCCCCTCCAGCTCCTCCAGCAGACCGTTAAGTACGGCAATCCAGAGTAGTGGCGAGAGAACACCGCCTTGCGGAGTGCCTCTGTTCACTTGCCGGCGGAGAGAGGTGTCACCCCATTCTGCCACGACCGTTCTATCGGTAAGCATCGTGTGGATAAGCCTTATAAGTTCGGTTCCGACTCCTAGTTTACCTAGCGACCTGGTGATTGCCTCCGGGAGGACATTATTAAAAGCCCCCTCAATGTCGAGGAAGGCACCCACAGTGAACTCCTTCTGGTGGAGGGACACCTCGATGTCCTTAACAATTGTATGCAAAGCAGACTCTATCGATCTGCCTTTACAGTAAGCATGTTGAGCGCACGATAAACGCCCCCGAGGAATTTCACTCCTTATGTGCAGATCAATCAGCCTCTCCAGGGTTTTTAAGAGGAACGAGGAGAGACTGATTGGTCTGAAATCCTTAGGGGATACATGTGAAATCTTACCTGCCTTGGGTATGAAAGTTACTCTCACATCCCTCCAAGATCTGGGTATGTAGCCCCTATCTATGCAGCTTGCGTAGATAGGAAGAAGCCAATGACAAGATACCTCAGCAGATTTCTGCAGTTGAGCCGGTATAATGCCATCGGGCCCAGGTGACTTGAAGGGTTTGAAAGAGTCAATCGCCCAAGCCAGGCGTCGCTTATTCAGCCAGCGGTGGTGGGTGTGTGGAGTGCTATGCGTCCTATCCCAGCCGATATTAAGCGAGTCCGGATTTGTCGGAAAATGGGCGTCAAGGAGTAACCGTAGTGACTCCTCGCTGCTCATGGTCCAGCACCCCGAGCTGTCTTTCAGGTACCCCATAGGTGTGGAGTTCCTCGAGAGAATACGTCTGAATCTCGCGGACTCATGACAGCCCTCCACGCTTTCGCAGAATTTCCGCCATGAGTCTCGCTTCGCTTTCCTGATTTCGGACTTGTAAATACTTAGTCCTACTTTGTACAGTTCCCATCCCGAGGGAGACTTAAGTCTTCTGGCTCTATTAAAGAGTCGCCTACATGAAGCCCTGATTTCCGAGAGCTCGGTTGTCCACCAAGGCGGCTTTTCCTTTTTGGGGGGCGGTCTTAGTGGACAAGCGCTCTCGAGGGCTCTGTTGCACGCAGCGGTGAATGTCTCCACCAATACATCTATAAATTCTTCCGAGAGATCCGCGTTTTCTTGCGGTGCTTCCGGAAGGAAAACCTGCAGGTTTCTGCAGTATAGGTCCCAGTCCGTGCTCCTAAGGTTCCTGTAGGAGGATCTATTCGGTTTGGTTTCATTCAGAGAAAACTGGATGTATCTGTGATCCGAAAAGGAATGAGCGCAGAGCACCTTCCAATCAGATATTCGATACCTTAGTGTAGAAGAGGCTAAGGTGAGGTCAAGCACCTCTTCCCTGACCGCCGTAATGAAGGTTGGGTCCTTACCTCTATTGCAAATAACTAAGTCTTCGCTTATAATAAAATCAAAAAGTGACTCACCTCTTGAGTTGATATCCGAACTTCCCCAGCAAGTATGATGGGAATTTGCATCGGTTCCGATAATGACGTCGACTTTCCTCCGCCTCGCCTCAGCTAGGGCCTCCCTTAGCAGCAACGGAGGTGGCTCCACCTCGTCATCGTGCGCCATATAGGCTGAGATCAGCCAGAGTCTCCCGGTGGTGTTCTCCAGGCTTATAGAGACAATGTCCTCATTGCTGAAATGAGGCAAAATGAATGCATTTAGTTCTTTTCTGATGAGTATGCAGGATCTTGGTTTACCTGCACCACTGTGAGCCATCAGTAAATAGTTTTTCGTCCTGATTCCAGAGATGCCGCTACTGCTCAGCCACGGCTCCTGGATCAGGACTACGTCGACTCCACCTTGCTCAAGGTGGATTAGTAAGTTGGCGGAAGCTGCCTTAGAGTGCTGGAGATTTATTTGAAGAATCTTCATCTTCAATAATCTTCTCCAACATCCTGAGGTCAGCCTCCTCACTATCCGAGGCCAGAAGCCCCTCCTCCTCTGCCCTGTCGAACAGTTGCCCGATACTGAAGACTGACCCCGCTAAAGAGCGGGCGTCGTCAGCACTGCCCCCATCCGACATGACAGATTCCACATCCATCTCCACGGGAGCTTCCTCTACCGTGGGCCTATCAGTAGTATGTATATTCCGGAATACAAGACAATATCAAAAATGTTAAAATTTTAACATTTTTATCATTTTAACTCAAAAATTTAACATTTTTACCATTTAACTCATTTTTTTAACTTACAGTTACTCAAAATTTTAACATTTTTTAACATTTAACTCATTTTTTTAGCTTATATTATCTCAAAAAAAAAGTTAAAAATTTTGAATTGGGTCGATTTAGTCCACCCCTAAATTATAGTTACTCGTAGTTAATATTTTTAAGATATTAAAGATATCTATTTTTGATGTACTAGTAATCAATATTTAGGTTGGTACAGTTAAAATTTTGAGTTGGGTCGATTATTATTGATTGATAATTTTAAATATTTATTACAAAATATTTAAAGTAATCTATTCAAACAAAAATAAAAAAAAAAGTTAAAAATTTTGAGTTGGGTCGATTATTATTGATTGATAATTTTAAATATTTATTACAAAATATTTAAAGTAATCTATTCAAACAAAAATAAAAAAAAAAGTTAAAAATTTTGAGTTGGGTCGATTATTATTGATTGATAATTTTAAATATTTATTACAAAATATTTAAAGTAATCTATTCAAACAAAAATAAAAAAAAAAGTTAAAAATTTTGAGTTGGGTCGATTATTATTGATTGATAATTTTAAATATTTATTACAAAATATTTAAAGTAATCTATTCAAACAAAAATAAAAAAAAAAGTTAAAAATTTTGAGTTGGGTCGATTATTATTGATTGATAATTTTAAATATTTATTACAAAATATTTAAAGTAATCTATTCAAACAAAAATAAAAAAAAAAGTTAAAAATTTTGAGTTGGGTCGATTATTATTGATTGATAATTTTAAATATTTATTACAAAATATTTAAAGTAATCTATTCAAACAAAAATAAAAAAAAAAGTTAAAAATTTTGAGTTGGGTCGATTATTATTGATTGATAATTTTAAATATTTATTACAAAATATTTAAAGTAATCTATTCAAACAAAAATAAAAAAAAAAGTTAAAAATTTTGAGTTGGGTCGATTATTATTGATTGATAATTTTAAATATTTATTACAAAATATTTAAAGTAATCTATTCAAACAAAAATAAAAAAAAAAGTTAAAAATTTTGAGTTGGGTCGATTATTATTGATTGATAATTTTAAATATTTATTACAAAATATTTAAAGTAATCTATTCAAACAAAAATAAAAAAAAAAGTTAAAAATTTTGAGTTGGGTCGATTATTATTGATTGATAATTTTAAATATTTATTACAAAATATTTAAAGTAATCTATTCAAAAAAAAAAAAAAACAAAAAAGGATACATTTATTTTTTAAAGTACCTTTCAAAAAAAACGACGAACTCCTCAAAACAAGAGTCTTTGAGTCAGATTTGAACTTGCAACAAAATTATTGTTATAATTCCAACTGCTTAACCAACTCATCTAAACATCATATTCTAAAGTAATGCAATTACAGCTGAGTAGTATGCAAAGCAAGCAATGCTGATCTTATCAACATTGCTCACAATCTATAAATAGAATAAGCATAAGCACAAACCAAAAAAAAAATGAAATACTGTTGAATACGAGTCACAAACTGCAAGATAAGCATAATATTTGATAAGCTTTTATACATCAACACATGTTTCGACTCTGTCGAAACCGTTTGACTTTGTCAAACATGGTTACAAGTGCAGTATGTATTTAGCGTTAGAAGAGGGTGGACGCAAAATAATTGAAACTTCAAATTTGAACTCTTTGAAGTTCAAATTTATAAAATTTACCCAATATTGGTTCATAATTTAAATCTCTTATTAAATATGTTATTGGATTAGATGGATAAATTTTACTAATATAAAATATTTCTCGAGTCCAATTATTTTTATATTTGTTTTCAAATTGTTTTTTATGTGATTGAATTCTTACTTTTTCTCCAATTTTAAAAACTGGTTTTTCTAAATTGTTTCTATTAATTTTAAAACAATTATCAAAAATTAATTGTTCATTTTTTTCATTTACTTCACATGGTTTCATACCAATAGTTCTATGTACATCTTTGTAATTATATTCATATAATATTTTATCAATTACATCAATCCAATTAGTATTTTTCTGAATTTCAAATCGTATTTTTAGTTTTTCATTAATGGTTCTATTAAATCTTTCTACAATTGATGATTTCTTTTCACTAAATGTTTGATACATGTTAATATTGTATTTATCTAAAACTTCTTGGAAATGTTTATTTAAAAATTCTTTACCAGAATCTGTATGAAGTAATTTTGGTGCACAACCTGCTTTTTTAATAATATTTAAAAATGCTTCAGAAGTTGTTTTTCCATCTTTCTTTTTTAATGGTTCTATATAAGCAAATTTAGAAAATGTATCAATTACATTAAGCATATATTTGTATCCTCTATTAATTCTAACATTAACTGTTGTCATAATTAGTAAATCTGCTGCCCATAGTTCATTTATGCCTTTAGTAATAATTTTTCTTCTTTCAAAATTTTTTCTTACTGGTTTATGCAACTCTTTTGCTATTTTAAAATCATTATTTTTAGTATCAATAAATTCATCTTTATCCATTTCAAAAATATTTAAAATTTATTTTAATTAAATAACAATGATATCAGATAAAGTTTTAAAAGAATATATTAAAACACAAAAAGACTTAAAAAATAAACTTCAACAATTTAATTTAAACAAAGTAATAAAACAAGAAAAAATTAATGAAGATCTTCAAGCAATTATTCAACCATTAAATCAATCAGTTATTAATGTTCACAATTTAAATGATAGCTTTAAAAATTTAATAGTAGATTTAAATCAATCATATAAAAAAACAATAGATAGACATTCACAAAGTGAACATGTTTCAACGGAGTCGAAACCGTTTGACAATAATATGAATTTACAAACTAATGAATTTAACGAAAAGCAACTATCACCAATTAGAAAAACAAACAAACAAAAATTAGTTGAAAGTACACCAACAACTAGCACAGGTTCACGAAGCGAACAGTTGACTCCATCAACATCAAAAGACGCTCTTTTGCGTAGTGCAAATGAAACGTTATCTACACCAGTACAATTTATTTCCGAAAAAATTGGAAATATGGCAATGAAATATTTAAATTTAAATAATAGGACTATGAATAAGTTCGTGCGGTTTTTTTTCGAAATTTGAAACTTTATTGACGTAAAATGGTTACAAATTTAATATTCAAAATATTGTCCATCGCTTACTACTACTTTTTCCCATCTTTCTGGCAATTCACGGATTCCCTTTGTGAAAAATTCGGTCGGTTTTGCCGCAATCCACGAATCGATCCATTTTTTGACTTCATCGTAATTACGGAAGTGCTGGTCAGCCAGGCCATGTTGCATCGATCGGAAGAGATAGTAATCGGATGGCGCAAGGTCTGGACTATACGGCGGGTGGGGTAGGACATCCCATTTGAGCGTTTCTAAGTATGTTTTGACCACTTGTGCAACATGTGGCCGAGCATTGTCATGTTGCAAAATAACTTTGTCGTGTCTATCGGCGTATTGCGGCCGTTTTTCTCGCAGTGCTCGGCTCAAACGCATCAATTGTCGTCGGTAGACATCCCCCGTAATCGTTTCATTCGGTTTCAGTAGCTCATAATACACAACACCCAGCTGGTCCCACCAGATACACAGCACAACCTTCAGGCCATGAATATTCTGCGCCGACGTCGATGTTGAAGCATGGCCAGGGTATCCATACGTTGCCCGACGTTTTGGATTGTCGTAATGGACCCACTTTTCATCGCCAGTCACAATTCGATGCAAAAAACCCTTTCTTTTGTGCCGTTGAAGCAGTTGTTCGCATGCCATAAAACGGCGTTCAACGTCTCTTGGCTTCAATTCATACGGCACCCAATGGCCTACCTTTCGGATCATTCCCATGGCTTTTAAACGTTTGGAAATGGTTGATTGATCAACTCCCAAAGTTTTTGCAACCTCTTCTTGCGTTTGAGCCGGATCTTGATCGAGCAATTCCTCCAATTCGGTATCCATGAACTTTGGCGGCGCACCCTCGCGTTCTTCGTCTTCCAAGCCAAAATCACCACTTTTAAAGCGTGCAAACCACTTCTGGCACGTTCGCTCAGATAGAGCATGCTCACCATAAACTTCCACCAAGATACGATGACTTTCGGCTGCTTTTTTCTTCATATTAAAATAATGAAGAAGAATTCCCCGCAAAAACACATTATTTGGCACGAAATTCGACATTTTCAAGTGTGGTAAAAATATTGTTGTTTACGCTTCAAATAAAAAACTTATACTGACGTTTGTGCCTTACGACAGTAGCTCTCCAATGAATGTTTGGAAATGTGGATCGATGGAATAATAATCAAGTTACGCCATCTGTTGTAAAACCGTAACGAACTTATTCATAGTCCTATTAATTCTGATATGAAATTATGTGACAATATTTTTGGTCTAAGATCTGAAGATGGAAAAGATTTATGGATTGGTAATACTGAAGTAAAAATTAGTAATAATGATATTATTTTAAGTAATAAAACTTATAATGGAACAAAAGGGTTATGGGAATTAATAACTTTAAAAGAACCATCAACAGCTGTAACAAATAATGATTTACAAAATTATGAAGAAATTATATTATCAACATATGCTTACATGCAAAATAATGACAAAAGTTCTAAACGTATTAAATCTAGCGTTGGAAATAAATATATGAATTTTATTAGACCAATATTGATTAAAAATAAAATTATAAAAGAAAAAGTAGGATCTGGTTTAAATTCAAAAAATAATCTTTCAAAATCATTACAAAATTTTAAAATTAAAACTAGTTTACCTACTGAATATGTTCGTTTTGCGAATCGTTCACAATGTGAACGTGTTTATTGGAATGATATTAATGAATTAAAAGATAGATTAAATTTGTTAATAGGCGAGTATAATGCAGGAAATGATAGTCCAGAAATACATAATGAAATTATGAATATTATTGAGGAACTAAGAGAAGAAAATATGTTGACTCTGTCAACGGTTTCCGAAGGAAACGTATTAACTGTTTAATTAAATTACATATAAATTTAAATAAATTAAAAATTTTTTTTTTCTAATAAATGGGAATTGATAAGTTTGGACAAAAATCTTTTTCAGAAATAAATTCATCTAATGAATATTCTCTTAATAGAATAATATCATTAGAAAATGAAGTTGAAGAAATTCGTTCAAATAGTGATCAAATGAAAGATATTATTAGTAAATTAATGGAATTAAATCAACTACTTCAAAAAGAAGTTGAAAAACAAGAAAAAGATAATGTGGTAGCTTTTGGTGTTGTATATAAAGAAATAGAACAATTAGAAAATAATTTAAATCAAGATATTATTAACATAACTAAACAAGTAGATTTTATAGAAACAAATATTGAAAATTTTAAAAACAGTTTAGAAAAACAATTGGATAGTTATTCGGAAAAACAAATTTTAATTGATAATTATCTTAAAGATTTAGTTTTACAAAATAAAGACAATATTAATCAAAATAATATTACTAAACAAAATGATGAAACTAATAATAAGATTGATAAAAGTATTCAAGTAGATGAATATATAAAACAATTAAATATTGAAGAAAGTGAACCAGATATTCAAGAAAGTAAACTACAAATTGAAACAAATATAATTCAAAAATAATTTAAAAAATTCATACATATATAAATGATAAACAAAAATAATAAATCAAAATAAAAATTCAAATATTCAACATCGTTGAAATATGTTCACATCATATTTCATTTGAAATTAAAAAAAAAACTTAATCTAATATAATTAATAATTTAATGTATAGTAAAAAGGAGGGGGTTCGTTTTAGTTACCTACATTTCTTATTTTATAATGTCCCCAGGGTAATTTGTAAGTCTTATTTAACTTATCGTTATCATTATTATTCAACTTTTTATTGAAATAAAACTTATCATCATAGGGTGACAATCCTATTTTATTCTCTTCTGTAGTATATAGTTTATTATCATATGATCTAATATTATGAACAGTTTCATTTTTATTTTTTAAATTAATTAAACAATTCTTATAATCTTCAATTGTTAACTTTTTAATATTATTTTTCTTTATTCCTTTACAAACTTTTTTATCACAAACATCGGTCTTAAATGCATACATTTTACTTCTAAGTCCACAAAATTCTCTAATTGGTATTCCATTATATTCATCTTTAAATTTTCCTGGTACTTTTTTATTAATATTAGATTTTAAATCTTCAATTGGAAAATTATCTATATAATCACTGGTATCATAATTATCTAGATCATCTTTCATTTCAGAATAAATATCAAAATCATCATCAATATGTTTACCTTCAAAATAAAGAATAAATGAATCAGTATCTGTTCCTAATAATTTCATTCTATTACCATATTTAGTTTTAAGTTGTACATACATTTTAAACATTAATAATTTTGATAAATCTAAAATATTTTGACCTCCAAAGATAGGTTTATTTAATTTAATATTAGAATTTTTACCAAACACTACACACATATTATGATCTATTATTTTTCTTGATTGATATGTATTTCTACTTATTAGTTTTCTCATAATTTTTTCAGTTTTAACTATTCTAACATTAAGTCTATTTCTAACATTTTCCATTTGTTTACCATATACACTATTATTCATAAGTTTGAAAAAATCTTTTTCAAAATCGTTTTTAGCTTCTTTTCTAAGTGTTGTATTTTTTTCAATATAATTTTTTAACCATGCTTCTTGTCTACATTTAATACCTCTATGAATTTTAGTTAAAATTACACCATTATTTAAATATTCTTTTAATAATCTTATATCAATTATATAATTTTTCTTTGGTAACAACGTACACATTAATTTTTTAATTTTATCATTTGGTTTACTACCAATCCCTTTATTAATTAAGTCTGTTTGATTTGGTGATAAATCTTCAAATTGTGGAACATAATGATGAGGTGCTGGAGCATAATCATTATAAAAGTTGTGTAATTCCGGAGGAATACTTATATCAACTTCTAATGTATATCCAATATTATTATCATCAAAATCTTTATTTAAAATATTATCAACATTACAAAAATATTTAATTTCATCTTCATTTAACCATTCATGATTACCAACACTTAATTTTTGTGACATGGCCCATCCATATAAATTATTTGCATCTAAATATAAAATATAACTTGTTAATTTTTTAGAATCGTATATACCTTTAAGAGAAGCTTCCTCTTTACTTAATTTATAAACTTGTTCTACAATATCAGCATGTTCCTTTCGGTAACCGTTGACATGGTCAATATGTTCACTCTGTGAACCGTTTCCTTCGGAAATGTAATAATAACAATTATTAGCTTTAGCATAGTTATGTGCAATTTGTGATATTCCACCTCTAGTTCCACTTTCATAAAATTCATACATATCTTGATCTGTTAATAATTCTAATTTTTGTTTGGTTAATTTTAAAGCAGATGAATTACTTAAATGTGGTGAACTTATATAATGTATAGGATCTAAATTATAATTTTTAAAACATTCTTTTCTAAAATTATCAAATACATCACTTAAAAGTATAACATCTAATTTCAAATACCAGTTATGATAGTCTCTAAATGTTTTACAATTAAAATGTTTCCAAAATTTATTTGCAAATTTATAATCGTTAATATTAATATTTCCATTTAATGATGAATGAAAATCTTCAAGATTTGGAAATTCTGTTATACTTAATTTTTTATAATCATCAATAAATTCATATGGATATACACCTTTTCTAAGTAAATAACATTTATTTTTTAATGATAGATTTTTAAAAATATTATTAAAGTTTTCTAAATGATCAAAATTAATAGGTTTTATATTTTTAGTATTACAAACTGAACAAATACTACAAGCATATATTTTATTCTCAGTATTTTTACCAACTTTATAAGATACATAATCTATATTTCTTATTTTCTTACATGTTACACAATATATATCATTAACATCTAATAAATTTTTAACAGCTTTATCTAATGAAGTATTTATAAATTCCATTGAATCTATAAATCTTAATTCTATTTTTTCGACAACTGTATATAATTCTAAATCTGTTGAATTACAATTACGACAAGTGTTTCTTGTCTTTAAATTATATTGATATTTACATTTTTCATTTTTACATTTTAAATATTTAGTTTCACCTACAATAACTGGTTTTTTAATTTGTTTAAATTTTTCAGTGCTCGTTGCTAGAACACTAGTTTCAGTTTCAGGATGAAATTCATCTAAATATTTTAGAAATAATTTTGAATCATAACCTTTTAAATTATGAATAATAATTGGTAAAAATTTTGGCATCTTTAACTTTAGATTACATTTATTACATAAAGCCATTCTATATTTACCAGTTGTATGGTCATGATCCCAACATTTTTTATTTTCTTCAGAAAATGGAATATCACAAATTTCACAATTGTTAGTATTATCAAACTTTAATATCGATTCTTTATCCTGAATTATATTATTCAATTTTCTTACTTCATAATAATCTTTAGCATATTTTATTAAATTATCTAAGAATGATTTCAATAGCACTTTTCTATTAGAAGTATTCTTTGAAATATATTGTTTGTTATAAGTGTTATAAATACCATAACTATTTGGAATGTGTTCATGAAGTAATATTGTATTTTTACATTTGCCAGATTTTTTTTTATTAATTTTTTCCAAAGTACATTCAAAATCAGCATATAAAGTATATGGATGAAATAATTCTGCACCATTAGATTTATATTTTAAAATATTTTCACCCTCTTTAGGTAACTTTATATTTTGTATTATATTATTATCATCTTTTAATAAATAACATGTTTTTATATGTTCTTCTAATTCATCAGATTTTTCAAAATGTTTAAAACATTTATTACAAATATGTAGATGTTCATGCTGATGATGAATTTTACCACTTAAAAATCCAGATAAATTTTTAAGTGGTACAAAGTGAGATTTGTATGTTTCTTCTGTAATATTTTCTTCTATATATATAATATTAACATGTTTTTTTGGCAAACCATTAACGAAATTACGAAAAGAGTTACTTTTATACATTAATTGAATTTGGTAATATTCATCATCATTTTTTTCTGAATCATAATGATAAAAATTCATGGTAATATTAAAATAATCTTCTAATTTTTTAACATTTTCTTCATTAATTATAAATGGAAATTCTAAATTTAGATTTTTAAATGTATCATCATTTTCTAAATCTTCAAGATATTTTTTATATTTTGTTGGTCTTTCTGGATGAATTTTTAACACATCTTGATAAATAGAATATAAGATACAATATAAAATACATTTATTATCAGTATTTTTAATATTAACACAATTTCTATTAGTAAATGGAATATATGATCCAGCAAGAACTTGAGACTTATCTCTACTAATATGTGTTTTTACTATTCTAACAAAGCTAGTTGTAGATCCTTTTGTACATTTTTCTGAGAATTTATTATTTATTTCCTCTATCATTAAATAAAATTCTTTTGTATAGTTTAATCTATTAACATAATGTATTTCTGATCTATACCAATATTCATAACTTTCTTTAATTTTATTAGTTTTTTTATCAATAATCACAATATTTACCGCTGTTGCTAAAGACACTTTAAAATTACTATATTTTTTAAAACCTTTGAAAAAATATTTGAAACAATCTCTTTTGATTAATTCCAAGTGTCTTTGAATATTATATTCTTCATTATTTGTAAACTCTAAATCAGCAACCATATTGTTAAAACATGAACCATTTAATTGTTTTTCTTGAATATCAATAATATCAAAATCATAATCATCAAAATTTTGAAATATATTTTGAATAACATCATTATTATGCTTTTCTATTAAAACATTTATTATGTTTAATAAACTATTTTTATTTTTATTATACCAATATTTTGGCAATTGAAAAATATGTTTATTTGCTCTAATATATTTTTTTAAATTTTTTAAATTTTTAGATTTCAATTCTTTAATATTAAATGAATTCATTTTTATTTATTTGATATTTTTACTTAATTTTTCCTTATTTATATAGAAAATTTTTTTTTAAATATTTTGAATTATCGCCAATAAATAATATTTAAATATTAATTACTTCATAATAAATTGTTAATTATTTTCTTTATTATTAATATATTTAATATGAAATTGAGAATTACAATGACGTTTTTTATGTGATACTGTATACCACATTCCACATTCACACTTTAATCTTTCAAATCTTGATGGTAATGAGTTATAATATGCAATTTTTTGATTGTAACAGTTTTTACAATATCTCTTATTCGAAATAAAAATAGAAATAGTTTTTTCTTCTAAACATGAAAAACATATTTTTTTACCATCTATAATAGACAAACATATTTTTTCACCATTTATTATTTTATGATATAATCTTTGTTTTGGTACGTTAACTTTATGAACAGTTTCTTTCGGAAAAATAGTTTCTTCCTCTGTCACATTCAATTTAGCGAATTGATTGTTTAAGACTTCAACCATCTTAATTTTTATATTTATATCTCAAAAATTTTTTAAAATTAATTTACATTTCTAATATTTAATCTTATACTAATTTTTTCTTTTCTAAAATCAATTAAATTATTATCCTGATCAACAATATAAATAGTTATATTTCTAATAGTATTTGTATTTACTGGATAGTATATTAAATTTTTAGGTATTTCATTTATTTTTTCACCAGGTTTATCATTAATAAAAAATTCATGAATAATATTTGTTTGTTTATTATTTTCATAACTACCTCCTACAATATTACATTTTATTCTAATAGAATTAACATTCATAATATTTACTGGTAAATCAGATGATACTAATGTATTAGGTTGAATAATTTGTTCACTAAATCCTAGTAATGAAGCTATGGAATTTTTTTGTGTAAAATCAATAATATAATTACTTTTAATTTCAACTTTTAATGTTGTCATATTTGGTTTAATAGTAATACCCTTTATTTTCTCTTTTATAAAATTGTTTATATCATTTATTTCATATGAACCAGTTGGAAATGTAATTTTTTTGTTAACACTGTTAATTGTATGTAAATTATCTTGTGAATCATTTCCTTCGAAAATATGTTCACTTTGTGAACCAATGACAGAGTCAACATAATGTAAAATATTATTTTTTAATTTTTCAGATATGTTCGGTATAGAATTATAAGTAGAAAAATTAAGCAAACACATTTCAAAATCATGTTTAACTTCATTTGACTCTGTTGAAATATGTTTATTATCTAAAATTATTGGTTCATCAAAATTACATGAAATTATTGAAGTATTTCCATCTAATGATATAGTCGGCATTATTTAATTAAGTAAAAATTTTAAACATAGATGACCACAAATTATTTCATTTATTTCTTGATCAATATTATTATTAAAAATTACAGTATTTTCATTAGTTTTGAAATATTTTTCTATTAATATTGGTAATTTATTTATAGCAAAGGAATCATAGTAAAAAATATGATTATTATATTTTTTATATGCTACCCAGTGTGTACCATTACCATCATTATTATCTAAATTTATTATTCCACATTCTTTATCTTTTATCTTTTCTGGTAATCTATCTTTCATGAATACACCCCTAAAATTTGCTATATTAAATTTTCTAGCATATTTTTTTAAATCATAATTACTTAATGGTTTAATTGGAATTAATTCAAAATCAAATTTTTTTTAAGTAACATACCATTACCAGATTTTTTAAGTAACATACCATTACCAGATTTTATATTTTTTTCTTCTAATGCTTTATTATGACGTATTTTTTCTTCTAATAATTTATCGTTAGTTTTTTTATCATTATATGCTCTATATAATGTTGTTCCTGCAGTAACTGCAGCTCCTATTGCTGGAATAAATGGTAATAGTGCTGGTAAAAATCCACCAATTTTTTCATTATTAAAACTTTGTAACTGGGACATAGATAATTTTAATATAAAAATTTTAAAAGTAGTTTTATTATTATCTAAATGTTTTTTTATAGAATTAATTTGTTTTCTAGTTAATGGTAAATATGTTTCATTCATTACACTTTCTTTAGTTCTTTGTAATTGAATTGGTTCTAATTTTATAGTAATATCTGTTTTATTTTTCATAGCATCATAAACTTGTTTTTGTTGATCTTCATTTAGAGATATTGGATATTTAATGTATCGTCCACATTTTGGAATAAAATAAATTTTATCTTTATTCTCATTTTTATTATATTCACTTTGTGAACCGTTAACATTTATCAATTCTTCAGTTGATGAATTGTGAGTTGTTAAACCCATACCCATTTTTCTTTTAAATTTCATAGCATTAGTAGTTAAATATGCATTTACTTTTTCTGATAAACTAGCATCTTTTGCTGAAACTCTTGACCATGCTTTATCTTCTAAAATTTTATCAGCTTCATGTCTTTTCTTTATATCGTTACTTTTAGAATATGCAATATCATGTTCTTTAGCTGCTTCATCTAATTTATTAATTGGATGTATATCTTTTTCAAGTTTTAATTCAAGATTAGTACCAGGTCCTAAATAATTATATCCTGGAGAATGTAATTCAAATGGAAGATTATTTATAAGATTATTTATAATACCACTACCATAATATCGCACCATTTATTATAATAGAAAATGTGATGTATTTATTTATTTATTTGGATAATTATTAATCATGAACTGAAGGTAAACTTGAAATATCATCATCAACTTTTTTATTAATATTAGACAATTCGTTTTTATTTTTCTTATTTATTTTAGTTACATTCTTTAAAAGTTCCTCTGTTAAACTATTTGATTTAGTCTGTCGAGAATTGTATTCATTTGTCGAGAATTGTCGAGAATTGTCTTCTTTTGTCGAGAATTGTCGAGAATTGTCTTCATTTTTAGTGTTTTTGCCAATAATTTCAATACCAAGTAATTTAAGTCCATTATTAAGAGAATCGCGTGAAATATGATTTTGTTCGCAAAATTTTACTTTAGTTAATTTTAAAGTACTAGCTTGTTCTAAATAATTAATAGCTAAATTTCTTTCTCTAATTTGTTTAAGTTCTTTAGCATTTTTTGGAATATGAATATTTTTTGAATTTCTAAAACTTTTTGTTTTCCCTTGTAGTGATACAAGTGGTGAAACAGTTCTAGTAGAAGGGCTTGGACGATTGTATAAATTAGTTATATTCTTATACATTTTATTAATTTTAATTTATTTATAAAAAAATTTTTTAAAATAATTATATTTTTCTTAGTGTTTCAATATAAAAAAATATTAAAAATTTTTATTATAATAAATGTCGAATATACATACAATTGAAGAATTTAAAACAAATACTGATGTGCCTATCTTGAAATTAAGAGGATCTAGTATAAAACTATTAAATAAAGAAGAAATAGAAAAAGAGGTTAAACAAACACAAGAATTTATTAGGCAACATAAATCTCAGTTTAATAATAGAAGTGGTTTTGTTCAATGTTTAAATGATGCACTTAAAAATAATGATCATGTATGGCATGAATATGCTGTTTGTATTATGAAAAGTGTTAAAAATATTAAAGATTATAATATTGAATTACATTCAGAATCAAATAAAATATTAGTAAATGAATTATTAAATGAGAAAGCTATATTAGAATTTAGTTTAATGAGTTATGAAGAAATTATTGGCAAATTAAATGATGATATGTATGAGTTACAAGTAAATTATGATATTCTTGAATCAGAACATAATAACCTTATAAATAGCATTGAAAATAAAAACGCTGCATTAGCTGAAAAATATAAGAACAATTTTATTAAAAGACAAAAAGCTATTGAAGAATCTAAAACAATGAAGATTGGACTAGTAAATAAAAAAATTACAACACAAAAACTCAATGATTTATTGAAAAGTGTAAGTAAAATGAAATAAAAAAAAATTGTTAATAAATGAATACTTGTGTTAATATTATTCCATATCAAAATGATTGTATATCACAGTTATACATAATTGATGCTAATAATAAATATAATGGAGGATGTAGATGTGTCATAATGGATCCGTCTTTATTAAAATTAATTTCTATTGTAATTTTTATTGTAATTGCAATTCTTATATTTTATGCAATATATTTAGATATACAAAAAAAGGTAATTGAAAATGAATGTAAAAAGATTAACAAAAAAAAAAAATATTAAAAATATTTAGGATTTTTTCTATTGCATTAAATGAATAATTGTAAAAACAATTTTGATAAAAATAATCAATTATCAAAAATAGATTTTATTATTTCAAATGGAATAGATAAAATAATGCAAAATGAATACATTTCAATGGTACTAATTATTATTCTATTAATAATGTTTTTTTATAATTTGATAAGACAATTAAATGCAAGACTACAATTATTTTAAACATTGGTTTCGACCTAGTCAAAACATATTAGTAAATTTTTAATAATATTTTTTAGTTAAATAAATGAAAGAAGAAAAAGGTATCGAATCTTATGACTTTTATGAACATTTGCCATCTAATTCTACACTATTAAATGAATATGGAAGACCAATAGAAATAAATATTAATAATCAAGACATTAAAACGTTACCATCAAAAAGTTTACTTAATATTAGAGGTCAAATTATTGCTAAAGATAAAGATGGTAAAATATTAGATAAACTTAATCCTGATAAAATAAATTTTGTGAATAATGGTATAATAAATCTGTTTAGTAAAATTACATATTTTATTAATTCAGTTGAAATTGATAAAATTGAAAATCCTGGAATAACAACAACAATTAAAGGCTTAGCATCATTTTCTAATGATTTATCATTAAATAATGCTGGTTGGCAAATTGTAAATAAAGGTAATGTTTTTAATAAGAAAGGTTATTTTTCTGTTAGCATTCCATTGTGTATATTAATTGGGTTTTTTGATGATTACAAAAATTTCATTTTTAGAATTAATCAAAAATTAGAATTAATAAGATCAAATGATGATACAAATTGTTTAATTATTGATAGTAGTTTAAGTGATCATACTTTTTCTATTGATATTAATCAAATTATATGGAGAATGCCTCATGTTAAATTTTCAGTTGAAGTTGATCATGAAATTAATAAAAAAATTTCAAATAATACAAACTTTCAAATGTATTTTAGAAATTGGAGATACTATTGTACTACTGCAATTCCAGCTGTAAAGACTTATACCTGGAATATAACATCATCTAGTGCTAAACCTAGATATTTTCTTATTGCATTTCAAACATTAAGAAATCAGAATAATTATAAAGACAATAGTAAATTTGACCATTGTAATTTAGAAAATGTTGTAGTTAAATTAAATACAAATAGATATCCAAACTATGATATGCAACTATCTATTAATCAAAATAAATTTGATACATTATATAATATGTTTCTAGATTTTAAAAATTCATATTATGGTTCTAGTATAAATAATTTACCAATAGTTAATTATGATACATTTTTAAAAGAATATCCAATAATATGCATTGATACATCTAAACAGAATGAGGTAATTAAAGAGGCTGCTATTGATATTAAAATTGAATTTAAATGGACAGAAGATTTTCCATCAAATACAGTCGTTCACTGTTTAATTATTAGTGATGATAGTTATTCATATAATCCACTAACAAATCAAGTGATGCATGTTTGACTTGTTTTTTTAAATTTTTATAAAATTAAAATTAACTAAAAATTAATTGAAATAAATATGTAATTAATTATATTAATAGATTAAAAAAATTTATCTAAAATTCTAAATTATGGATGGTCATTTAAAAGTTACTAAATTAGATAATAAAATTAAATTAACTATTCAAAATTTTGATACTCATAAACCAATAAAAAGATTAAATGAAATATTTCCGAATATTATTAGAGCAATTATTTGTGGACCAAGTAATTGCGGAAAAACAAATGTATTATTAAATATATTATCAAAGATTTATTATTCTGATATAATAATTTGTTCAAAAACTTGCTATCAAGAAAAATATAAATTTTTGGAAGATATGATAATTCAATTCAATAAATTGTGTGTTAAAAATGATTTGGAATCTAAAGATATAAAATGTTTATCAATTCAATCTCTACCAACACCTGAAAATATTAAACAATATTCTGTAATAATATTTGATGATATCTCTACAGAACAACAAGATAATATTGCCAATTATTTTGCTTATGGTAGACACAATAACATTTCTTGTTTTTATTTATGTCAAACATATTCAAAAATTCCTAAACAATTGATAAGAGATAATGCAAACTATATAATTTTATTTAAACAAGACAAGACTAATCTGAAACACATATTTAATGACCATTGTAATGATATTGATTATGATATTTTAAAAAATATGTGTATTCAATGTTGGAAAGAACAGTTTGGATTTTTAGTAATAGACAAAGAACAAGAAAAAAATGATGGTAGATATAAAAAAATGTTTGAATTTTTCTTTACAATATAAAAAATGTTTGAATTTTTGTTTAAATAAGATTTTTATTTTTTATTATTTCCATTTATTTTGGAAATCTTTATATTTTTCATTTTTTTCATCAAAAACTATATCTAATATTTTTCTATATTTATATAATCCATCAATGGTGGGCAGCAGATTTACTAATTATGACAACAGTTAATGTTAGAATTAATAGAGGATACAAATATATGCTTAATGTAATTGATACATTTTCTAAATTTGCTTATATAGAACCATTAAAAAAGAAAGATGGAAAAACAACTTCTGAAGCATTTTTAAATATTATTAAAAAAGCAGGTTGTGCACCAAAATTACTTCATACAGATTCTGGTAAAGAATTTTTAAATAAACATTTCCAAGAAGTTTTAGATAAATACAATATTAACATGTATCAAACATTTAGTGAAAAGAAATCATCAATTGTAGAAAGATTTAATAGAACCATTAATGAAAAACTAAAAATACGATTTGAAATTCAGAAAAATACTAATTGGATTGATGTAATTGATAAAATATTATATGAATATAATTACAAAGATGTACATAGAACTATTGGTATGAAACCATGTGAAGTAAATGAAAAAAATGAACAATTAATTTTTGATAATTGTTTTAAAATTAATAGAAACAATTTAGAAAAACCAGTTTTTAAAATTGGAGAAAAAGTAAGAATTCAATCACATAAAAAACAATTTGAAAACAAATATAAAAATAATTGGACTCGAGAAATATTTTATATTAGTAAAATTTATCCATCTAATCCAATAACATATTTAATAAGAGATTTAAATTATGAACCAATATTGGGTAAATTTTATAAATTTGAACTTCAAAGAGTTCAAATTTGAAGTTTCAATTATTTTGCGTCCACCCTCTTCTAACGCTAAATACATACTGCACTTGTAACCATGTTTGACAAAGTCAAACGGTTTCGACAGAGTCGAAACATGTGTTGATGTATAAAAGCTTATCAAATATTATGCTTATCTTGCAGTTTGTGACTCGTATTCAACAGTTTTGTAATAAATATTTAAAATTATCAATCAATAATAATCGACCCAACTCAAAATTTTTAACTTTTTTTTTTATTTTTGTTTGAATAGATTACTTTAAATATTTTGTAATAAATATTTAAAATTATCAATCAATAATAATCGACCCAACTCAAAATTTTTAACTTTTTTTTTTATTTTTGTTTGAATAGATTACTTTAAATATTTTGTAATAAATATTTAAAATTATCAATCAATAATAATCGACCCAACTCAAAATTTTTAACTTTTTTTTTTATTTTTGTTTGAATAGATTACTTTAAATATTTTGTAATAAATATTTAAAATTATCAATCAATAATAATCGACCCAACTCAAAATTTTTAACTTTTTTTTTTATTTTTGTTTGAATAGATTACTTTAAATATTTTGTAATAAATATTTAAAATTATCAATCAATAATAATCGACCCAACTCAAAATTTTTAACTTTTTTTTTTATTTTTGTTTGAATAGATTACTTTAAATATTTTGTAATAAATATTTAAAATTATCAATCAATAATAATCGACCCAACTCAAAATTTTAACTGTACCAACCTAAATATTGATTACTAGTACATCAAAAATAGATATCTTTAATATCTTAAAAATATTAACTACGAGTAACTATAATTTAGGGGTGGACTAAATCGACCCAATTCAAAATTTTTAACTTTTTTTTTGAGATAATATAAGCTAAAAAAATGAGTTAAATGTTAAAAAATGTTAAAATTTTGAGTAACTGTAAGTTAAAAAAATGAGTTAAATGGTAAAAATGTTAAATTTTTGAGTTAAAATGATAAAAATGTTAAAATTTTAACATTTTTGATATTGTCTTGTATTCCGGAATATACATACATCCCCTCCCAGCATTACCGGAGTTGCAGAGACATCACCCCTGGAATGGGTCTGGTAAACCTTCATGGCTACCTTCTCGAAACCATAGGTGATGATCCCTTTAGTTTCAGCAAGAGGTCCGAGGGACTCTGCATTTAGCAGAATCAGCGCTTGCCGAAAATGTCCTTCGGACTTCTCCACCTTGACTACCTTCCAGTTATGCGTGGGAAGTTTCGGGTTACAGTAACGGAGGATTTCCTCCATATCCTCTGGAGCAGAGGGCTCTGAGGGAAGCCAGACCCGGGCGCGCGGACGAAGAGGTAGGTCCTTTTTGTCCACAGCTTCCAGCTTGGCTCCCTTCCAGACCTCCCCCACCAGAGCTACTGCCGCCCTGTACATAGTAGCCGATCGCTCATCGGCACACACTATTCGCTTAAAGGTGCCGTGGTGCCACCCGGTACTCTCACAGCACGGTGGAGGTCCAGGGTTTTCCCTTACCACCTTCATAAATACCGCAGAGATGGCCGATGCCACTATTTTCCACTCGTCCCTGGAAATGGCGCCATCTTCCCTGCTATTGTCGACCACCCCCAGAGTGATGGATCCCGCCTGCTTAGCGACTTCGCTAAAAGATTTCGGCGGACCGCCACCAGTCCTCGGTTTCTTCGGCCGGAGAATTTCCTCCTCTTGAGAGCGTTGCCGCTTCACTGCCGATTCTACTGGCGGTGCTACCGCACCCACCCTTTCCACTCGGCCTTTCTCTGCCCCACTAAGTACCATCCTGGCCCACTCAAGCGTCCTTAAATACTTCTCAGGTACCTGCGAAGCATTTTGGCCGCCGTAGCGTTCCAGGATTTTAGCGGCTATGCGTTGGTCAGAGAAGGCTTTCCTGCTCTGTCCTGGCTGCCGTTTAGGCCTAGCAAGGGACCCCTGAAAAGAAGCCCCGGAAACCCCCGGAAAACTTGGGGAAAACCCCTTACTAGTACTGGCCATCCCCTCCAGTCCTACCTCACTACGGGTCGCCGGCGGTTCCGCAAGCGACCGTCTACCTACGTGAAGCGGGTTCCCGCTCACCCCCCCTGGGATAGTGCTCGAAGTCGATTCCGACTTCCTCCCAGAGCCCCAGCCAGAAAACGCTTTGAGCGTCGACTCCGACGCCCTTCCGCCCCTACTTGTTTTGCCCCCCTGGGCTGCCTCTCGGTTAGGGCTGGTTAGAGAAGGCGGTTCCGCCCCTCTTTCCTTAAGTGAGGAGACCTTGGGGTTCGGCTCCGAATCCCCACTGCCGCCTAAATTCTTAGGGTTTTTGTTATTAGTTTTGTTTTTGTTGTTGTTGTTCATGTTTATGTTATTGGGTCCCCACTCGGAGCCGCTATCCATAACTCGAAAGTGTAGTCGCCCTTAAATGATCCCACGGTTATCTGTGCCGAGGCAGGGAGGCCGTGCTAGGGTTGACGCATACCCTTATGAGGCATGCGTTCAGAGCCAGATCGGACGCAAAGCGGGAGTCCTCTCAACCGCACCTACACCACCAACCCAATGGCGACGAGTTTGGAACGTACTCCGAGGCCTGCCAGGGTTTTAACGGGACGGGGGCAGTCACGACATTTGCCCACCAGCCGTTTCGGTTGAGTTTCACCCCAGCGTACTCAGGTGGCAGAATGCCGCAACCACCAGCTCAGGAAACAAAGTTCAAGTTCAGAGAGTTTAGAAAATGCCAAAAGAATGCAGGGTCGTCACCGTTCAGTTTTAAGGCCGTTAAGGCCGCAGATCATTTGGCGTTACCCAGGGTGCACCACGCGGAGGCGATCTGCCTACACCCCCAGTGAGTTATAGGAATTTTACTAAAAAGTTATGGTGATATCACTTATAGCCAAAGCAGCCTTGGACTAGGAGGTTTTTCGGCACACTCGGAATTTGACAGTTTGGTTGTTTTATATTCGATTTTCATAATTTTTCGTAGCTAGAAAGCACAATACCTTTGCAGCAACCTCCCGAAATTTCAGGCTGATCGGAGTAAAGAGAAGTGAGTTATAGGAATTTTACTAAAAAGCTATGGTGATATCACTTATAGCCAAAGCAGCCTTGGACTAGGAGGTTTTTCGGCTCACTCGGAATTTGACAGTTTGGTTGTTTTACAATCGATTTTCATAATTTTTCGTGCCTGGAAAGCACAATACCTTTGCAGCAACCTCCCGAAATTTCAGGCTGATCGGAGGAAAGAGAAGTCAGTTATAGGAATTTTACTAAAAAGTTATGGTGATATCACTTATAGCCAAAGCAGCCTTGCACTAGGAGGTTTTCCGGCTCACTCGGAATTTGACAGTTTGGTTGTTTTACATTCGATTTTCATAATTTATCGTGCCTAGAAAGCACAATACCCTTGCAGCAACCTCCCGAAATTTCACGCTGATCGGAGTAAAGAAAAGTGAGTTATAGGAATTTTACTAAAAAGTTATGGTGATATCACTTATAGCCAAAGCAGCCTTGGACTAGGAGGGTTTTCGGCTCACTCGGAATTTGACAGTTTGGTTGTTTTACATTCGATTTTCATAATTTTTCGTGCCTAGAAAGCACAATACCTTTGCAGCAACCTCCCAAATGTCACGCTGATCGGAGTAGAGAGAAGTGAGTTATAGGAATTTTACTAAAAAGTTATGGTGATATCACTTATAGCCAAAGCAGCCTTGGACTAGGAGGTTTTTCGGCTCACTCGGAATTTGACAGTTTGGTTGTTTTACATTCGATTTTCATAATTTTTCGTAGCTGGAAAGCACAGTGCCTTTGCAGCAACCTCCCGAAATTTCAGGCTGATCGGAGTAAAGAGAAGTGAGTTATAGGAATTTTACTAAAAAGTTATGGTGATATCACTTATAGCCAAAGTAGCCTTGCACTAGGAGGTTTTTCGGCTCACTCGGAATTTGACAGTTTGGTTGTATTACATTCTAGGAGGTTTTTCGGCTCACTCGAAATTTGACAGTTTGGTTGTTTTATATTCGATTTTCATAATTTTTCGTGCCTAGAAAGCACAATACCTTTGCAGCAACCCCCCGAAATTTCACGCTGATCGGAGTAAAGAGGAGTGAGTGATAGGAATTTTACTAAAAAGATATGGTGATATCACTTATAGCCAAAGCAGCCTTGGACTAGGAGGTTTTTCGGCTCACTCGGAATTTGACAGTTTGGTTGTTTTACATTCGATTTTGATAATTTTTCGTGCCTAGTAAGCACAATACCTTTGCAGCAACCTCCCGAAATTTCATGCTGATCGGAGTAAAGAGAAGTGAGTTATAGGAATTTTACTAAAAAGTTATGGTGATATCACTTATAGCCAAAGCAGCCTTGCACTAGGAGGTTTTTCGGCTCACTCGGAATTTGACAGTTTGGTTGTTTTACAATCGATTTTCATAATTTTTCGTGCCTAGAAAGCACAATACCTTTGCAGCAACCTCCCGAAATTTCAGGCTGATCGGAGTAAAGAGAAGTGAGTTATAGGAATTTAAATATACTAAAAAGTTATGGTGATATCACTTATAGCCAAAGCAGCCTTGGACTAGGAGGTTTTTCGGCTCACTCGGAATTTGACAGTTTGGTTGTTTTGCATTCGATTTTCATAATTTTTCGTGCCTGGAAAGCACAATACCTTCGCAGCATCCTCCCGAAATCTCACGCTGATCGGAGTAAAGAGAAGTGAGTTATAGGAATTTTACTAAAAAGTTATGGTGATATCACTTATAGCCAAAGCAGCCTTGGACTAGGAGGTTTTTCGGCTCACTCGGAATTTGATAGTTTGGTTGTTTTACATTCGATTTTCATAATTTTTCGTGGCAAGCAAGCAAAGTGCCTTTGCAGTAACCTCCCGAAATTTCAGGCTGAGCGGAGGAAAGAGAAGTGAGTTATAGGAATTTTACTAAAAAGTTATGGTGATATCACTTATAGCCAAAGTAGCCTTGGACTAGGAGGTTTTTCGGCTCACTCGGAATTTGACAGTTTGGTTGTTTTACATTCGATTTTCATAATTTTTCGTAGATAGAAAGCACAATACCTTTGCAGCAACCTCCTGCACCTGACTATTGTGACGCCATTTTTCAGCGGCTAAAAATGGAAAAGTTTCTTAAGAAACAGTCAAAGTATCAGAAAAAATTATTGAATAGACACAAAAACAACGTCCAGTCAAATAAGCCAGAGGGCTTAGCAAAGCTGGATGAAAATAAGCTATGTTTACCTTTATTATCGACTTCTAAAAGCAACAGTGCTACTCCATCTATGAAAGAATGTTTACCTCCGCCACTAGTTACAAATTGCACAGCTCAAACTAGTATATCAAAACCAGAATTGGCACTTATCTCATCAGTGGCCCTTCCGAAAACTTTGATGAAAGATAACCGTTTTGATGCTGTTTCCAATATCATCCATGATGGCGTTCTTGATAATGTGCAAATACCTGTAAATATGTCTCTGGGTCATGATAAGAAAGCATTTCCAGGAATGAAATTGTCAGCAGAACTAGATAAAAATAAACTAAATATCTTTAAGAAAATTTCTAAGCAGAAACCTCAAAAACCATTATCTCCAAATATGAATTGCATGGCTTCGGCCCAGATTTATGGTGGGAATGAGAGCCAATTTATCAATTTGCCTTGCGGAACCACTATAACGCCATCTCCAACATTATTGAATCGCTTGACGTCTGGCGATACGAATTCGGTTTCTCCTGAGGGATTGGAAAAATCTCCAAACACGCCCTTTAACTGCGATCATGGTACTGCTTTAGATTTGGCAAGCAATATTAAGAGTAGTAGCTTCTCAGAGGTTATGATGCCTTGTGTATTGAATAATTCACCATCGCAGCTTGACGAAGTTAATAAACCTAAAAAGCGAGGTCGTAAGCCAGGAAGCAAAAATTCGCTGAAACAAGCAGTGGTATCACCTAATAACCCAAGTCAAATGGCGCAGTTAAAGAAAATTAAAAGGCTAAAATCTGTCAAATACGCATATCCATTTCCGCTTGGAAATTTAGAAACTGCGAATTTTATGTCTAACAGAATGGAACTCTGCACTAGAAAAGAGGATAATATTCTAAATTTACCACATGTGGAAGGCATAGTTCCCAGAAATTTGTCCACAAATGTCAAAGAATACCGAAAAGAGCGCAAAAAAATAAAGTGAAAAATCTACCCTTGAATATGTCGACGAGTGAAAAAAACATATTAAAACAAGAAGCTGGAGTTCCAACAAAGGAAGAAGTCAACACTATAAATAAGAAACTGATGCGCATGGATACTGTTTTACAACCGCTAGAAGCGTTTAATGAAACCTTGATGGAAACGGATAAAGAAGTTGGTAAAGTAATTGCTGCTAAACTTGCACCTACATACAAATCGCCTACGAGGAAAAAGCGATCAGCTCCCCTGATGCCTCCTGCCAATCAAACTAATTCAAGTTATTATTACAAAACAACCTTTTAATTTCTAATTGAATTTATATTGTTTTATTTATCAAACGAATTTAACTTAGCATTCCATAGAGTCAGAAAGCACCAGAAAATCACTAGATTTGCTTCTGTCGCAACCAAGCGGAGAACGTAGCTACTGCAATGTACCTCCTTTTGTGCCAGAATCAATGAAACTAATGTCGCATGAGTCTAAAGCCAGTATCACAAAACTTGAAAGAGATAGTCCAAATATTTTTAAACTCCAGCAACCATCTGCAATCGGTGATAGGATATTAAAGAATTTTGATAACTGGAGCACACCTGATATGCATTCGTCGTTGAACCCAGGCGAAGGTCAGAAATCAAATGAAAGAAATAGTATTAAATCTCCTAAACCAAAAACTGAAAACTCATCTTTGGTCGGCGACATATATTCTCAAAATGCATCACCTAATAAAACTTTAGCAGCATCTTCTGCTTCCGTACGTATACTAAATAATGATGACCCAATTGAACTCTCTGACGACTCCGTCGAGTATCCACTACGATCGGTGTTTAATACTTCGAGTGAACTACTTTCCAAAGAGTTAAATCAAAACCAACATCAGTTAACAACTCCTCCATTAAATTTTCCCCATGTGGAGGACTTATTTTTGCCAGTGTGTAATGACACTGCGAAAGATTCAACAAGCGATCTAAATTTTAATTCGCAGGATCCGAAAAAATCAAAAAAGGCCACTAAATACTCGAAAAGTACTAAAGATGTTTATCCAAATCCAACAGCAGACTTATCTTCAATTGAGCTTTTTAAGGCTGAAAAAGGGGGAGTCGGTAAATTGGCAGGTGGCCGATTTAATACCGTTAATATCAACTGGATCAGCGTATTCTTCAAAAACTATACCTTCAACTAGTTTAACAGCGACAGTAGCGACACCTTTCGCTTTACTCAAAAAAGATTTTCCGCCTCCAAAAACATTTGAAAATTCATTGTCAGCAAATATAGATGGAAATGGAATTTTATGTACGAATACAGAACGGGAGCGTGTCATTATTCTGTATTACAAAATTCTGGGTGACAAAATTCTGTAAATTGCAATAAAATTCTACTTTTTAAAATTCTGCTTTTTTAAAATTCTGCTTTTTAAAATTCTGCTTTCTAAAATTCTGCTTTTTCAAAATTCTGCATGTTTAATGCGAAAAATTCTGCTTTATTCAAGTTTTGTGATTTTCGTCATACAAGAAGTAACAAACTAAACATTTAATTCATAAATATACATATAGGTATATTTAAGCGATAACAATATTTTAGTTTAGCCAATTACAATATTTTTTGCAATTCTTTTTAAATATGTAGTGTGACTTAATCTTTTCTTAATAATTCTTCGCAGCTGTTTGTTTTTCTTAATTATTTTCCTTTTTTTTTCTAACTCTTTCTCCATTTTCTTTTCTTGATATTTGAGTTTTCGCTAAAATAAGTTCCTTTTGCAAACTTAGCACAAGATGGTAAAATTGAGAGTTTCTTCTTCCAACAATAACTTTCAGCCGGCGATGCCACGCTTCAATATTGTTTTGTGTTCTAGGAAACGTTTCTGTTTGCGATGCATTATGGTCATGCACTGACCAAAACTCGAGAGAATATTTGGAATTATTATTATTTATATTAATATAATTTTTATCAAACTAAACTAATAAATTTTTTACACTTTCATCATTGCAGTTATTAAGTAATGTTTGAAAGTAATTCGGTATTTCGCTTGGCGGTACGAAAGCTAAGCTTTTAATCATTCGGACTTGCAGTGCGAATTCCACCGAATTCCCATTTTTTTGAGCCAATCTATGCATAAAAAGAACATATTATTACTTAGTATACATACTCTTCTTCTTCTTCTTAATTGGCGCGATAACCGCTTACGCGATTTTGGCCGAGATTAACAAAGCGTGCCAGTCGTTTCTTTCTCGTGCTAACCGGCGCCAATTGAACACACCAAGTGAAGCCAAGTCCTTCTCCACCTGATCTTTCCAACGCAGAGGAGGCCTTCCTCTTCCTCTGCTACCACCAGCTGGTACCGCATCGAATACTTTCAAAGCCGGAGCGTTTGTATCCATTCGGACGACATGACCCAGCCAACGAAGCCGCTGGATCTTTATTCGCTGCGCTATGTCTATGTCGTCGTAAAACTCATACAGCTCATCGTTCCATCGTCTACGATATTCGCCGTTGCCAACGTGCAAAGGTCCAAAAATCTTACGCAGAATCTTTCTCTCGAACACTCCAAGCGTCGCTTCATCGGATGTTGTCATCGTCCAAGCTTCTGCGCCATACGTTAGGACGGGCATGATGAGAGTCTTGTAGAGTGTTAGTTTTGTTCGTCGAGAGAGGACTTTACTGCTCAATTGCCTACTTAGTCCAAAGTAGCACATGTTGGCAAGAGAGATTCTAAGTTGGATTTCAAGGCTGACATTGTTATCGGTGTTAATGCTGGTTCCCAAATACACGAAGTCTTTTACAACCTCAAAATTATAACTGTCAACAGTGACGTGTGTGCCGATACGCGAGTGCGCCGACTGTTTGTTTGAAGACAGGAGGTACTTCGTTTTGTCCTCGTTCACCACAAAACCCATTCGCTGTGCCTCTTTATCCAGTTTGGAGAAGGCAGAACTAACTAACTAATAAAAATGTTGCAGCATCCGAGGTAGTGAACCCAACTGCACCAAAGAAGGCTGTGCCAAATCATTTAACGCAACATACCTTACAAGCGCCGACACTTGCATCAAAATTGCTTAAAAAGGCTAAAAAGAAGAATACACAAAACCTGTCAAATCCTTTGGCAGCCAAATTTAATCGCCCAGATATTCAAGCTTCCGAATCTGGCTTGATTTCAGCCGGCATGCATAGTTCAGAAAAAATCCAACGGAGAAATAAGAAAATCTTACAAAAAATGCTTAAGACAGGAATGGACTCCGCACATGACTATTGTGACGCCATTTTTCAGCGGCTAAAAATGGAAAAGTTTCTTAAAAAGCAGTCAAAGTATCAGAAAAAATTATTGAATAGACACAAAAACAACGTCCAGTCAAATAAGCCAGAGGGCTTAGCAAAGCTGGATGAAAATAAGCTATGTTTACCTTTATTATCGACTTCTAAAAGCAACAGTGCTACTCCATCTATGAAAGAATGTTTACCTCCGCCACTAGTTACAAATTGCACAGCTCAAACTTGTATATCAAAACCAGAATTGGCATTTATCTCATCAGTGGCCCTTCCGAAAACTTTGATGAAAGATAACCGTTTTGATGCTGTTTCCAATCTCAACCATGATGGCGTTCTTGATAATGTGCAAATACCTGTAAATATGTCTCTGGGTCATGATAAGAAAGCATTTCCAGGAATGAAATTGTCAGCAGAACTAGATAAAAATAAACTAAATATCTTTAAGAAAATTTCTAAGCAGAAACCTCAAAAACCATTATCTCCAAATACGAATTGCATGGCTTCGGCCCAGATTTATGGTGGGAATGAGAGCCAATTTATCAATTTGCCTTGCGGAACCACTATAACGCCATCTCCAACATTATTGAATCGCTTGACGTCTGGCGATACGAATTCGGTTTCTCCTGAGGGATTGGAAAAATCTCCAAACATGCCTATTAACTGCGATCATGGTAGTGCTATAGATTTGGCAAGCAATATTAAGAGTAGTAGCTTCTCAGAGGTTATGATGCCTTGTGTATTGAATAATTCACCACCGCAGCTTGACGAAGTTAATAAACCTAAAAAGCGAGGTCGTAAGCCAGGAAGCAAAAATTCGCTGAAACAAGCAGTGGTATCACCTAATAACCCAAGTCAAATGGCGCAGTTAAAGAAAATTAAAAGGCTAAAATCTGCCAAATACGCATATCCATTTCCGCTTGGGAATTTAGAAACTGCGAATTTTATGTCTAACAGAATGGAACTCTGCACTAGAAAAGAGGATAATATTCTAAATTTACCACATGTAGAAGGCATAGTTCCCAGAAATTTGTCCACAAATGTCAAAGAATATCGAAAAGAGCGCAAAAAAAATAAAGTGAAAACTCAACCCTTGAATACGTCGACGAGTGAGAAAAACATATTAAAACAAGAAGCTGGAGTTCCAACAAAGGAAGAAGTTAACACTATAAATAAGAAACTGATGCACATGGATACTGTTTTACAACCGCTAGAAGCGTTTAATGAAACCTTGATGGAAAGGGATAAAGAAGTTGGTAAAGTAATTGTTGCTAAACTTGCACCTACATACAAATCGCCTACGAGCAAAAAGCGATCAGCTCCCCAGATGCCTCCTGCCAATCAAACTAATTCAAGTTATTATTACAAAACAACCTTTTAATTTCTAATTGAATTTATATTGTTTTATTTATCAAACGAATTTAACTTTGCATTCCATAGAGTCAGAAAGCACCAGAAAATCACTAGATTTGCTTCTGTCGCAACCAAGCGGAGAACGTAGCTACTGCAATGTACCTCCTTTTGTGCCAGAATCAATGAAACTAATGTCGCATGAGTCTAAAGCCAGTATCACAAAACTTGAAAAAGACAGTCCAAATATTTTTAAACCTCAGCAACCATCTGCAATCGGTGATAGGATATTAAAGAATTTTGATAACTGGAGCACACCTGATATGCATTCGTCGTTGAACCCAGGCGAAGGTCAGAAATCAAATGAAAGAAATAGTATTAAATCTCCTAACCCAAAAACTGAAAACTCATCTTTGGTCGGCGACATATATTCTCAAAATGCATCACCTAATAAAACTTTAGCAGAATCTTCTGCTTCCGTACGTATACTAAATAATGATGACCCAATTGAACTCTCTGACGACTCCGTCGAGTATCCACTACGATCGGTGTTTAATACTTCGAGTGAACTACTTTCCAAAGAGTTAAATCAAAACCAACATCAGTTAACAACTCCTCCATTAAATTTTCCCCATGTGGAGGACTTATTTTTGCCAGTGTGTAATGACACTGCGAAAGATTCAACAAGCGATCTAAATTTTAATTCGTAGGATCCGAAAAAATCAAAAAAGGACACTAAATACTCGAAAAGTACTAAAGACATTTATCCAAATCCAGCAGCAGACTTATCTTCAATTGAGCTTTTTAAGGCTGAAAAAGGGGGAGTCGGTAAATTGGCAGGTGGGGCCGATTTAATACCGTTAATATCAACTGGATCAGCGTATTTTTCAAAAACTATACCTTCAACTAGTTTAACAGCGACAGTAGCGACACCTTTCGCTTTACTCAAAAAAGATTTTCCGCCTCCAAAAACATTTGAAAATTCATTGTCAGCAAATATAGATGGAAATGGAATTTTATGTACGAATACAGAACGGGAGCGTGTCATTATTCTGTATTACAAAATTCTGGGTGACAAAATTCTGTAAATTGCAATAAAATTTTGCTTTTTTAAAATTCTGCTTTTTAAAATTCTGCTTTTTAAAATTCTGCTTTCTAAAATTCTGCTTTTTCAAATTTCTGCATGTTTAATGCGAAAAATTCTGCTTTATTCAAGTTTTGTGATTTTCGTCATACAAGAAGTAACAAACTAAACATTTAATTCATAAATATACTATAGGTATGTTTAAGCGATAACAATATTTTAGTTTAGCCAATTACAATATTTTTTGCAATTCTTTTTAAATATGTAGTGTGACTTAATCTTTTCTTAATAATTCTTCGCAGCTGTTTGTTTTTCTTAATTATTTTCCTTTTTTTTCTAACTCTTTCTCCATTTTCTTTTCTTGATATTTGAGTTTTCGCTAAAATAAGTTCCTTTTGCAAACTTAGCACAAGATGGTAAAATTGAGAGTTTCTTCTTCCAACAATAACTTTCAGCCGGCGATGCCACGCTTCAATATTGTTTTGTGTTCTAGGAAACGTTTCTGTTTGCGATGCATTATGGTCATGCACTGACCAAAACTCGGGAGAATATTTGGAATTATTATTATTTATATTAATATAATTTTTATAAAACCAAACTAGTAAATTTTTTACACTTTCATCATCGCAGTTATTAAGTAATGTTTGAAAGTAATTCGGTATTTCGCTTGGCGGTACGAAAGCTAAGCTTTTAATCGTTCGGACTTGCTGTGCGAATTCCACCGAAGTCCCATATTTTTGAGCCAATCTATACATAAAAAGAACATATTATTACTTAGTATACATACACAACCATAAAATAGGCTTTAATTACCTCTCCTTCTGAACCTTTCGCCATATTAGTTGTCCAAAATGGAACAAACAGCCGCGTAAATCAGTATTTGGGAAACATTGCTTAATTGCCGATATGATACCCATTTCGAAATCGCAAATTATACGCTGAGGGCATAAATTTAGTTCATGGTTACCTGCAATCGTCAGCAACTCGTTAAAAACAGCGACATATGACTTCAACGTTTTTTTGCTCATGAAGCAAAACACGAGAGGCACGATTTCGCCATGTACTCTGCCATGTATGGAAAAAAGTTGCCTCATAACGCGAGAAACAACATGGAAAGTTCCATCAACAGCCCAGCAGTCACTGCTACTCAGCATTTCCAATGAAGATTTTGTCCCCAATATTGTAAAAAGTTTATCATCGACCCACTTTTCTGCTAAGACAAAAAGCTCGCCTTCAAGGACATATAAATTAAGTGGCATATCAATATCGTCTACAGTTATTGGTTCTTTCATGTTCCATTTCTTTTTTCTAGTCCGCATTATTTTACTTTTTTGGGCCAATTATATGTGCTTTGTTTTGTTATTCTTTCTAAATAATAGAAATACCCAACATTTCATTATTTTTATTTGTTTTCAAAATTTTTATTTCGGACATTTTTATCAATATAACGTAAGGTTATGTTACCTTTATATATCCGCACATGAATTTACAGTACAGATGCTCGAATTTGATCCATCTGATATGCATCATAACGGGCATGCCTGGATATCAACGGCAGATATTATTATGGAGAGCGCATGTTACAATGTTCTGCTTTGATGATGCCACTCACTTCAAGCTCATTAATAGAACATATTCTATAAAAATATATGTATAAAAAATGTATATATATATATATTTCGTGTAGCATACGCATACATGAGTGCATGATGTTTGAAAGTGTCATAGTTTGCGTTACTTTGCGCAAACTATTCTTGGAAATTGTTAATTCTTTTATATCATTCCTGTAGGGTATTTTTTTACCACCTACTTTCCGTAATTCCTGACTCGTTTGACTCATGTCAGCGGCGGTTCGGTGAAAAAATAATGTGCTTAAGAAATGTTTAATTTGTTTAAAATGCAGCAAAACACAAACGCGGAAGGAGGAGTTGATTACAAAAATGGTATTGCAAATAATTCCGGATATAACAAAAACGTAATAGTAAATACCGCGTTATAAAAATGCCCTGTTTCTTCGAACTATTATCGCATTTTATAAATATTGTTAAGTGGAATAACCACGTTGTAAAAATTTATTAATTAAAACATGTTATCAAAAGAAATATCAACAAAATGGTTCGAGGACATCAAAAAATTCAATCGCAGGCAAAGGTTCAAGAAAAACAAATCAAAATGAAAAAGCAACAGGGTCAGGTGCCAACGATCAAAAGAAAGTTTTCTTTACTGATTAAAAAAAGCTAATAAAATGTGACCAAATCGAATAAAATCCAATGTAAAAATTTTGTAAAAATACTAAATGAAGTGGTTTGCTACTGCCGTGCTGCTTTGCTTCCGATGGCTACTAGTGTGTTTTTTTTTTTTGCATAACAGGTAAATTCTTACATATTAGAGTAACTAGCTTTAACCCGTGGCCCCGCTTGCGTAAGAGTAGTTTTTAGGGATTTAGGATATGTATATAAAAGAATTACAAACTCCAATTACATAGAGCAATACAAATGGAAAGCTTATTGATTCATCTCTCTTAAATCGTCCTCGCGTCAAGAAATAAAAATGAGAGCTAACTGGCATAAGAAGTGTACGCGAAAGTTGAAGCGTAAACGGAGAAAGGTGGGTGCGAGGTCCAAGTAAACCTGTTGATGACGCTGAAGAATGTTTTTGTACAAGATTCAACCTGGCATTATAATAAAGGTTTTCAAGTAAAGGTTTCGCTTCCAAAATGGGAAATGGAAGTGTAATATAACCAATTTTCCGTAGTAATAAAAATACTTAATGCTTATAATAGTGCCAAAGTACAGTTGCACGAATTTGATCCATCTGGTATACATCATAACGGGCATGACTGGATATCAACGGCATGTAACGCGTGTTACAGTGTTCTGCTTTGATGATGCCACTCACTTCAAGCTCATTAATAAGAACATATTCTATAAAAAGAACAAAGTGGGTTAGTTCGTGTGGACAAATCCTTGTTTAGCCGCTACATGTGAGAAAGTATAAAGAGCATTTTATACCTACCGCCTGGTTAAGTAATAGAAGGGCACGGAGAAGACTTGATAGGAGATAACAAAGGAACATTGGTACGTTAATCTCCGCATGGTGAACTTCATTATTAGTTCGTGGAGAGTTAGCCCCTACGAAATGGGTCTAAACCGTAAAACCATTTAAGCCTCTTCCCCGCGGCAGGGAGACCAACTTGATGAGTATATATGTAGATAGAAGTTGCTATTTAGTTCATTTGTTCGATCTACATTGAAATATACCGTTTTTATTTAGTGGCCTTTCCACCAATTATCTACAGACAGACTTAAACGAGTACAAAAGTATGCTCTATCTGCCCTGAATTTCTCTGACCCTGCCCCACCAAACAAATCCCGCCTACTTCTAATTAATCCAAAACAATTAGAGATTAGATAAATTATGAAATTGAATGTTCCTCTCTTTTAGAAACGATAGAATTTCTCGCTCCCTACCAGATTTTTAGGCAATAAATATCCATTATATTTGAATAGGTTCAGAACCAATTATACCTGCAATGTTCCTACAGCTCGCACTCTGCATGCCTCAATAAGATGTCGAATTCTCTCGTATTAGGTTTTACATTATCGAAACTATATTTTGCTATATCTGCTCAATTAAATTGTAATTTAGATTTGGAAAACGATATTTTTGTAGTATGTAGTCAGTAACCGGCGGCCGCTGTAACAGAATGGGTTGGTGCGTGACTACCATTTCGAATTCAGAGAAAACGTATGTTCGAATCTCGGCGAAACACCAAAATGAAGAAAAAATAAAACTATCTGCCGTTCGAAGTCGGTTTCAAACTGTAGGTCCCTCCATTTGTGGATCATCATCTCTCAAAAACATTTCTCCCATTAACCGTTATCATGGCCGCTAGTAATTTCACTATCGAAACAAAAACAAAGCCCTTTACGCATTGCATTCTATGCTCACACTAGAAAAGCTTTTAAGAAAAACAATGTACTTATCATATCATATCCGTCGCCACGTATTTTTTGTATTTGCTTTACCTTCCGCACGTTTAGTTTAAATATTCTAAATAAATTTAATATAAATTCGTTTATAAACCAAATTGCATAGTTTTATTTTTATAAACAAAATGACGGAAAACCCCTCACTTGCTGAACCAATATTGTTTTATTTCACATTTTCAAGTGCGGCATAAACTAACTTTCAATTTTGTACATTGTGATTGCTTATATTGTAAAGTGTAACTAAATTTAAGTTGCCGGATGGATGTTAATGACACAATATAAAAGTATTTTCCATCCGGATCGGTTATATCTTCTTTTGATATTTTCCTTTAACATCCTATTAATACCTTTATCAACCAAAAGACATCACACTTAGTGGTTCCTCAATAAATGTATGGAAATAGTTATATTTTCAGCTTTTCTGCAAAGTAAAAAACGAGTCTAATAATAAAGATATATTTAGAAAATTTTGCAAAAGTATTTTGTTTTAATAATTAAAAACATACGTTAAATATTATTTCTTAAGTGAGTATTTTAATTTTTAATTTTCACACATCAATTACTTAGCTGTTGAAAAATTAACCGTTCCTGATCATTATGTCATTCGCCAATTTCTCGATCGCTATCTCTAGCTCGATTAACATAACGAAAAATTTGCATGCGAAAGCAACAACAAAGTTATCGAGCATGATTCGCCGTTAGCGAGTATGGTCATACCAACAACCTGCAAAACTGACAATCAGCTATCAATACTGTTGTGAAAGGTTTTTCTTCATAGAAATTATTTTGGGGGAATATTTCGGTGTTTTTGCTTTGTTTAATTATTTTCATCTTGACGATATGATGAACAGACAAGGAGAAGGATTAGCTAATTTAATTGCGCAATTCGCTGCTAATAATAATAAATAAATAAATTTATATTTTTCCAGTAATATAGAAAAGGTCTTCATTTACTCCTTTTGCATATTAAATATATTTTCGTCCCAGCCTACAAAAGTACCCATCAATGTTGGTAAACCACCAATTCCCGGTGTCTCTAATAGCAACACATTCCTAACAAAGTACCCCCTTGTTAATAAAAATGTTGCAGCATCCGAGGTAGTGAACCCAACTGCACCAAAGAAGGCTGTGCCAAATCATTTAACGCAACATACCTTACAAGCGCCGACACTTGCATCAAAATTGCTTAAAAAGGCTAAAAAGAAGAATACACAAAACCTGTCAAATCCTTTGGCAGCCAAATTTAATCGCCTAGATCTTCAAGCTTCTGAATCTGGCTTGATTTCAGCCAGCATGCATAGTTCCGAAAAACCCCAACGGAGAAATAAGAAAATCTTACAAAAAATGCTTAAGACAGGAATGGACTCCGCACCTGACTATTGTGACGCCATTTTTCAGCGGCTAAAAATGGAAAAGTTTCTTAAAAAGCAGTCAAAGTATCAGAAAAAATTATTGAATAGACACAAAACCAACGTCCAGTCAAATAAGTCAGAGGGCTTAGCAAAGCTGGATGAAAATAAGCTATGTTTACCTTTATTATCGACTTCTAAAAGCAACAGTGCTACTCCATCTATGAAAGAATGTTTACCTCCGCCACTAGTTACAAATTGCACAGCTCAAACTTGTATATCAAAACCAGAATTGGCACTTATCTCATCAGTGGCCCTTCCGAAAGTGCTGTTTCCAATCTCGTCCATGATGGCGTTCTTGATAATGTGCAAATACCTGTAAATGTGTCTCTGGGTCTTGATAAGAAAGCATTTCCAGGAATGAAATTGTCAGCAGAACTAGATAAGAATAAACTAAATATCTTTAAGAAAATTTCTAAGCAGAAACCTCAAAAACCATTATCTCCAAATACGAATTGCATGGCTTCGGCCCAGATTTATGGTGGGAATGAGAGCCAATTTATCAATTTGCCTTGCGGAACCACTATAACGCCATCTCCAACATTATTGAATCGCTTGACGTCTGGCGATACGAATTCGGTTTCTCCCGAGGGATTGGAAAAATCTCCAAACATGCCCTTTAACTGCGATCACAGTTGTGCTATAGATTTGGCAAGCAATATTAAGAGTAGTAGCTTCTCAGAGGTTATGATGCCTTGTGTATTGAATAATTCACCACCGCAGCTTGACGAAGTTAATAAACCTAAAAAGCGAGGTCGTAAGCCAGGAAGCAAACATTCGCTGAAACAAGCAGTGGTATCACCTAATAACCCAAGTCAAATGGCGCAGTTAAAGAAAATTAAAAGGCTAAAGTCTGCCAAATACGCATATCCATTTCCGCTTGGGAATTTAGAAACTGCGAATTTTATGTCTAACAGAATGGAGCTCTGCACTAGAAAAGAGGATAATATTCTAAATTTACCACATGTAGAAGGCATAGTTCCCAGAAATTTGTCCACAAATGTCAAAGAATATCGAAAAGAGCGCAAAAAAAATAAAGTGAAAACTCAACCCTTGAATACGTCGACGAGTGAGAAAAACATATTAAAACAAGAAGCTGGAGTTCCAACAAAGGAAGAAGTTAACACTATAAATAAGAAACTGATGCACATGGATACTGTTTTACAACCGCTAGAAGCGTTTAATGAAACCTTGATGGAAAGGGATAAAGAAGTTGGTAAAGTAATTGTTGCTAAACTTGCACCTACATACAAATCGCCTACGAGCAAAAAGCGATCAGCTCCCCAGATGCCTCCTGCCAATCAAACTAATTCAAGTTATTATTACAAAACAACCTTTAATTTCTAATTGAATTTATATTGTTTTATTTATCAAACGAATTTAACTTTGCATTCCATAGAGTCAGAAAGCACCAGAAAATCACTAGATTTGCTTCTGTCGCAACCAAGCGGAGAACGCAGCTACTGCAATGTACCTCCTTTTGTGCCAGAATCAATGAAACTAATGTCGCATGAGTCTAAAGCCAGTATCACAAAACTTGAAAGAGACAGTCCAAATATTTTTAAACCTCAGCAACCATCTGCAATCGGTGATAGGATATTAAAGAATTTTGATAACTGGAGCACACCTGATATGCATTCGTCGTTGAACCCAGGCGAAGGTCAGAAATCAAATGAAAGAAATAGTATTAAATCTCCTAACCCAAAAACTGAAAACTCATCTTTGGTCGGCGACATATATTCTCAAAATGCATCACCTAATAAAACTTTAGCAGAATCTTCTGCTTCCGTACGTATACTAAATAATGATGACCCAATTGAACTCTCTGACGACTCCGTCGAGTATCCACTACGATCGGTGTTTAATACTTCGAGTGAACTACTTTCCAAAGAGTTAAATCAAAACCAACATCAGTTAACAACTCCTCCATTAAATTTTCCCCATGTGGAGGACTTATTTTTGCCAGTGTGTAATGACACTGCGAAATATTCAACAAGCGATCTAAATTTTAATTCGTAGGATCCGAAAAAATCAAAAAAGGCCACTAAATACTCGAAAAGTACTAAAGACATTTATCCAAATCCAGCAGCAGACTTATCTTCAATTGAGCTTTTTAACACTGAAAAAGGGGGAGTCGGTAAATTGGCAGGTGGGGCCGATTTAATACCGTTAATATCAACTGGATCAGCGTATTTTTCAAAAACTATACCTTCAACTAGTTTAACAGCGACAGTAGCGACACCTTTCGCTTTACTCAAAAAAGATTTTCCGCCTCCAAAAACATTTGAAAATTCATTGTCAGCAAATATAGATGGAAATGGAATTTTATGTACGAATACAGAACGGGAGCGTGTCATTATTCTGTATTACAAAATTCTGGGTGACAAAATTCTGTAAATTGCAATAAAATTCTACTTTTTAAAATTCTGTTTTTTTAAAAATCTGCTTTTTAAAATTCTGCTTTCTAAAATTCTGCTTTTTCAAAATTCTGCATGTTTAATGCGAAAAATTCTGCTTTATTCAAGTTTTGTGATTTTCGTCATACAAGAAGTAACAAACTAAACATTTAATTCATAAATAGACATATATGTAGGTATGTTTAAGCGATAACAATATTTTAGTTTAGCCAATTACAATATTTTTTGCAATTCTTTTTAAATATGTAGTGTGACTTAATCTTTTCTTAATAATTCTTCGCAGCTGTTTGTTTTTCTTAATTATTTTCCTTTTTTTCTAACTCTTTCTCCATTTTCTTTTCTTGATATTTGAGTTTTCGCTAAAATAAGTTCCTTTTGCAAACTTAGCACAAGATGGTAAAATTGAGAGTTTCTTCTTCCAACAATAACTTTCAGCCGGCGATGCCACGCTTCAATATTGTTTTGTGTTCTAGGAAACGTTTCTGTTTGCGATGCATTATGGTCATGCACTGACCAAAACTCGGGAGAATATTTGGAATTATTATTATTTATATTAATATAATTTTTATAAAACCAAACTAGTAAATTTTTTACACTTTCATCATCGCAGTTATTAAGTAATGTTTGAAAGTAATTCGGTATTTCGCTTGGCGGTACGAAAGCTAAGCTTTTAATCGTTCGGACTTGCTGTGCGAATTCCACCGAAGTCCCATATTTTTGAGCCAATCTATACATAAAAAGAACATATTATTACTTAGTATACATACACAACCATAAAATAGGCTTTAATTACCTCTCCTTCTGAACCTTTCGCCATATTAGTTGTCCAAAATGGAACAAACAGCCGCGTAAATCAGTATTTGGGAAACATTGCTTAATTGCCGATATGATACCCATTTCGAAATCGCAAATTATACGCTGAGGGCATAAATTTAGTTCATGGTTACCTGCAATCGTCAGCAACTCGTTAAAAACAGCGACATATGACTTCAACGTTTTTTTGCTCATCAAGCAAAACACGAGAGGCACGATTTCGCCATGTACTCTGCCATGTATGGAAAAAAGTTGCCTCATAACGCGAGGAACAACATGGAAAGTTCCATCAACAGCCCAGCAGTCACTGCTACTCAGCATTTCCAATGAAGATTTTGTCCCCAATATTGTAAAAAGTTTATCATCGACCCACTTTTCTGCTAAGACAAAAAGCTCGCCTTCAAGGACATATAAATTAAGTGGCATATCAATATCGTCTACAGTTATTGGTTCTTTCATGTTCCATTTCTTTTTTCTAGTCCGCATTATTTTACTTTTTTGGGCCAATTATATGTGCTTTGTTTTGTTATTCTTTCTAAATAATAGAAATACCCAACATTTCATTATTTTTATTTGTTTTCAAAATTTTTATTTCGGACATTTTTATCAATATAACGTAAGGTTATGTTACCTTTATATATCCGCACATGAATTTACAGTACAGTTGCTCGAATTTGATCCATCTGATATGCATCATAACGGGCATGCCTGGATATCAACGGCAGATATTATTATGGAGAGCGCATGTTACAATGTTCTGCTTTGATGATGCCACTCACTTCAAGCTCATTAATAGAACATATTCTATAAAAATATATGTATAAAAAATGTATATATATATATATTTCGTGTAGCATACGCATACATGAGTGCATGATGTTTGAAAGTGTCATAGTTTGCGTTACTTTGCGCAAACTATTCTTGGAAATTGTTAATTCTTTTATATCATTCCTGTAGGGTATTTTTTTACCACCTACTTTCCGTAATTCCTGACTCGTTTGACTCATGTCAGCGGCGGTTCGGTGAAAAAATAATGTGCTTAAGAAATGTTTAATTTGTTTAAAATGCAGCAAAACACAAACGCGGAAGGAGGAGTTGATTACAAAAATGGTATTGCAAATAATTCCGGATATAACAAAAACGTAATAGTAAATACCGCGTTATAAAAATGCCCTGTTTCTTCGAACTATTATCGCATTTTATAAATATTGTTAAGTGGAATAACCACGTTGTAAAAATTTATTAATTAAAACATGTTATCAAAAGAAATATCAACAAAATGGTTCGAGGACATCAAAAAATTCAATCACAGGCAAAGGTTCAAGAAAAACAAATCAAAATGAAAAAGCAACAGGGTCAGGTGCCAACGATCAAAAGAAAGTTTTCTTTACTGATTAAAAAAAGCTAATAAAATGTGACCAAATCGAATAAAATCCAATGTAAAAATTTTGTAAAAATACTAAATGAAGTGGTTTGCTACTGCCGTGCTGCTTTGCTTCCGATGGCTACTAGTGTGTTTTTTTTTTTTGCATAACAGGTAAATTCTTACATATTAGAGTAACTAGCTTTAACCCGTGGCCCCGCTTGCGTAAGAGTAGTTTTTAGGGATTTAGGATATGTATATAAAAGAATTACAAACTCCAATTACATAGAGCAATACAAATGGAAAGCTTATTGATTCATCTCTCTTAAATCGTCCTCGCGTCAAGAAATAAAAATGAGAGCTAACTGGCATAAGAAGTGTACGCGAAAGTTGAAGCGTAAACGGAGAAAGGTGGGTGCGAGGTCCAAGTAAACCTGTTGATGACGCTGAAGAATGTTTTTGTACAAGATTCAACCTGGCATTATAATAAAGGTTTTCAAGTAAAGGTTTCGCTTCCAAAATGGGAAATGGAAGTGTAATATAACCAATTTTCCGTAGTAATAAAAATACTTAATGCTTATAATAGTGCCAAAGTACAGTTGCACGAATTTGATCCATCTGGTATACATCATAACGGGCATGACTGGATATCAACGGCATGTAACGCGTGTTACAGTGTTCTGCTTTGATGATGCCACTCACTTCAAGCTCATTAATAAGAACATATTCTATAAAAAGAACAAAGTGGGTTACCTCGTGTGGACAAATCCTTGTTTAGCCGCTACATGTGAGAAAGTATAAAGAGCATTTTATACCTACCGCCTGGTTAAGTAATAGAAGGACAAGGAGAAGACTTGATAGGAGATAACAAAGGAACATTGGTACGTTAATCTCCGCATGGTGAACTTCATTATTAGTTCGTGGAGAGTTAGTCCCTACGAAATGGGTCTAAAACGTAAGACCATTTAAGCGTCTTCCCCGCGGCAGGGAGACCAACTGGATGAGTATATAGGTAGAAGTTGCTATTTAGTTCATTTGTTCGATCTACATTGAAATATACCGTTTTTATTTGGTGACCTTTCCACCAATTATCTACAGATAGACTTAAACGAGTACAAAAGTATGCTCTCTCTTCCCTGAATTTCTCTGACCCTGCCCCACCATACAAATCCCGCCTACTTCTAATTAATCCAAAACAATTAGAGATTAGATAAATTATGAAATTGAATGTTCCTCTCTTTTAGAAACGATAGAATTTCTCGCTCCCTACCAGATCTTTAGGCAATAAATATCCATTATATTTGAATAGGTTCAGAACCAATTATACCTGCAATGTTCCTACAGCTCGCACTCTGCATGCCTCAATAAGATGTCGAATTCTCTCGTATTAGGTTTTACATTATCGAAACTATATTTTGCTATATCTGCTCAATTAAATTGTAATTTAGATTTGGAAAACGATATTTTTGTAGTATGTAGTCAGTAACCGGCGGCCGCTGTAACAGAATGGGTTGGTGCGTGACTACCATTTCGAATTCAGAGAAAACGTATGTTCGAATCTCGGCGAAACACCAAAATGAAGAAAAAATAAAACTATCTGCCGTTCGAAGTCGGTTTCAAACTGTAGGTCCCTCCATTTGTGGATCATCATCTCTCAAAAACATTTCTCCCATTAACCGTTATCCTGGCCGCTAGTAATTTCACTATCGAAACAAAAACAAAGCCCTTTACGCATTGCATTCTATGCTCACACTAGAAAAGCTTTTAAGAAAAACAATGTACTTATCATATCATATCCGTCGCCACGTATTTTTTGTATTTGCTTTACCTTCCGCACGTTTAGTTTAAATATTCTAAATAAATTTAATATAAATTCGTTTATAAACCAAATTGCATAGTTTTATTTTTATAAACAAAATGACGGAAAACCCCTCACTTGCTGAACCAATATTGTTTTATTTCACATTTTCAAGTGCGGCATAAACTAATGAAAGGAAATGGCCTTTCGAATTTTCTTTATTTCATAAACGTTTTATTCAGCTCTTCGACATTTAAAAACTAAAATATTTTCAGTGACAATTTCAAAAAATTAAATCTTCTCCGGCCTTAAAGAAATGGCCTACTGAGTTTTCTTACACTCGGCCTCTCCTGACATACTGGTGCGACCCCGCTCAGGTTCCGTAGATTCTCCTGTAGTCTCATCTTCGTCTGTTTCGATATCGTCGCATGGTGGTAGGTTACACCACAATTTCAGCTTATCAGATGCGTATACCGATGAATAATGTCTCTGCTTCCTGTGTGAACCTGGCAAGTCCTCAACCACATACCGATCATTACCAAGAGACGCCGTGATTATGAATGGTCCTTTGTAATGTGGCTCTAATTTTCGTGAATGCCCGGTACTCATTGGTTCATTGTCGACGAGCACCAAATCATCTACATTGTATACTGTTGGTTTATTGTGCTGATTGTCATATTTGAGTTTGGCTTTTTGTCTTGCCTCGTTGATTTTGACTGCTGCCGTACGTCGGACCTCTTCCAAATCAGTATCGTTAACTGCACAGTGTTCGTCTTGTATTGCTAATAATATTTTGTTTTGTAGGACATCTCGGGGGGCGTAACCCAACAGTAGCTCTTGAGGTGTCTTAGTAGTAGTTTTGTTTTTCATTGAGTTTATTGCCCACTGTATTTCTCGTAACCTTTCGTCCCAACATCTATCTTCAGTGGTAATTGGCAACAGCATTGACAAAATTGTTCTGTTTGCTCGTTCTGCGTGTCCGTTTGCTCTGGGAGTACGCACAGCATTCTTGATGTGTTTTATACAGTTGTCGTTGCAATATTTCGTGAATTCTTTCGAAGTGAAAGCGGTACCTCTGTCTGTCACAATTCGTGCTGGCATACCGACGTAACTACTAACTTCGTTTATTATTTCTAGTACAGGTTTGGTCTTGGTACTCTTGACCGCTCGTATGACTGTGAATTTTGTAAAGGCATCAACTAAGACCAGCAGATGCTCGTTTCTCTGTTTACTTTTAGGGAATGGACCTAAATGATCTAAGTGCACTGTCTTGAACGGAATTGGTTCTATATCGTCGAAATGGTATTCCCCTTCTCTTCGCCCTCCTCGATCTTTGTTATAGGCGCATTCTACACACGACTTGATGTACGATTTGACATAATTTCTCATCCTTGGAAACCATAAATAACTCAGTAGTCGCTGGATAGTTTTCTCAACACCTAAGTGACCTGCATTGTTATGACAATCATACAGAACTTTTGATCGAAGTGCCTTTGGTACAACCCACAATTTCGCACCTTCATATTTCTTGTACAATCGACCATTCTCAAGTATATATTCATCTAACGTTTTAATATCTTTTGACTTCACTTTATCGACTATTTGCTTGACATCAACATCCTGTATCTGCATACTAAATAACCAGTCCTGCTCGTCTATACCTGTTTTCAAGACACACAAGGACGCTTCGTCCACTTCACGCGATGCTTCTACTGGGGACCTACTCAACGCGTCGACATGTTCCATCCGCTTACCGGAACGATGCTCTATTTTTATGTCGTACTCTTGCACTTTGAGCCACCAGCGCGCTATGCGCGGGATGAGCTCTTTCTTGGCCATTGCTGTTTTGATTGCATTGCAGTCGGTTATTACAGTAACCTCTTTCCCGTAGACATAATATTTAAAACGCTCTAATGTTTCCACTACTGCAAGAGTCTCCAACTCGTAACTATGATACTTTTTCTCATTTTCGCTCGTGGATCGACTAAAATATACTACTGGCTTCCAATCGTCTTCTTCAAGTTGCAATAACACGAAAGCTAATCCAATGGAACTTGCATCGGTATGGATCTCATGCTTAGCTTCAATTCTATATGACGTCATCACCGGTTTGGACACCAGCGCCAACCTCAGCTCATCGAAAGCCCTTTGCTGTTCTTCGCCCCATCGAAAATTTTGTTCCTTACAAAGTAAACGCCGCAGTGGCTCTGATTTAATGGCATACCCTGCCACAAACTTTCTAAAGTATCCACTCAACCCCAGAAATTGTCGTACTTCAGTTACATTCTTAGGTATTGAAAAATTTGTAATAGCTATTGTTTTTGCTGTACCTGGACTAATTCCGCTTGGAGTTAATGTATGGCCCAAGAATTCAATTGTTTCTTTTGCAAACTCGCATTTCTTCAAATTCAAAGTCAAATTAAGCCCTCGTAATGCATCAAGTACACGCCTCAATTTGGCCAACATTTCATCTACAGTTGAACCCCCTATCATAATGTCATCCATGTAGTTCACCATATCTCCATTCTGTGTTTGTTCTTTTACCTTTGCCATCAAGCGTTGGAAGACTACTGGGGCATTCTTTAGCCCAAACGGCATTCGTTTAAATTGATACAACCCCTCTGTGGTTACGAACGCAGTATATCTACGACTATCTGGATGTATCGGTATCTGATAATACCCACTATTCATATCTAATACTGTGAAATATTTATAACGTTTTGCTTCATGAAGCTGTTCTTCAATATGCGGCATTGGATAAATTTCTTTTCGGGTATGTTGATTCACCTTACGATAATCTACGCATAATCTCGATTCTCCATTTTTCTTTTTCATGAGTACAATTGGACTCGCATATTCAGATTCTGACGTTTCTATTATATCGTTAACTAATAATTCTCTAATCATCTGTTGAACCAACACTTTCTTCGGCTCTGGTATACGGTATGGGTTTTGTGCAATAGGTACATTAGTATCTAACTTAATTTTCATGGATAATGCATTTGTCTGTCCTATCTCACTGATATTATTTGCAAATATATCATTGTACTCGTTCAACAGTCTGAATAGCTTTCCCGCCTGCGCACTTTCAAGTTCTCCACATATTATTTGATTTTCATTTATAACTTTGCGTTCAGATACCGTCGTTTCTCGATTTTCCGCGATCGGTAGATATTCGAATTTCAATTGTCCACTGTTTATGTGCGCGACAATATTCCGATTGAAAATCTCTTTTCCAAGCAATACATCTGACGTTAACAACTCGTCATCCACTATATATAGTATTACATTTACTTTTACACTGTCAATTTTTATTTCAGTTTTCATCAACTCACTTGCATACCGCGCACCTCCACATATGCCCTTTATTTTTAACACGCAAGGCTCTGTTTCAATTTCGAATTTATCAGCACATGATTTCCGTATCATGCTGCATTCACTTCCTGTGTCCACGAATGCTTTTATTGCTTGATTTTTAACATACACCAGTTTAATACAAAATTCCTCATCGCACTCGACTTTACGGTTTGTCATTGTAGCATTTCTCTTATTACGCTGCACAACCTCAACCTTCGGGTCAACTTTCTGACCATCACCATACTGCGCTTTTCGTAGTGGCTTAGAACATCTGGTCGCTATATGACCTTCTTCAAAACAATTATAACACTTTATTTTACTTTTATTCTCAGCGCTACCTTTATTCCCGTCATTATTCGTGTTTCTATTTTTGTTTTGTTCAAACTTCAAACCCGGAGTACTATTACGATTTTTATCATACTCGTCAAGCGTTTCGCGCAAGTGTCTCATCGAATCAAATCGCATTGGAGCAATTGCCGTTTGCAGTTCCCGATTTCGTAATCCGTTCCGCGTATATTTTATAATCGCTGATTCACTCAAATTATATCGCTGCCCAATGGCACTCATACGAAAACAATATTCCATGACTTTTTCATCAAATTTACGCACCGAACTGTTCATTTTGTAATGTATCTCTGCCTCGTTTGGCTTAGTACCGAATTCTTCTATTAACCTTTCCGCGAAAATTGTCCAATTCGAGTAACACTCTGGTGAAGCATCTAACCATAGTTTGGCAACACCTTTCAACTTGCTAAAAACTGCTAGCATTAAACTTCTTTCGTTCCACTGATAGGCACTATGCGCTTGATTAACACGTTCTACAAATTTTTCAACCGGCAAAGAAAGTTCATTCGTTGGATCAAAGGTAGGTAAAGTTTCAGCAATCTCTTTCACCGAACACCTTGCACTCGAAGAATCTACCATTGATACCGGGGTAGTTGCAGTTTCTACACTCGCGGCCGTTTGTTCTACACTTGGTCGTTGCTCACGGCTTTGTTGTTGCAACAAAGTAGTGATGCCTTGCATCATTTCCCGCAACTCGTTAATTTGCTCTTGCATTGTACACCTTTCGTCCATATTTATTTCGTCACTGTTTTCAAAATCGCATAACCGCTGGACTAGTTCTGCCTTAGAACCAGTCGTAGGTTTTTCCCGTTCACGCAGCAGCGTTTTAAGTTGTTCCACTCTTAAATTCACTATTTTCGGCATTTTCCCCGCACAATATGTACATTCGTACACGCTTGCACCACTCGTTTTTTTGTATATCTGCTTGTTCCTTGCTCCCTTTCAACTCTCGCTTTCCACACATTAACACACACGTATTAATCTGCTCATAGTTTTTTTCCCACGACCGTCGCATGTATTTTATACACTACGCCATATATGCATCTTGCCAACGCGCATAACAAAGCACGAATTTATGCGCATTCAAACAAAAAATAGGAGTCAGTATCCCACTTCTGACCTGAAAGGAAATGGCCTTTCGAATTTTCTTTATTTCATAAACGTTTTATTCAGCTCTTCGACATTTAAAAACTAAAATATTTTCAGTGACAATTTCAAAAAATTAAATCTTCTCCGGCCTTAAAGAAATGGCCTACTGAGTTTTCTTACACTAACTTTCAATTTTGTACATTGTGATTGCTTATATTGTAAAGTGTAACTAAATTTAAGTTGCCGGATGGATGTTAATGACACAATATAAAAGTATTTTCCATCCGGATCGGTTATATCTTCTTTTGATATTTTCCTTTAACATCCTATTAATACCTTTATCAACCAAAAGACATCACACTTAGTGGTTCCTCAATAAATGTATGGAAATAGTTATATTTTCAGCTTTTCTGCAAAGTAAAAAACGAGTCTAATAATAAAGATATATTTAGAAAATTTTGCAAAAGTATTTTGTTTTAATAATTAAAAACATACGTTAAATATTATTTCTTAAGTGAGTATTTTAATTTTTAATTTTCACACATCAATTACTTAGCTGTTGAAAAATTAACCGTTCCTGATCATTATGTCATTCGCCAATTTCTCGATCGCTATCTCTAGCTCGATTAACATAACGAAAAATTTGCATGCGAAAGCAACAACAAAGTTATCGAGCATGATTCGCCGTTAGCGAGTATGGTCATACCAACAACCTGCAAAACTGACAATCAGCTATCAATACTGTTGTGAAAGGTTTTTCTTCATAGAAATTATTTTGGGGGAATATTTCGGTGTTTTTGCTTTGTTTAATTATTTTCATCTTGACGATATGATGAACAGACAAGGAGAAGGATTAGCTAATTTAATTGCGCAATTCGCTGCTAATAATAATAAATAAATAAAATTATATTTTTCCAGTAATATAAAAAAGGTCTTCATTTACTCCTTTTGCATATTAAATATATTTTCGTCCCAGCCTACAAAAGTACCCATCAATGTTGGTAAACCACCAATTCCCGGTGTCTCTAATAGCAACACATTCCTAACAAAGTACCCCCTTGTTAATAAAAATGTTGCAGCATCCGAGGTAGTGAACCCAACTGCACCAAAGAAGGCTGTGCCAAATCATTTAACGCAACATACCTTACAAGCGCCGACACTTGCATCAAAATTGCTTAAAAAGGCTAAAAAGAAGAATACACAAACCCTGTCAAATCCTTTGGCAGCCAAATTTAATCGCCTAGATCTTCAAGCTTCTGAATCTGGCTTGATTTCAGCCAGCATGCATAGTTCCGAAAAAACCCAACGGAGAAATAAGAAAATCTTACAAAAAATGCTTAAGACAGGAATGGACTCCGCACCTGACTATTGTGGCGCCATTTTTCAGCGGCTAAAAATGGAAAAGTTTCTTAAAAAACAGTCAAAGTATCAGAAAAAATTATTGAATAGACACAAAACCAACGTCCAGTCAAATAAGTCAGAGGGCTTAGCAAAGCTGGATGAAAATAAGCTATGTTTACCTTTATTATCGACTTCTAAAAGCAACAGTGCTACTCCATCTATGAAAGAATGTTTACCTCCGCCACTAGTTACAAATTGCACAGCTCAAACTTGTATATCAAAACCAGAATTGGCACTTATCTCATCAGTGGCCCTTCCGAAAGTGCTGTTTCCAATCTCGTCCATGATGGCGTTCTTGATAATGTGCAAATACCTGTAAATGTGTCTCTGGGTCTTGATAAGAAAGCATTTCCAGGAATGAAATTGTCAGCAGAACTAGATAAGAATAAACTAAATATCTTTAAGAAAATTTCTAAGCAGAAACCTCAAAAACCATTATCTCCAAATACGCATTGCATGGCTTCGGCCATGAATTTATATTGTTTTATTTATCAAACGAATTTAACTTTGCATTCCATAGAGTCAGAAAGCACCAGAAAATCACTAGATTTGCTTCTGTCGCAACCAAGCGGAGAACGCAGCTACTGCAATGTACCTCCTTTTGTGCCAGAATCAATGAAACTAATGTCGCATGAGTCTAAAGCCAGTATCACAAAACTTGAAAGAGACAGTCCAAATATTTTTAAACCTCAGCAACCATCTGCAATCGGTGATAGGATATTAAAGAATTTTGATAACTGGAGCACACCTGATATGCATTCGTCGTTGAACCCAGGCGAAGGTCAGAAATCAAATGAAAGAAATAGTATTAAATCTCCTAACCCAAAAACTGAAAACTCATCTTTGGTCGGCGACATATATTCTCAAAATGCATCACCTAATAAAACTTTAGCAGAATCTTCTGCTTCCGTACGTATACTAAATAATGATGACCCAATTGAACTCTCTGACGACTCCGTCGAGTATCCACTACGATCGGTGTTTAATACTTCGAGTGAACTACTTTCCAAAGAGTTAAATCAAAACCAACATCAGTTAACAACTCCTCCATTAAATTTTCCCCATGTGGAGGACTTATTTTTGCCAGTGTGTAATGACACTGCGAAATATTCAACAAGCGATCTAAATTTTAATTCGTAGGATCCGAAAAAATCAAAAAAGGCCACTAAATACTCGAAAAGTACTAAAGACATTTATCCAAATCCAGCAGCAGACTTATCTTCAATTGAGCTTTTTAACACTGAAAAAGGGGGAGTCGGTAAATTGGCAGGTGGGGCCGATTTAATACCGTTAATATCAACTGGATCAGCGTATTTTTCAAAAACTATACCTTCAACTAGTTTAACAGCGACAGTAGCGACACCTTTCGCTTTACTCAAAAAAGATTTTCCGCCTCCAAAAACATTTGAAAATTCATTGTCAGCAAATATAGATGGAAATGGAATTTTATGTACGAATACAGAACGGGAGCGTGTCATTATTCTGTATTACAAAATTCTGGGTGACAAAATTCTGTAAATTGCAATAAAATTCTACTTTTTAAAATTCTGTTTTTTTAAAAATCTGCTTTTTAAAATTCTGCTTTCTAAAATTCTGCTTTTTCAAAATTCTGCATGTTTAATGCGAAAAATTCTGCTTTATTCAAGTTTTGTGATTTTCGTCATACAAGAAGTAACAAACTAAACATTTAATTCATAAATATACATATATGTAGGTATGTTTAAGCGATAACAATATTTTAGTTTAGCCAATTACAATATTTTTTGCAATTCTTTTTAAATATGTAGTGTGACTTAATCTTTTCTTAATAATTCTTCGCAGCTGTTTGTTTTTCTTAATTATTTTCCTTTTTTTCTAACTCTTTCTCCATTTTCTTTTCTTGATATTTGAGTTTTCGCTAAAATAAGTTCCTTTTGCAAACTTAGCACAAGATGGTAAAATTGAGAGTTTCTTCTTCCAACAATAACTTTCAGCCGGCGATGCCACGCTTCAATATTGTTTTGTGTTCTAGGAAACGTTTCTGTTTGCGATGCATTATGGTCATGCACTGACCAAAACTCGGGAGAATATTTGGAATTATTATTATTTATATTAATATAATTTTTATAAAACCAAACTAGTAAATTTTTTACACTTTCATCATCGCAGTTATTAAGTAATGTTTGAAAGTAATTCGGTATTTCGCTTGGCGGTACGAAAGCTAAGCTTTTAATCGTTCGGACTTGCTGTGCGAATTCCACCGAAGTCCCATATTTTTGAGCCAATCTATACATAAAAAGAACATATTATTACTTAGTATACATACACAACCATAAAATAGGCTTTAATTACCTCTCCTTCTGAACCTTTCGCCATATTAGTTGTCCAAAATGGAACAAACAGCCGCGTAAATCAGTATTTGGGAAACATTGCTTAATTGCCGATATGATACCCATTTCGAAATCGCAAATTATACGCTGAGGGCATAAATTTAGTTCATGGTTACCTGCAATCGTCAGCAACTCGTTAAAAACAGCGACATATGACTTCAACGTTTTTTTGCTCATGAAGCAAAACACGAGAGGCACGATTTCGCCATGTACTCTGCCATGTATGGAAAAAAGTTGCCTCATAACGCGAGGAACAACATGGAAAGTTCCATCAACAGCCCAGCAGTCACTGCTACTCAGCATTTCCAATGAAGATTTTGTCCCCAATATTGTAAAAAGTTTATCATCGACCCACTTTTCTGCTAAGACAAAAAGCTCGCCTTCAAGGACATATAAATTAAGTGGCATATCAATATCGTCTACAGTTATTGGTTCTTTCATGTTCCATTTCTTTTTTCTAGTCCGCATTATTTTACTTTTTTGGGCCAATTATATGTCCTTTGTTTTGTTATTCTTTCTAAATAATAGAAATACCCAACATTTCATTATTTTTATTTGTTTTCAAAATTTTTATTTCGGACATTTTTATCAATATAACGTAAGGTTATGTTACCTTTATATATCCGCACATGAATTTACAGTACAGTTGCTCGAATTTGATCCATCTGATATGCATCATAACGGGCATGCCTGGATATCAACGGCAGATATTATTATGGAGAGCGCATGTTACAATGTTCTGCTTTGATGATGCCACTCACTTCAAGCTCATTAATGTAGGAGTGACAGACGGACGTAAGACGACGAGAAGCGGACACACCTTTTAATAATTAGACGTAACAAAATGCAACACAGCGGACTGAGGAACACAAGAGAACAAGAACGAACGGAGGACTGAAACGAAGCACGACTTAGCCTAAAAGTCAGTCGGCGAATTGGCACCAACCAGTACAGACGATCGGGTTGATCAAATTAAAGAGTTTTATATATATACATATGTACAGTACTATTGTTTTTGTGTTCTATGTACTTATACGTGGATAAATACCGTTTGTTACTCAAAGAAAATTAATAAATGAATAAATTGAACTCCCTAAAAGGGAAAAGCTTTACATTTGGGGGCTCGTCCGGGATAGTAACTAAAGAGACGAGTAAATATTTTTATATTTTTCAACGCAATTAATTCGGAGTGTCTTGACGACTTAAATCACGTTCATTCGGGCTGCTGAAAGGCAGATTTCGTCGCTTGCACTACATTGATTTTCTAAGGACGGCTGCAACAGCAAAATTCATTACTGGCTTAGCCGAAATTAATTGCCGTGTTTGTGCTGAAATTGGCGGTAAGGAGCATCGTTCCTGGGTAAAGAAGTATTCGACGCGGAATTGCGCATATGAAAGGTAACGGCTTATACTAACGGAGCTCAACAAAAAGATAGCGGTTCCTATTGGCAGCGATTTCGAAGCAACAGGCAGAGCGGCTAACTCCAGCAGCAGCGACCAAAAGTTGATGCGAGCAGAGCGGCTAACTTCAGCAGCGACGACCGAAAGTTGATGCGAGCAGCGCAGCTCCTTCAGCAGCGACAACACCATTTTCAAATTTTAACGAACGAAGACGAAGTTGAAGAAGGAAGGCGTTTATGAAGGAAAACGAAACAAAAAAGAAGTTGAAGGCGAACACTAAATTGTAATTGAAGCAACAGGCAGACGAAAAGAAGGTAAACTAGAAGAAGAAAGAGTTGCAGCAGTTCGAGGCGATAAGCAGAGAGAAGAAGGTAAAAGTGAGACAGATAAGTTGTCTCAGTGACCAAACAAACAGTGTGTAAGTTAAAAGAAGGCCAAACATAAAATATATTCTTGTGAAATGTACTTTGATCAATGTAAATTTATATTATTATATTTTATAAATACGTATACAAACGCTTTTACATACTTATATCCAAATACGTGTGCACTAGTGAGTGAAAATTTTAATTTGTCTGTTAGTTGTCAAAAAGCATAATTCGATACAAATGTTCTGTTTATACAAATAAGCGGGTAGGTTTAAATCGATTGTTGATGTACCATAAGTGAGTTTATACTTGCATATTTACCATTCTGATATTTCACTTATATTTTATAAGATTCAATTTAAAATTGTTATTCGTATTAAACATCACTTATTTATAAATTACTAGAATGAGTGACCTCGACGCTGACGCCATTTTAAAAATGACTGTGGCGACTCTAAAAGACAATTTAAGAGAAATGGGACTAGGAGTAGTCGGACGCAAACATGAACTTAGGGAAAGACTTCTCCAACATTTAGGCCTGATTGACGACGGTGACGACGATGAAGACGAAGATGCTGATATCCAATCAAACCAAACAGTTCGGGAATTTTCTCATGCAAGCAGCGCGTATTTTACCTTTAGAGATATAGAAGAAAGTCTTTCAACGTTTGATGGGGCTGCTACGTCCGACGTAAAGAAATGGATTGAGCAGATAGAAGAAAATGCAGAAATAGTGAATTGGAATGAAATACATAAATTCATTTACGCTAAACAGTTGTTAAGAGGTGCAGCTAAGCTTTTTGTAAGTAGTCAAATCGGGTTGCGTGATTGGAATTCTTTAAAATTGGCCCTCGCTAACGAGTTTGGTAGTAAGTCATCGCCAGCAGACGTGCATAAGACATTGGGGAAAAGACATAAGAAGCATAGCGAATCGTACCGTGAATACTTATATGCCTTAATGGAGATAGGAAAATCGATTTGTTTAGATGAAGAAAGTTTGCTCGAATATTTTATAGATGGAATCCCTGGATCTAAATTTAGCAAGTCCGTACTCTACCAAGCAAAAACCGTAAGTGAACTTAAAGAGCAATTAGTAATTTATGAGAAGATAAGACAGGACCCAAAAGCCGATAACCTTAAAAACATGGAGGTGCATAATAAAACTAAACCAGAAACTAGTAGTTCCTCGGCGTCATTAAAAAACGAAAGAAGATGTTTCAAATGCGGCGAATATTCGCACCTAGCAAAAGATTGTCCACATAAACAATTCAAATGTTTTAAGTGCCAACAGATGGGTCATAGATCTTTTGAGTGTAAAGTAGCAATGGGCAGCAGAACAAAGCGAGAGGCGGGTCACGTAAATTCAATTGGTGAAGTTTCAAGTCCAAAGTTAAAACTACAGAAGGTCACGATTTGCAATATCGAAATACAGGCCCTTATCGACACTGGGTGTAGCTTGTGTCTTATGCGATGCGATACATTCAACAAGTTGGGTAAATCCCTAAAGCTAACTCCGGAGCAACGGCAACTATTTGGGATCGGTGCAGCAAAAATATCAACGATGGGTAGTTTTGAGATAGAGGTACAAGTAGACAAAAGCGTTGTTAAGCTAACGTTCCATGTGGTGCAAACAAATGACATTAGCTACGAAGTAATTCTAGGCACTTCAATTTTCAAACATTTTGATATCTTAGTGCGTGATGACGGCGTCGAGTTTAAAAACAAGGTCAACATGCAGGTTAGTGATGATGCGTCGGAGGACACCGTCCAAGCGTCCCCCCCCCTGTAAGGATGGCTGGTCAAATGTTTTTTCATGTCTTAACATCGACTGTGAAGAACACGATTATGACTTGAGTCACCTTAACAAAAATTGCGCTAGTGAGGTAAAACATATGATTGAACATTACACACCTAAAAAAGACGAGAATCCACCCGTAAATATGAAAATTATTCTTGCTGATGAAGTCCCGGTTTACCAACCGCCACGTAGAGTGTCTTATGAGGAGCAGCAAATTATAGATAAGCAAGTGTCACAGTGGTTAGATGAGGGTATAATACGTCCTAGTTGTTCGGCCTATGCATCGCCTGTAGTACTCGTATCTAAGAAAAATGGTACGAAAAGACTTTGCTGCGACTACCGTAGATTAAACCAGAAAATCATTCGCGATAATTTCCCTATGACTTTAATCGACGACGCGCTTGAAAAGCTTAGAGAAGCAAATGTGTTTACGACCTTGGACTTGGCCAATGGGTTTCTCCATGTGCCCGTCGATGAAAGTTCTCGTAAATACACGGCATTCGTGACTCATAGCGGCCAATTCGAATTTCAATACGTACCTTTCGGCATATGCAACTCACCCGCTGTGTTTTGCCGCTATATTCACGCGATATTGAAAGACTATATAAGAGATGGAACAGTTGTTGCTTATATGGACGACTTGGTAATCCCAGCGAAAACTGAGAAAGAGGGTTTAGAGAAGCTTGAAAAGGTACTACGGCTAGCGGCCGACAAGGGTTTGAGGATAAAATGGGGGAAATGTCAATTTCTTCGGAAGAAGATACAGTTTTTAGGATATACGGTAGAGAATGGAACTATTAGCCCGAGTGAAGAAAAAACAAGAGCTGTAAAGAATTTTCCCGTACCGCAGACCAAGAAGGCACTACAAAGATTTTTGGGTTTGATGTCGTATTTCCGTCGCTTTATTAGGAACTATGCTTTAATTGCAAAACCCTTATCGGATATGCTGAAGAAGGACGCGGAGTTTCGGATGAGCGACGAACATTTAATTGTGGTCCAACAGCTGAAGTCAGCCCTTATTAAAGCACCAGTGCTCGCAATGTTTAATCCAAAAGCACTGACAGAGATTCATACCGATGCCTCTATGTTCGGTTACGGAGGTATTCTTCTCCAAAAGGACTCCGAGAGCCAACAATTCCACCCTGTTCAATTTATGAGCCGCAAAACAACATCGACGGAACAGAAATACCATTCCTACGAGCTGGAAGTACTCGCCATAGTAGAAGCGCTTAAAAAGTGGCGTGTGTATGTGCTTGGTACACAGTTTAAAATTGTTACTGACTGTAACGCTTTCACGATGACATTACAGAAGCGAGATGTGCCTAGCACGACGGGCGATGTATCTTCAGGAATATAACTATACAATTGAACATCGACGAGGAACGCAGATGAGGCACGTGGACGCCCTTAGTAGAATTTCGTGTATGATGATGGAAGATTCGTTGAAGCATCGGCTTAGAGAAGCGCAGATGAAAGACATGTGGACAAAGGCCGTCAGGAAAATTTTAGAAACAAACAGTCACGACGATTTTTACATTCACAATGACATTCTCTACAAAGACCCAACTCGACAGCTCATCGTGGTACCGTCGCAAATGGAGAGAGAAATAATTGATATTGCACATCGGCAGGGACACTTCTCTGTGAAAAAGATTAAAGACTTAGTTGAGAAGGACTTCTACGTACCTCGTTTGGAAGCTAAGGTTGCGGAAACGGTGAATAGTTGCATCGCTTGCATTTTAGTGAATTCGAAAACCGGCAAAAAAGATGGCTTACTAGTACCTATTGATAAGGAAGATAAGCCACTGTTAACGTTTCATATAGACCATGTTGGCCCACTCACGATGACGCGCAAGCAATATAATTATATCCTCGTAATCGTAGATGCCTTTTCAAAATTTGTGTGGCTTTATCCCACAAAAGATACAGGTGCAGGTGCGGTAATTGATCGACTAACAAAGCAGGAAGCCACGTTTGGAAATCCCAAGAGGATCGTAACCGATAGAGGCTCCGCCTTTACTTCGCACGCCTTTGAGGATTACTGCAAGAAAAATCAAGTTCAGCATTTACTCATTACAACGGGAGTGCCAAGAGGAAATGGCCAGGTAGAGCGAATACACCGAATCGTGATACCCATGCTAGCAAAGCTGTCAGAAGACAATCCGGACCAGTGGTACAGGTACATTGGTAAAGTTCAACAATATATCAACAATTCGGCCCCGAGAAGCACTAAGATAGCGCCGTTTAAGCTCTTGACAGGTTGTGACATGAGACTGACAGAATCACCACGATTAGACGAAATAATGCAAAGTGAAGCCATTGAATCGGTCGAGTTTGACCGCAACGAAACTCGACGACTAGCTAGGCAAAACATTTCTGCCATTCAAGAAGAAAACCGTCGAAGCTATAACCGTAAACGACAAGAAGGCGTGAATTATAACGTCAACGACTTAGTAGCCATAAAACGCACCCAATTCGGTGCAAACTTGAAATTGAAAAAGAAATATTTCGGACCATATAAAATTATAGAAAAGTTACCGCATGGACGTTATAAAGTCCAGAAACTCGATGAAGTAGAGGGACCCCATTTGACCTCAACGGTGGCAGAATACATCAAACCATGGCACCCAGAATTCGGGTCGAATCCTGAGTCAGGAAGGCCGAATGTAGGAGTGACAGACGGACGTAAGACGACGAGAAGCGGACACACCTTTTAATAATTAGACGTAACAAAATGCAACACAGCGGACTGAGGAACACAAGAGAACAAGAACGAACGGAGGACTGAAACGAAGCACGACTTAGCCTAAAAGTCAGTCGGCGAATTGGCACCAACCAGTACAGACGATCGGGTTGATCAAATTAAAGAGTTTTATATATATACATATGTACAGTACTATTGTTTTTGTGTTCTATGTACTTATACGTGGATAAATACCGTTTGTTACTCAAAGAAAATTAATAAATGAATAAATTGAACTCCCTAAAAGGGAAAAGCTTTACATTAATAGAACATATTCTATAAAAATATATGTATAAAAAATGTATATATATATATATTTCGAGTGAAGAAAAAACAAGAGCTGTAAAGAATTTTCCCGTACCGCAGACCAAGAAGGCACTACAAAGATTTTTGGGTTTGATGTCGTATTTCCGTCGCTTTATTAGGAACTATGCTTTAATTGCAAAACCCTTATCGGATATGCTGAAGAAGGACGCGGAGTTTCGGATGAGCGACGAACATTTAATTGTGGTCCAACAGCTGAAGTCAGCCCTTATTAAAGCACCAGTGCTCGCAATGTTTAATCCAAAAGCACTGACAGAGATTCATACCGATGCCTCTATGTTCGGTTACGGAGGTATTCTTCTCCAAAAGGACTCCGAGAGCCAACAATTCCACCCTGTTCAATTTATGAGCCGCAAAACAACATCGACGGAACAGAAATACCATTCCTACGAGCTGGAAGTACTCACCATAGTAGAAGCGCTTAAAAAGTGGCGTGTGTATGTGCTTGGTACACAGTTTAAAATTGTTACTGACTGTAACGCTTTCACGATGACATTACAGAAGCGAGATGTGCCTTTGCGAGTAGCACGATGGGCGATGTATCTTCAGGAATATAACTATACAATTGAACATCGACGAGGAACGCAGATGAGGCACGTGGACGCCCTTAGTAGAATTTCGTGTATGATGATGGAAGATTCGTTGAAGCATCGGCTTAGAGAAGCGCAGATGAAAGACATGTGGACAAAGGCCGTCAGGAAAATTTTAGAAACAAACAGTCACGACGATTTTTACATTCACAATGACATTCTCTACAAAGACCCAACTCGACAGCTCATCGTGGTACCGTCGCAAATGGAGAGAGAAATAATTGAGATTGCACATCGGCAGGGACACTTCTCTGTGAAAAAGACTAAAGACTTAGTTGAGAAGGACTTCTACGTACCTCGTTTGGAAGCTAAGGTTGCGGAAACGGTGAATAGTTGCATCGCTTGCATTTTAGTGAATTCGAAAACCGGCAAAAAAGATGGCTTACTAGTACCTATTGATAAGGAAGATAAGCCACTGTTAACGTTTCATATAGACCATGTTGGCCCACTCACGATGACGCGCAAGCAATATAATTATATCCTCGTAATCGTAGATGCCTTTTCAAAATTTGTGTGGCTTTATCCCACAAAAGATACAGGTGCAGGTGCGGTAATTGATCGACTAACAAAGCAGGAAGCCACGTTTGGAAATCCCAAGAGGATCGTAACCGATAGAGGCTCCGCCTTTACTTCGCACGCCTTTGAGGATTACTGCAAGAAAAATCAAGTTCAGCATTTACTCATTACAACGGGAGTGCCAAGAGGAAATGGCCAGGTAGAGCGAATACACCGAATCGTGATACCCATGCTAGCAAAGCTGTCAGAAGACAATCCGGACCAGTGGTACAGGTACATTGGTAAAGTTCAACAATATATCAACAATTCGGCCCCGAGAAGCACTAAGATAGCGCCGTTTAAGCTCTTGACAGGTTGTGACATGAGACTGACAGAATCACCACGATTAGACGAAATAATGCAAAGTGAAGCCATTGAATCGGTCGAGTTTGACCGCAACGAAACTCGACGACTAGCTAGGCAAAACATTTCTGCCATTCAAGAAGAAAACCGTCGAAGCTATAACCGTAAACGACAAGTAGGCGTGAATTATAACGTCAACGACTTAGTAGCCATAAAACGCACCCAATTCGGTGCAAACTTGAAATTGAAAAAGAAATATTTCGGACCATATAAAATTATAGAAAAGTTACCGCATGGACGTTATAAAGTCCAGAAACTCGATGAAGTAGAGGGACCCCATTTGACCTCAACGGTGGCAGAATACATCAAACCATGGCACCCAGAATTCGGGTCGAATCCTGAGTCAGGAAGGCCGAATGTAGGAGTGACAGACGGACGTAAGACGACGAGAAGCGGACACACCTTTTAATAATTAGACGTAACAAAATGCAACACAGCGGACTGAGGAACACAAGAGAACAAGAACGAACGGAGGACTGAAACGAAGCACGACTTAGCCTAAAAGTCAGTCGGCGAATTGGCACCAACCAGTACAGACGATCGGGTTGATCAAATTAAAGAGTTTTATATATATACATATGTACAGTACTATTGTTTTTGTGTTCTATGTACTTATACGTGGATAAATACCGTTTGTTACTCAAAGAAAATTAATAAATGAATAAATTGAACTCCCTAAAAGGGAAAAGCTTTACATTAATAGAACATATTCTATAAAAATATATGTATAAAAAATGTATATATATATATATTTCGTGTAGCATACGCATACATGAGTGCATGATGTTTGAAAGCGTCATAGTTTGCGTTACTTTGCGCAAACTATTCTTGGAAATTGTTAATTCTTTTATATCATTCCTGTAGGGTATTTTTTTACCACCTACTTTCCGTAATTCCTGACTCGTTTGACTCATGTCAGCGGCGGTTCGGTGAAAAAATAATGTGCTTAAGAAATGTTTAATTTGTTTAAAATGCAGCAAAACACAAACGCGGAAGGAGGAGTTGATTACAAAAATGGTATTGCAAATAATTCCGGATATAACAAAAACGCAATAGTAAATACCGCGTTATAAAAATGCCCTGTTTCTTCGAACTATTATCGCATTTTATAAATATTGTTAAGTGGAATAACCACGTTGTAAAAATTTATTAATTAAAACATGTTATCAAAAGAAATATCAACAAAATGGTTCGAGGACATCAAAAAATTCAATCGCAGGCAAAGGTTCAAGAAAAACAAATCAAAATGAAAAAGCAACAGGGTCAGGTGCCAACGATCAAAAGAAAGTTTTCTTTACTGATTAAAAAAAGCTAATAAAATGTGACCAAATCGAATAAAATCCAATGTAAAAAATTTGTAAAAATACTAAATGAAGTGGTTTGCTACTGCCGTGCTGCTTTGCTTCCGATGGCTACTAGTGTGTTTTTTTTTTTTGCATAACAGGTAAATTCTTACATATTAGAGTAACTAGCTTTAACCCGTGGCCCCGCTTGCGTAAGAGTAGTTTTTAGGGATTTAGGATATGTATATAAAAGAATTACAAACTCCAATTACATAGAGCAATACAAATGGAAAGCTTATTGATTCATCTCTCTTAAATCGTCCTCGCGTCAAGAAATAAAAATGAGAGCTAATATAACTGGCATAAGAAGTGTACGCGAAAGTTGAAGCGTAAACGGAGAAAGGTGGGTGCGAGGTCCAAGTAAACCTGTTGATGACGCTGAAGAATGTTTTTGTACAAGATTCAACCTGGCATTATAATAAAGGTTTTCAAGTAAAGGTTTCGCTTCCAAAATGGGAAATGGAAGTGTAATATAACCAATTTTCCGTAGTAATAAAAATACTTAATGCTTATAATAGTGCCAAAGTACAGTTGCACGAATTTGATCCATCTGGTATGCATCATAACGGGCATGCCTGGATATCAACGGCATGTAACGCGTGTTACAGTGTTCTGCTTTGATGATGCCACTCACTTCAAGCTCATTAATAAGAACATATTCTATAAAAAGAACAAAGTGGGTTACCTCGTGTGGACAAATCCTTGTTTAGCCGCTACATGTGAGAAAGTATAAAGAGCATTTTATACCTACCGCCTGGTTAAGTAATAGAAGGACAAGGAGAAAACTTGATAGGAGATAACAAAGGAACATTGGTACGTTAATCTCCGCATGGTGAACTTCATTATTAGTTCGTGGAGAGTTAGCCCCTACGAAATGGGTCTAAAACGTAAGACCATTTAAGCGTCTTCCCCGCGGCAGGGAGACCAACTGGATGAGTATATAGGTAGAAGTTGCTATTTAGTTCATTTGTTCGATCTACATTGAAATATACCGTTTTTATTTGGTGACCTTTCCACCAATTATCTACAGATAGACTTAAACGAGTACAAAAGTATGCTCTCTCTTCCCTGAATTTCTCTGACCCTGCCCCACCATACAAATCCCGCCTACTTCTAATTAATCCAAAACAATTAGAGATTAGATAAATTATGAAATTGAATGTTCCTCTCTTTTAATATAGAAACGATAGAATTTCTCGCTCCCTACCAGATCTTTAGGCAATAAATATCCATTATATTTGAATAGGTTCAGAACCAATTATACCTGCAATGTTCCTACAGCTCGCACTCTGCATGCCTCAATAAGATGTCGAATTCTCTCGTATTAGGTTTTACATTATCGAAACTATATTTTGCTATATCTGCTCAATTAAATTGTAATTTAGATTTGGAAAACGATATTTTTGTAGTATGTAGTCAGTAACCGGCGGCCGCTGTAACAGAATGGGTTGGTGCGTGACTACCATTTCGAATTCAGAGAAAACGTATGTTCGAATCTCGGCGAAACACCAAAATGAAGAAAAAATAAAACTATCTGCCGTTCGAAGTCGGTTTCAAACTGTAGGTCCCTCCATTTGTGGATCATCATCTCTCAAAAACATTTCTCCCATTAACCGTTATCATGGCCGCTAGTAATTTCACTATCGAAACAAAAACAAAGCCCTTTACGCATTGCATTCTATGCTCACACTAGAAAAGCTTTTAAGAAAAACAATGTACTTATCATATCATATCCGTCGCCACGTATTTTTTGTATTTGCTTTACCTTCCGCACGTTTAGTTTAAATATTCTAAATAAATTTAATATAAATTCGTTTATAAACCAAATTGCATAGTTTTATTTTTATAAACAAAATGACGGAAAACCCCTCACTTGCTGAACCAATATTGTTTTATTTCACATTTTCAAGTGCGGCATAAACTAACTTTCAATTTTGTACATTGTGATTGCTTATATTGTAAAGTGTAACTAAATTTAAGTTGCCGGATGGATGTTAATGACACAATATAAAAGTATTTTCCATCCGGATCGGTTATATCTTCTTTTGATATTTTCCTTTAACATCCTATTAATACCTTTATCAACCAAAAGACATCACACTTAGTGGTTCCTCAACAAATGTATAGAAATAGATATATTTTCAGCTTTTCTGCAACGTAAAAAACGAGTCTAATAATAAAGATATATTTAGAAAATTTTGCAAAAGTATTTTGTTTTAATAATTAAAAACATACGTTAAATATTATTTTTTAAGTGAGTATTTTAATTTTTAATTTTCACACATCAATTACTTAGCTGTTGAAAAATTAACCGTTCCTGATCATTATGTCATTCGCCAATTTCTCGATCGCTATCTCTAGCTCGATTAACTTAACGAAAAATTTGCATGCGAAAGCAACAACAAAGTTATCGAGCATGATTCACCGTTAGCGAGTATGGTCATACCTCATTAGATTAGTATAACTCACTGTCTTACCAACACATGTAATTTAAGGTAGCTTTATTCCCGCGTACCCAATATGTATACAAATGTTCTTTTATACCAGTTGCTTATCTATTCGCCACTTGCTAACTCTTGGCGAAAAGAAGAGGCCTTAGTGGCTCAATACTAAAATCATATATTTAATCACGGCCAAGTGAAATTTTTGAATATTACTAGGACCGAGTTTCTCCCATTTCTACTAATATGAACATGCATGCTACCAACGAACGTAGTCTGCCCATTAAAAATAAATAAATAATTGGCACGTAAACTTCTGTTAGGCGTTTGGCCGAGTTTGTCCTCCTATTTGTGATTCTTGATGTTGTTCCACAAATGGAAGAACTTATAGCTTTTTATGAATACGTCAGACGCTCTTCGATGAATTCAAACTATATTTCTTTCATATAATTCTACCACTGCTGTAGTTCTCTAACAAAAATTACGTTCACATATGCATTAATTAGCAATAAATCCACAAAATTAATCTACCCGTTCACATATGGCAGATTACCTGCAAAATTGACAATCCTGTCAATACAATTGACTGTCAATACTGTTGTGAAAGGTTTTTCTTCATAGAAATTATTTTGGTGGAATATTTCGGTGTTTTTGCTTAACGATATGATGAAAAGACAAGGGAAGGATTAGCTAATTTAATTGCGCAATTCGCTGCTAATAATAATAAATAAATAAATTTATATTTTTCCAGTAATATAGAAAAGGTCTTCATTTACTCCTTTTGCATATTAAATATATTTTCGTCCCAGCCTACAAAAGTACCCATCAATGTTGGTAAACCACCAATTCCCGGTGTTTCTAATAGCAACACATTCCTAACAAAGTACCCCTTGTTAATAAAAATGTTGCAGCATCCGAGGTAGTGAACCCAACTGCACCAAAGAAGGCTGTGCCAAATCATTTAACGCAACATACCTTACAAGCGCCGACACTTGCATCAAAATTGCTTAAAAAGGCTAAAAAGAAGAATACACAAAACCTGTCAAATCCCTTGGCAGCCAAATTTAATCGCCTAGATCTTCAAGCTTCTGAATCTTGCTTGATTTCAGCCGGCATGCATAGTTCCGAAAAACCCCAACGGAGAAATAAGAAAATCTTACAAAAAATGCTTAAGACAGGAATGGACTCCGCACATGACTATTGTGACGCCATTTTTCAGCGGCTAAAAATGGAAAAGTTTCTTAAAAAACAGTCAAAGTATCAGAAAAAATTATTGAATAGACACAAAAACAACGTCCAGTCAAATAAGCCAGAGGGCTTAGCAAAGCTGGATGAAAATAAGCTGTGTTTACCTTTATTATCGACTTCTACAGTGCTACTCCGTCTATGAAATAATGTTTACCTCCGCCACTAGTTACAAATTGCACAGCTCAAACTTGTATATCAAAACCAGAATTGGCACTTATCTCATCAGTGGCCCTTCCGAAAATGCTGTTTCCAATCTCATCCATGATGGCGTTCTTGATAATGTGCAAATACCTGTAAATATGTCTCTGGGTCATGATAAGAAAGCATTTCCAGGAATGAAATTGTCAGCAGAACTAGATAAAAATAAACTAAATATCTTTAAGAAAATTTCTAAGCAGAAACCTCAAAAACCATTATCTCCAAATACGAATTGCATGGCTTCGGCCCAGATTTATGGTGGGAATGAGAGCCAATTTATCAATTTGCCTTGCGGAACCACTATAAGGCCATCTCCAACATTATTGAATCGCTTGACGTCTGGCGATACGAATTCGGTTTCTCCTGAGGGATTGGAAAAATCTCCAAACATGCCTATTAACTGCGATCATGGTAGTGCTATAGATTTGGCAAGCAATATTAATAGTAGTAGCTTCTCAGAGGTTATGATGCCTTGTGTATTGAATAATTCACCACCGCAGCTTGACGAAATTAATAAACCTAAAAAGCGAGGTTGTAAGCCAGGAAGCAAAAATTCGCTGAAACAAGCGGTGGTATCACCTAATAACCCAAGTCAAATGGCGCAGTTAAAGAAAATTAAAAGGCTAAAGTCTGCCAAATACGCATATCCATTTCCGCTTGGGAATTTAGAAACTGCGAATTTTATGTCTAACAGAATGGAACTCTGCACTAGAAAAGAGGATAATATTCTAAATTTACCACATGTAGAAGGCATAGTTCCCAGAAATTTGTCCACAAATGTCAAAGAATATCGAAAAGAGCGCAAAAAAAATAAAGTGAAAACTCAACCCTTGAATACGTCGACGAGTGAGAAAAACATATTAAAACAAGAAGCTGGAGTTCCAACAAAGGAAGAAGTCAACACTATAAATAAGAAACTGATGCGCATGGATACTGTTTTACAACCGCTAGAAGCGTTTAATGAAACCTTGATGGAAACGGATAAAGAAGTTGGAAAAGTAATTCCTGCTAAACTTGCACCTACATACAAATCGCCTACTATATTAGCAAAAAGCGATCAGCTCCCCAGATGCCTCCTGCCAATCAAACTAATTCAAGTTTAATTTCCGGTTTGCATCCAAATATGTTTATGCCTACGCCTGGAATAGGAAGAGTACCTAGTTTGCTTAAGCTTTGCCCCTTCCCAACGGGGCCTGGTTTGATACCCACTACTGCGCAAAATTTATTCTTTCCAGGTTTGCCAGCAGCATTTCATTTACCTATTCCGAGTTTTAAGCATCACTGCGTCGATAAAGTAACAAATGCAGGTAAGTGTATCTTTTGAGTTCAGCAAATAAGAGTATGTCTATTTCAAAATGGAAGTCGGGCTTTTTACAAAACAACCTTTTAATTTCTAATTGAGTTTATATTGTTTTATTTATCAAACGAATTTAACCTTGCATTCCATAGAGCCAGAAAGCACCAGAAAATCACTAGATTTGCTTCTGTCGCAACCAAGCGGAGAACGTAGCTACTGCAATGTACCTCCTTTTGTGCCAGAATCAATGAAACTAATGTCGCATGAGTCTAAAGCCAGTATCACAAAACTTGAAAGAGATAGTCCAAATATTTTTAAACCTCAGCAACCATCTGCAATCGGTGATAGGATATTAAAGAATTTTGATAACTGGAGCACACCTGATATGCATTCGTCGTTGAACCCAGGCGAAGGTCAGAAAACAAATGAAAGAAATAGTATTAAATCTCCTAAACCAACAACTGAAAACTCATCTTTGGTCGGCGACATATATTCTCAAAATGCATCACCTAATAAAACTTTAGCAGCATCTTCTTCTTCTGTACGTATACTAAATAATGATGACCCAATTGAACTCTCTGACGACTCCGTCGAGTATCCACTACGATCGGTGTTTAATACTTCGAGTGAACTACTTTCCAAAGAGTTAAATCAAAACCAACATCAGTTAACAACTCCTCCATTAAATTTTCCCCATGTGGAGGACTTATTTTTGCCAGTGTGTAATGACACTGCGAAATATTCAACAAGCGATCTAAATTTTAATTCGCAGGATCCGAAAAAATCAAAAAAGGCCACTAAATACTCGAAAAGCACTAAAGACATTTATTCAAATCCAACAGCAGATTTATCTTCAATTGAGCTTTTTAACACTGAAAAAGGGGGAGTCGGTAAATTGGCAGGTGGGGCCGATTTAATACCGTTAATATCAACTGGATCAGCGTATTCTTCAAAAACTATACCTTCAACTAGTTTAACAGCGACAGTAGCGACACCTTTCGCTTTACTCAAAAAAGATTTTCCGCCTCCAAAAACATTTGAAAATTCATTGTCAGCAAATATAGATGGAAATGGAATTTTATGTACGAATACAGAACGGGAGCGTGTCATTATTCTGTATTACAAAATTCTGTAAATTGCAAAAAAATTCTGCCTTTTAAAATTCTACTTTCTAAAATTCTGCTTTTTCAAAATTCTGCATGTTTAATGCGAAAAATTCTGCTTTATTCAAGTTTTGTGATTTTCGTCATACAAGAAGTAACAAACTAAACATTTAATTCATAAATATACATATAGGTATGTTTAAGCGATAACAATATTTTAGTTTAGCCAATTACAATATTTTTTGCAATTCTTTTTAAATATGTAGTGTGACTTAATCTTTTCTTAATAATTCTTCGCAGCTGTTTGTTTTTCTTAATTATTTTCCTTTTTTTTCTAACTCTTTCCCTATTTTCTTTTCTTGATATTTGAGTTTTCGCTAAAATAAGTTCCTTTTGCAAACTTAGCACAAGATGATAAAATTGAGAGTTTCTTCTTCCAACAATAACTTTCAGCCGGCGATGCCACGCTTCAATATTGTTTTGTGTTCTAGGAAACGTTTCTGTTTGCGGTGCATTATGGTCATGCACTGACCAAAACTCGAAAGAATATTTGGAATTATTATTATTGTAAGAAAACTCAGTAGGCCATTCCTTTAAGGCCGGAGAAGATTTAATTTTTGAAATTGTCACTGAAAATATTTCAGTTTTTAAATGTCGAAGAGCTGAATAAAACGTTTATGAAATAAAGAAAATTCGAAAGGCCATTTCCTTTCAGGTCAGAAGCGGGATACTGACTCCTATTTTTTTTGTATGAATGCGCATAAATTCGTGTTTTGTTATGCGCGTTGGCAAGATGCATATATGGCGTAGTGTATAAAATGCATGCGACGGTCGTGGGAAAAAAACTATGAACAGATTAATACGTGCGTGTTAATGTGTGGAAAGCGAGAGTGAAAGGGAGCAAGGAACAAGCAGATATACAAAAAAAACGAGTGGTGCAAGCGTGTACGAATGTACATATTGTGCGGGGAAAATGCCGAAAATAGTGAATTTAAGAGTGGAACAACTTAAAACGCTACTGCGTGAACGGGAAAAACCTACGACTGGTTCTAAGGCAGAACTAGTCCAGCGGTTATGCGATTTTGAAAACAGTGACGACATAAATATGGACGAAAGGTCTACAATGCAAGAGCAAATTAACGAGTTGCAGGAAATGATGCAAGGCATCACTACTTTGTTGCAACAACAAAGCCGTGAGCAACGACCAAGTGTAGAACAAACGGCCGCGAGTGTAGAAACTACAACTACCCCTGTATCAATGGGAGATTCTTCGAGTGCAAGGTGTTCGGTGAAAGAGATTGCTGAAATTTTACCTACCTTTGATCCAACGAATGAACTTTCTTTGCCGGTTGAAAAATTTGTAGAACGTGTTAATCAAGCGCATAGTGCCTATCAGTGGAACGAAAGAAGTTTAATGCTAGCAGTTTTTAGCAAGTTGAAAGGTGTTGCCAAACTATGGTTAGATGCTTCACCAGAGTGTTACTCGAATTGGACAATTTTCGCGGAAAGGTTAATAGAAGAATTCGGTACTAAGCCAAACGAGGCAGAGATACATTACAAAATGAACAGTTCGGTGCGTAAATTTGATGAAAAAGTCGTGGAATATTGTTTTCGTATGAGTGCCATTGGGCAGCGATATAATTTGAGTGAATCAGCGATTATAAAATATACGCGGAACGGATTACTAAATCGGGAACTGCAAACGGCAATTGCTCCAATGCGATTTGATTCGATGAGACACTTGCGCGAAACGCTTGACGAGTATGATAAAAATCGTAATAGTACTCCAGGTTTGAAGTTTGAACAAAACAAAAATAGAAACACGAATAATGACGGGAATAAAGGTAGCGCTGAGAATAAAAGTAAGATAAAGTGTTATAATTGTTTTGAAGAAGGTCATATAGCGACCAGATGTTCTAAGCCACTACGAAAAGCGTAGTATGGTGATGGTCAGAAAGTTGACCCGAAGGTTGAGGCTGTGGAGCGTAATAAGAGAAATGCTACGATAACAAACCGTAAAGTCGAGTGCGATGAGGAATTTTGTATTAAACTGGTGTATGTTAAAAATCAAGCAATAAAAGCATTCGTGGACACAGGAAGTGAATGCAGCATGATATGGAAATCATGTGCTGATAAATTCGAAATTGAAACAGAGCCTTGCGTGTTAAAAATAAAGGGCATATGTGGAGGTGCGCGGTATGCAAGTGAGTTGATGAAAACTGAAATAAAAATTGACAGTGTAAAAGTAAATGTAATACTATATATAGTGGATGAGGAGTTGTTAACGTCAGATGTATTGCTTGGAAAAGAGATTTTCAATCGGAATATTGTCGCGCACATAAACAGTGGACAATTGAAATTCGAATATCTACCGATCGCGGAAAATCGAGAAACGACGGTATCTGAACGCAAAGTTATAAATGAAAATCAAATAATATGTAGAGAACTTGAAAGTGCACAGGCGGGAAAGCTATTCAGACTGTTGAACGAGTACAATGATATATTTGCAAATAATATCAGTGAGATAGGACAGGCAAATGCATTATCCATGAAAATTAAGTTAGATACTAATGTACCTATTGCACAAAACCCATACCGTATACCAGAGCCGAAGAAAGTGTTGGTTCAACAGATGATTAGAGAGTTATTAGTTAACGATATAATAGAAACGTCAGAATCTGAATATGCGAGTCCAATTGTACTCGTGAAAAAGAAAAATGGAGAATCGAGATTATGCGTAGATTATCGTAAGGTGAATCAACATACCCGAAAAGAAATTTATCCAATGCCGCATATTGAAGAACAGCTTCATGAAGCAAAACATTATAAATATTTCACAGTATTAGATATGAATAGTGGGTATTATCAGATACCGATACATCCAGATAGTCGTAGATATACTGCGTTCGTAACCACAGAGGGGTTGTATCAATTTAAACGAATGCCGTTTGGGCTAAAGAATGCCCCAGTAGTCTTCCAACGCTTGATGGCAAAGGTAAAAGAACGAACACAGAATGGAGATATGGTGAACTACATGGATGACATTATGATAGGGGGTTCAACTGTCGATGAAATGTTGGTCAAATTGAGGCGTGCACTTGATGCATTACGAGAGCTTAATTTGACTTTGAATTTGAAGAAATGCGAGTTTGCAAAAGAAACAATTGAATTCTTGGGCCATACATTAACTCTAAGCGGAATTAGTCCAGGTACAGCAAAAACAATAGCTATTACAAATTTTTCAATACCTAAGAATGTAACTGAAGTACGACAATTTCTGGGGTTGAGTGGATACTTTAGAGAGTTTGTGGCAGGGTATGCCATTAAATCAGAGCCACTGCGACGTTTACTTTGTAAGGAACAAAATTTTCGATGGGGCGAAGAACAGCAAAGGGCTTTCGATGAGCTGAGGTTGGCGCTGGTGTCCAAACCGGTGATGACGTCATATAGAATTGAAGCCAAGCATGAGATCCATACCGATGCAAGTTCCATTGGATTAGCTGGCGTGTTATTGCAACTTGAAGACGACGATTGGAAGCCGGTAGTATATTTTAGTCGATCCACGAGCGAAAATGAGAAAAAGTATCATAGTTACGAGTTGGAGACTCTTGCAGTAGTGGAAACATTAGAGCGTTTTAAATATTAGGTCTACGGGAAAGAGGTTACTGTAATAACCGACTGCAATGCAATCAAAACAGCAATGGCCAAGAAAGAGCTCATCCCGCGCATAGCGCGCTGGTGGCTCAAAGTGCAAGAGTACGACATAAAAATAGAGCATCGTTCCGGTAAGCGGATGGAACATGTCGACGCGTTGAGTAGGTCCCCAGTAGAAGCATCGCGTGAAGTAGACGAAGCGCCCTTGTGTGTCTTGAAAACAGGTATAGACGAGCAGGACTGGTCATTTAGTATGCAGATACAGGATGTTGATGTCAAGCAAATAGTCGATAAAGTGAAGTCAAAAGATATTAAAACGTTAGATGAATATATACTTGAGAATGGTCGATTGTACAAGAAATATGAAGGTGCGAAATTGTGGGTTGTACCAAAGGCACTTCGATCAAAAGTTCTGTATGATTGTCATAATAATGCAGGTCACTTAGGTGTTGACAAAACTATCCAGCGACTACTGAGTTATTTATGGTTTCCAAGGATGAGAAATTATGTTAAATCGTACATCAAGTCGTGTGTAGAATGCGCCTATAACAAAGATCGAGGAGGGCGAAGAGAAGGGGAATACCATTTCGACGATATAGAACCAATTCCGTTCAAGACAATGCACTTAGATCATTTAGGTCCATTCCCTAAAAGTAAACAGAGAAACGAGCATCTGCTGGTCTTAGTTGATGCCTTTACAAAATTCACAGTCATACGAGCGGTCAAGAGTACCAAGACCAAACCTGTACTAGAAATAATAAACGAAGTTAGTAGTTACGTCGGTATGCCAGCACGAATTGTGACAGACAGAGGTACCGCTTTCACTTCGAAAGAATTCACGAAATATTGCAACGACAACTGTATAAAACACATCAAGAATGCTGTGCGTACTCCCAGAGCAAACGGACACGCAGAACGAGCAAACAGAACAATTTTGTCAATGCTGTTGCCAATTACCACCGAAGATAGATGTTGGGACGAAAGGTTACGAGAAATACACTGGGAAATAAACTCAATGAAAACCAAACTACTACTAAGACACCTCAAGAGCTACTGTTGGGTTACGCCCCCCGAGATGTCCTACAAAACAAAATATTATTAGCAATACAAGACGAACACTGTGCAGTTAACGATACTGATTTGGAAGAGGTCCGACGTACGGCAGCAGTCAAAATCAACGAGGCAAGACAAAAAGCCAAACTCAAATATGACAATCAGCACAATAAACCAACAGTATACAATGTAGATGATTTGGTACTCGTCGACAATGAACCAATGAGTATCGGGCATTCACGAAAATTAGAGCCACATTATAAAGGACCATTCATAATCACGGCATCTCTTGGTAATGATCGGTATGTGGTTGAGGACTTGCCAGGTTCACACAGGAAGCAGAGACATTATTCATCGATGTACGCATCTGATAAGCTGAAATTGTGGTGTAACCTACCTTCATGCGACGATATCGAAACAGACGAAGATGAGACTACAGGAGAATCTACGGAACCTGAGCGGGGTCGCACCAGTATGTCAGGAGAGGCCGAGTGTAAGAAAACTCAGTAGGCCATTCCTTTAAGGTCGGAGAAGATTTAATTTTTGAAATTGTCACTGAAAATATTTTAGTTTTTAAATGTCGAAGAGCTGAATAAAACGTTTATGAAATAAAGAAAATTCGAAAGGCCATTTCCCTTCATTATTTATATTAATATAATTTTTATGAAACCAAACTAGTAAATTTTTTACACTTTCATCATCGCAGTTATTAAGTAATGTTTGAAAGTAATTCGGTATTTCGCTTGGCGGTACGAAAGCTAAGCTTTTAATCATTCGGATTTGCAGTGCGAATTCCACCGAAGTCCCATATTTTTGAGCCAATTTATACATAAAAAGAACATATTATTACTTAGTATACATACACAACCATAAAATAGGCTTTAATTACCTCTCCTTCTGAACCTTTCGCCATATTAGTTGTCCAAAATGGAACAAACAGCCGCGTAAATCAGTATTTGGGAAACATTGCTTAATTGCCGATATGATACCCATTTCGAAATCGCAAATTATACGCTGAGGGCACAAATTTAGTTCATGGTTACCTGCAATCATCAGCAACTCGTTAAAAACAGCGACATATGCCTTCAACGTTTTTTTGCTCATCAAGCAAAAAACGAGAGGCACGATTTCGCCATGTACTCTGCCATGTATGGAAAAAGTTGCCTCATAACGCGATGAACAACATGGAAAGTTCCATCAACAGCCCAGCAGTCACTACTACTCAGCATTTCCAATGAAGATTTTGTCCCCAATATTATAAAAAAGTTCATCATCGACCCACTTTTCCGCTAAGACAAAAAGCTCGCCTTCAAGGACATATAAATTAAGTGGCATATCAATATCGTCTACAGTTATTGGTTCTTTCATGTTCCATTTCTTTTTTCTAGTCCGCACTATTTTACTTTTTTGGGCCAATTATATGTCCTTTGTTTCGTTATTCTTTCTAAATAATAGAAATACCCAACATTTCATTATTTTTATTTGTTTTCAATATTTTTATTTCGGACATTTTTATCAATATAACGTAAGGTTATGTTACCTTTATATATCGGAGAAGCTTAAGAGCAGCAAGAAACATAAACCCAAAGCACAAAATACAACACAGACAACACTAAAAGAGTACTGGCTGGGCAATCCAGCCTCTTCAAACAAGTTTGCTCTCCTAGCGGACGACGATATATTAGAAGAACAAAGCGACAGTGGGACAATTCCGAATACCAGCCAACGAACTCCACGCATGCAAAAACCTCCACCTATATACGTTCAGAATGTCCAAAATATAAAAGCTCTAGCTGACGCGTTGAATTCGATACCAAATATATTTTGAGAAATAAAAGTACTTAGCAAAAACGAAATAAAATTACAAGCAAAAGAGTCTTTACACTATAAAAAAATGATAGAACTACTTAAGCAAAAACAAACAAAATACTACACGTTTAGACGAAAAAATGAACGAGGACTTAAGGTAGAGTAGAATGGGGTAAGATAGGTCATTTTTTTTTTGGAGAGCTGTTGCTACGGTGTTTTTGCATTGATTTTGAAAAATAGGCAAGATTTTGAAAGGTTATTTATCTGCTAACATTTTGGTTTTACTGACTTATGTTTGGCTAAATATTTGGGAAGCTGCATTCAATAAGACAAAGGTACTTTTTTTCGATATTTTCAAAATCGGGGGGCACTATATGTGAGGGGAAAAGAACAATGTACGTGGCTTGGAAATTAACGTTTTAACTTTTATTTGAAACTATTAGTATTAGTATGAAAACTGCACATGTTATAAAAGTTAGGAATTTTTCTTTAATGCATCACGCGAGCACGTAATGTTTCGAACGGAATTTTAAATTGTTTAGAGGCTGATCGAACACTAGCGCCATCTCGGACTGCCGCGATTGCGTTTTTTACGTTCTCTTCACTTCGCACATAATTACGCACCATTTTGCTGCAAAAACAATTAAAATTTATTTTATTCAATTAAAAGTAGTGACCTATAATGCCCCCAGACGGCTGACCTATAGTGCCCCCAAGCACATGTTTTATGTTAGTGTCGATATTTTTTTTAAAAACAAAAATATCAAAAAACTAACACATTATTCGTGTTCAGCATTATTTTCTACGTAAAATAAAACCCACCTGACAAATATTTACACACATTAAATGCATTGCACCGTAGAATAAAAAAAATGCTATGTCGGAGAAAAGCTCACAAAAAACAAAACGACGCCAGAATTAGGATAACTTATCAATGGTGACGGCCGAAATGACAGTCGCGAACGTTGTTCCCCACCACGTATTCAATTCACATAAGACGAGTGACGTCTGCAAAAACAGTGCGTCGAAAACCCCACCTACCTATTGTGCCCCCATACCTTAGGTATGCGACGCAAGTCAAATACCTGGGGTTAACTATGAGTGAAAGGATGTGTTTTACTCCACACTTAGTGTTGTTGAGGGAGCGGCTGCAGTCAATTGTCGGGCAAGTTCGTCGCGTGGTCAGATGTGACTGGGGCCTTAGCCGTCGCGCGGTTCGCACCATATATCGGGGCTTGTTTTGGCCTGTGCCACTTACGGGGCCGCTGTGTGGTACGAATCAGCGTTAACGACTGGTGGCCAACGTCATTTGATGGCGTGCCAGCGCATTATGCTGCTTGCCTGTATGCCTGTATGCCGTACAGTAAGCACGGATGCATTGCAGGTACTGATGGGTGCACCTCCTCTTAACCTGTTGGTTATACAGCGTGCTGTTGCCTTCAGGTTGCGAAGGAGGCTAGGTATGCCACTGCCGCAGGATCCTTGATTAACCGACGGTGACGTAGGAAGGGGGTATCTAGAATGCAAAAGGATGTTAAACGAGAGTATGCTTCGTAGGTGGCAAGACCGTTGGGACAATAGTTCCAAAGGTCGCGTGACATACGAGTACATTCGGGATGTTTCATTTGTCGGGGAAAATCCTGATTTTGGATTTTCCCTCAGCCTAGGATTCCTCCTTACAGGACATATGCCTCTTAATGCGTATCTGCATGAGAGGCACTTGTCTACAAGGAGGAGTGAGGAATGTGTATGTGGGTCGGCAAGAGAGGACTGGGTACACGTCCTCTGTGAATGCCCGATGTACTCAGACATCAGAGATCTTGTGGGTGTAGGGATAAGCTGCACTGACGGACGGTATGATGTAAGCGGTGTGCTTGCCAACCGTGGGTATGTCGAAAAGTTAGGGCAATATGCGCGAGAGGCTTTTAAGCGGCGAAGAAATATTAGACGTTCAGTTGAGTAGGTTCTAGTAATCCTTGTCTGGTTATTCTGCTGCGTGATTGGGGATAAAACATGGGGAATGGCCACCAGTCCAGGGCTGTATGGAAGCTCAACTGGTAGTAGTCTCGGCTACGAGGTCTGACCGGAGACTTAAATCTGGTACCACGGGGAACAGGGGCCCTCGGAGCTTGCTCCGACCTGTTCTTGAGGTAGGCCCTTCGGGGAGTATCGTGGTGGCTGTGGTTAACACCTAAATGCGGGTAGAGCCTTTTGGCTCAATGTGGAGTTGCATTGCAACCGGGTGCCGGAACCCATAGAACGGCAGAGGGTTAGATAGACCTCGAACCCTACCAAGGTGGTTAGTGTGTCCATTCCATACTACCAATTGGTATCCTTAAATGCTTCGGCATTTTTGGGGCGCTGATCAACGCATTGTTTTGATCCGTTGTGCTTTTGAACACCGTGGTGTCGGGCCGTCGCCGGTGGGGACCCACGGAAACACAATCGGACGCTGTGCCCCCATACCTATCTTACCCCATTCTACTCTAATACTACGTAATATGCACTATTCAACTGACACCGAAGAAATTAAACAAGAGCTATCTGAATTAGGTCACGAAATAACAAACATTCATAACATACAAATAACCAACTCAGAACGCAAAAAACAACCACTTTCACTATTTTCACTTGAATTAAAAACAAAGGATAATAACAAAGAAATATATAGTATAACTAATCTTCTACATTGCAAAATTAGTTTTGAACCACCCCGCCAAAAAAGAATAGTACCACAGTGTACAAACTGCCAAAGATACGGCCATACGAAAAATTATTGTCAAGTAGACCCAGCGTGCGTAAAATGTGCAGGCAAACACAAAACAATTATGTGTCCAATTAAAGACAATAATAAAAATAATATAGCATAAAATGCATACATTGCGGCGAAAATCACACAGCAAACTACCGCGGATGTGCGATATATAAAGCACTACAAGTCCAGAGATATCCGGTACTACGCAAAAAAAACTATTCACAATGAAAAAGAACAAATGAATAATGAGACAATCGAAACAAACGCAAATACAACACGAGTGGTGCCATGCATAACATACGCCCAGGCAACAACAATCAACACAATACCAAAAGAACAGAATCAAACAAAAAATAACATCGAACATGTTCCATGTTCCAAAAAATAATGACGATATGATCGAACTAAAAGAAATGATGAGACAATTAATAACCCAAATGACAAGTATGATGACATTAGAAAAAATAATAGTCGGTTTATTAGCACAGGTGAGCCAACCTACTGGCCAACAGATACGAAAAAACAACCGGACTTAATTGACTTTTGCATAATTAAAAATATGCCATATGAAAATCTGACAATAAAATAATGTTTAGAGCTATCTTCAGACCATTCACCATTAATTATGACCTTACTTGGACCTATTGAAATAAAACAATCTCTGGGCCTATATAATTCTAGAACGAATTGGACTAATACTTGCCAAATATTAGAGCAAAAACTCAAAATAAATAATAGGACTATGAATAAGTTCGTGCCGTATTTTTTTCGAAATTTGAAACTTTATTGACGTAAAATGGTTACAAATTTAATATTCAAAATATTGTCCATCGCTTACTACTACTTTTTCCCATCTTTCTGGCAGTTCACGGATTCCCTTTGTGAAAAATTCGGTCGGTTCTGCCGCAATCCACGAATCGATCCATTTTTCGACTTCATCGTAATTACGGAAGTGCTGGTCAGCCAGGCCATGTTGCATCGATCGGAAGAGATAGTAATCGGATGGCGCAAGGTCTGGACTATACGGCGGGTGGGGTAGGACATCCCATTTGAGCGTTTCTAAGTATGTTTTGACCACTTGTGCAACATGTGGCCGAGCATTGTCATGTTGCAAAATAACTTTGTCGTGTCTATCGGCGTATTGCGGCCGTTTTTCTCGCAGTGCTCGGCTCAAACGCAACAAATGTCGTCGGTAGACATCCCCCGTAATCGTTTCATTCGGTTTCAGTAGCTCATAATACACAACACCCAGCTGGTCCCACCAGATACACAGCATAACCTTCAGGCCATGAATATTCTGCGCCGACGTCGATGTTGAAGCATGGCCAGGGTATCCATACGTTGCCCGACGTTTTGGATTGTCGTAATGGACCCACTTTTCATCGCCAGTCACAATTCGATGCAAAAAACCCTTTCTTTTGTGCCGTTGAAGCAGTTGTTCGCATGCCATAAAACGGCGTTCAACGTCTCTTGGCTTCAATTCATACGGCACCCAATGGCCTACCTTTCGGATCATTCCCATGGCTTTTAAACGTTTGGAAATGGTTGATTGATCAACTCCCAAAGTTTTTGCAACCTCTTCTTGCGTTTGAGCCGGATCTTGATCGAGCAATTCCTCCAATTCGGTATCCATGAACTTTGGCGGCGCACCCTCGCGTTCTTCGTCTTCCAAGCCAAAATCACCACTTTTAAAGCGTGCAAACCACTTCTGGCACGTTCGCTCAGATAGAGCATGCTCACCATAAACTTCCACCAAGATACGATGACTTTCGGCTGCTTTTTTCTTCATATTAAAATAATGAAGAAGAATTCCCCGCAAAAACACATTATTTGGCACGAAATTCGACATTTTCAAGTGTGGTAAAAATATTGTTGTTTACGCTTCAAATAAAAAACTTATACTGACGTTTGTGCCTTACGACAGTAGCTCTCCAATGAATGTTTGGAAATGTGGATCGATGGAATAATAATCAAGTTACGCCATCTGTTGTAAAACCGAAACGAACTTATTCATAGTCCTATTATATCACTGAAAACCCAAGATGAAATTGACTCCGCTATTGTATATTTCAATGATAGCGTAATACAAGCAATTGCTTCTTCTACACCCACACCGAAAATGACAAATAAAGAAAATATCCCAACTTACATTAAAGGGAAGATCGGCGAAAAAAGAAAACTCCGCAAAACATGGCAAACGACCAGACATCCAGCAGATAAAACCAAACTTAATAAAGCGACAAATGAGCTAAAAGCATTACTTACAAAACACAAGGAGAGTAAACTTCGAAATTATATGGCAAACCTGGGAACAGCAGCATCTACAAATTACTCCTTATGGAAAGCAACAAAACACATTAATGGCGCTGTAATACATAAACCTCCCATCAAAACAGAAGCCGGCACATGGGCAAAAACAAGCAAAGAAAACGCCGACACCCTAGCCAGACACTTCTTACACACATTTACAAGCGAAATGGATAACCAAAACAATAACATTAAATCTGATAACATAATAAACGTTCCGCAAATCAAAACAAGAAAGACCACCATAAGCGAAATTAAAAATCTAATAAGACAGCTAAGCGATAAAAAAGCTCCAGGATATGATTTAATAAATGGAAAAATTTTAAAAGAGTTACCTGAAATATCATTGCAATTCATAAGAAATATATTCAATTGCATGTTAGAGACTAAATACATACTTCTTACGACTATGGAAAATTGCTCAAATTACCGCCATACCCAAACCAGGAAAAGATGCCACCAAAACTGCCTCATATCGACACATCAGCCTATTGCCAATTCTTTCAAAAGTGTTTGAAAAATTATTGTTCGGCCGACTAGAACCAATTTTGACAGCAAAAAAAGTGATACCAAGCCATCAATTCGGATTTAGACGGCAACACTCAACAGTCCAACAAATCCACAGGGTTACTAACAAAATACTTAACGATATGAATGACAAAAAATATTGTGTAGCTGTACACCTAGACATTGCAAAAGCCTTTGATAAAGTTTGGCATAGAGGACTTTTGCATAAGCTCAAACGAATCTTTCCACAAAACTACTTTGAACTTTTGAAGAGCTACATAACTGATCGAAAATTTTATATAAGATATGAAGACGAATATTCCGATATTCTACCAATGACAGCTGGAGTACCGCAAGGCAGTGTATTAGGTCCTCTCTTATATCTAATATACACCGCAGATGTGCCAACTACGACAACAGATAATACAATGATAGCAACGTTCGCGGATGATACTGTATTAATGGCATCAAACAATGACGAAAAACTGGCGACCTTTACACTTCAAAAATTAATAAACAATACAGTAAATTGGTTTGACGAATGGGGTATAGAAGTTAATAAAGACAAAACTATACAAGTTATATATACAAACAAAAAGACATCAAAATATAATCTAACCTTAAAAAACAACAAAATAAAAATCTGCCCAGCAGCAAAATATCTTGGAATAACTATTGACGAAAAACTAACATGGAAGCAGCATATCATTAACAAAAGAAATCGAATCAAGAATAAGTACCGGCAATTAAGTTGGCTAATCGGACGAGCATCAAAACTATCACTGTATAATAAGGTGACTATATACAAAACAATTATTACTCCTATCTGGAAATACGGAATAGAAATATGGGGAACGGCTAAAAACTCAAATATTCAGCTCCTACAGAGAACACAATCCAAAATATTACGAAGTATAACAAATGCTGGTTTTTTTATTTCCAATGAAGCCATACATCGTGACTTAAACGTAGACACTATCCAAGAAACAATCACAAAATGTAGCACTAAGCATATACAGCGACTGTCAGTCCACCAAAACGAAGAAACGCGTAAAATAGCACCGGCAGAAAATATCAAACGAAGATTAAAGCGACTCATACCGACTGATCTAACTATAAGATTTACAGTGTAATCACAAAAAACAATAATAATAATAACAGATTCTTCTTACATTGGTAAAAGAACATAATATACCCTAATTGTACAAAAATTACATATTATTAATCTATCACAGACTGTAATAAATAAAGGGGAGATATAAAAAAAAAAAATCACGGTCAAGTGAAATTTTTTAATATTAATAGGACCTCGTTTTCCCCATTTCTACTAATTTGAACATGCATGTTACCGACGAACGTAGTCTGCCCATTAAAAATAAATAAATAATTGGCACGTAAACTTCTGTTAGGTGTTTGGCCGAGTTTGTCCTCCTATTTGTGCTTCTTGATGTTGTTTCACAAATAGAAGAACTTACAGATTTTTTATGAATATCTTTTTCATGGCAGAAATACTCTCGAGGGTTTGCCATTGCCTGTCACTCCGGTCGTCCCGTTATCAAAAAACTTGTTTAGCTAATTTAATTGCGCAATTGGCTGGTAATAATAAACAGTTGGATACGCATTCGAAATTCGATATTACATTTTATAGTAAGTAATAAGAGGACTCACGTTTATGGACATACGCTTTTTTCTATTAAATGAATGTACGGTTAATAATACCTAACTAACATTTTATTAGAATTATGTCTACAAACCTGTTTTCTATGGCATCTAGTTTATTTACCTTTTACTTTAACGTTTTTCTTTACACTCGTAGAAATAATGATCTATATTATTACACAAAAAACACAGTATGGTTAGTATCTAGGATTATTTTATAATCTCAGATTTTTGAGACAAATTTTTAATTACGGATTGGGAGTAAAGCACGAAAAAGTAGATCATCTACTTATATGTGAACGTATTAAAAGTCTATATAAAAAACAACATTACATAAATAAACAAAGCTTATCGTTTATTTTTCCATATTCATTTTATTGAAACTAGACTAGAGGTACAGAATTACTTAAATATAATATTTAAACATAAAAGTTTTGATAAAAAACTTATATACTTAAAGATTAAAATTCTGCTTATAATGTCTAAGTGTATGAACCTAATTTAAAAATGATTACACATGTCTGTGATCAGAACATCCGCCTTTTGAATTATAGTACTTCGTTTTTGTTTTTATCAATTATCATTAAGAATAAAAATGAAATGTTTATTTGTGTTTATATTATTTTTTGCATAAGTTCAATAATTGCTGTACATAAATACAAAAAGTGTTATGTATTAATAACTAGCAAACCCGGTCCCTTTCACTGGGCACACTAAAATAGAATAGATATGGTTTAGAACAGAAAATATATGGTTTTCATATTATTTGTTTCTTTATTCTTTATTCAAGCGCTTTGGCATAAACAATATTTTTTGTTTTTCTATTTGTGTTTGAGTAAATATAAAATATAAATTGAAAATCAGGAAAAAAGAAGATTGTTTTTAAATTTCAAATCAACGCATATGAATAAACAATCGTCTTTTTTCCTGATCATCCATGAATTTTTCGTTTCAATATATATGTTTTATTAAGCTTTGGATCTTTTTTAACCACTATCCATTCATATTTTTCAAAAAACAAAAAACGCAATATATTTTTTTTCCACGAACACATAATTTCATTCGGATTTCACATTAAATTCTCAAATTTCTTAAGAAATTATTCACTGTTTCAAAATCCACTCCAAAAAAATTCACAAACAATTTTTACATGTTGCACTTACGTTTTTTCCTTATGGCATCCAAATCAGAAAGAAATATTGACACATTGTAACTCACACTAACAATTTGACGGCTCAGTTCCGCCCTGAGCGTTAAAAAAGTAAGCGACATTATGGCTGGTTCAAAAGAACGCTGTACCCGTTGCCAGTGCTCCGAATTACAACCAAACTTTGCGAAACCCATTTTCAATACTTACTTAACAATGTGCGTAAGTTTGGTTTAATTCGGTTCAAAGACACGGCGGGTCCACATTTTGGCATATATTTCGAGACCCTAGTCATCAATAGGTATGAAAATTACCCCGTATTAAAGCACTTATCAACAGCTTTCATTTGATACCCATATTGTACATACACAACCAAAGGTTACCCGGGTCCACGTTTTGACCTATATCTTGAGCCCTATTTCTAAAATAAAATATAATCCATGTTACTCGTGGATAATGTAGCTTTCGAATGGTGAAAGAATTTTTAAAATCGGTCCAGTAGTTTTTGAGCCTATTCATTACAAACAAACAAAGTTTTCCTCTTTATAATATTAGTATAGATGGAGCCAATATATATCGACAGGTAATCCCCTCGACCTATTTACATCAACTTATATACTTAAAGATTAAACTGTTGCTCATAATGTCTGAGTGTAGTGTCATTAAGAATTATTACACCCATCTTGTATTTATTTTACAGTAATTTGCTTTTTTATAAATTATAGTTAAGAAATAGTATGGAAATTGAACATTAAATTATTTTTCATTTTGCATTAGTTTAATAATGAAAATTGAAAGTTAAATTTACAATGAAAAGGAACAATATTCATTTACATATACTTCGGCCGCCGTAGCGGAATGATGAGTACGTTACTACTATTCGGGAGTGCGTAGGTTCGAATAATAGTACTTGCCCCTCGGCAGGCAATGGCAAACCTCCGAGTGCATTCCTGCCATGAAAAAGCTCCTCATAACAAACCACTTGCCGCTTGAAATCGACTTAAAACTGTAGGATCCCCCATTTGTGAAACGGCATTAAGACACACACCACAAATAGGAGGAACTCGCCCAAACATCTAACAGAAGTGTGCGCGCCAATTATTTATGTTATGCTTATATATTATATATAAGAATATTTCCATCCTTAAACTTTAAACCCCACCCTCCGGAGGTTTAAAGCGAAAAGTTAGTGTTGCCAGATACCTCAAAAAAGAACGAAGTTCATATGGAGGTAGAATTGTATAGAGAAGTTTGTGAATTTATTAGTATTTTTATTTTAAATTGCAGGCATCTAGAAACTAAATATTGTTGTACATTAAAAATAATTGTTAACCGTGTTTAAAATTGAACCTAACGGCGACTACAATTAAGACGATTAAGATACTAATTATGATATGTCGAACGAATTGGGTACAATTGATTATAAGAGGATATTGTAAATTGAGTATATCTCACAGCTCAGAGGAGTTATATGCTCTCGCCTTACAGATGGCTTTATTAAAATAAGAAGTAAATCCTTATAAGGAAACTAATTGGTACTGGAAAAAAAAATAATATGAAAAAGAATTAAATGAGAATTTTAAATTGAAAAACATTCATCGAGAATCTCCATAATACATAGACTCTAATTTAATTTTTAGTTTAAATGCGATTTTTGGTGTAATTCTTATTTATGATACAATTACTGATATAATACAATAATTTAAATTGTGTTTCTAAACATTTAAGTCAGTTTTTGTACACATACTAACCGATATGGAATATTAAAACATTTTTATGTTGTGTTGAATTATTTGGCGAAGGAGAAATTATAAAAAAGGCGTCATTGTATATTTAGCACAGAGGCAACAAGACACAAATGACTACTTGCAACAACAACAAAAATGTACATGATATAAATTGTCTTAAAACGCTCGGAAGCATATTCATTCCCGGCGGAGATTATACCGCAAAAAATATGACATAGGCACTTATTATGAGCAACATTCGATCTGTAGTCGAAAGTGCTGATCGAACGAATTTTCATTTGGTATTATGGTGCTCATTCGTTGAAGACTAGGACTATTTTGAATTTCGATCGCTCGACGCATTTACAATAGATAATTTTTTCTCAGCTGATACAGCAAATCAAAATAAAAGAACAACCGATTGTGTTGAAATTCTTTGCTAACTACATTTTTAAAAGTTAAAAAAAGTATTTTTTGTGAAAATGAGTACAACGGAGTTGTGGTTCGACGATTCATCGGACTATGAAAGATTAGTGGAACTAGCTAGAAGTAGAAAACAGTTGAGGGGCGCATCCAACACCCTAGAAATGGCTTCCACTGAGTAAGTTTAGAATTTTGAAAATGTGTTGACGTACTTAATATTACAGAAATTTCCTTATAGATTTTTATAGAACTTTAGATTATCTAAAGAGGCGTTTATAAACCTACTGTCCAGTAAAAAAAACAGTTGCAGCAGAGCACCCGATACAAATCCATTCCAAATATGTTAAAGCTAGCCACAGTTCTGCGATTTTGTGCTCAGGGATCGTACCAATTGAGTATTGGTAATGAAGGTATGCTAGGACTTGCTCAACCCATTGTGTACGAGATGCTGAAGATATTGAAGTGGAGTCAAATAACGAAGAAGCAGAAAACATAAGAAATGAAATTTTGAGAATATTGTAGAAAAATCTAAAAAGTATTAAATAGAAACCTTTACGCCACAGTTTCTATTTTATTTTTGTTATAAATTTTCTTTATTCAATTATTCGTCATTCGAAAACAATATGTATTTCAGTTCCTCTACGTATTTCAGCCCATACCTGGCAAGGGAAAACAAAAATGTATTTTTATAAACATCACAAAAAAAAACATTATTAAGATTAATCCATTTTGCTGCCGTTCTCATTGGTGGTCCCAAGCAATTCAACTCCGTTGTAAATTCCTCCCATTTTTTTGCTGCTTGAACTTTGGTGCAAATCCCTTTTGCGAATTGTGGATTCGCCTTTCTAATTGTTGTTTGGTACTCACGACTTTCGACCTGCATAAAATTAACAAAATTAGTATATATTTATTATTTGGTTACTATAAAACCATAAATAATCGCAAACAACTTACACTTTAACAAGTTTTCCCACAATACGCTGCACAATCGAAAGCAAAATTGCATTCGACTCTAAATTCGGTAAACAACGAAAATTTCGATAGGGTTGCACCGCTCATAATACCAAATTGACATTCGATTTTCGATCTTCGACAACCAGCGAATATCGAAGATCGAATGTAACTCATAATAGAGGCCATAGTGTTCTAGATAAACAAATACCAAAGGAAACCCACTTATCAACAGCATATGTGTAAGAGCAGAAGGCTGTCTATTTAAAAGTATCTAGAAGAAGAACTAGGTTCTGACCTTCTGACGTTTTTGTAATGAAATCCGACAGCCAAAAAATGCTGACAATTATACCTTGCCTTGAACTTTCTTTTAACCACTCGCCAATCATATTGACAACTCAAAGTTTACTACAGAAAATGATAAATCGATCACTGTATACTCATACCGCAGACCGGAAGACGTAGCTGATGAAATTACATTGGGCAACTTTGAAAGTACCTTTAAAAGCAAGTGTCGAAATTGAAACAGCTATAGCATTTTTCAACGGTACGATAAATCAGTCAGTCCGACGGGAAAAGCACAAGCAGAAAGTTTTCTCTACTGATTAAAAAAAAAGCTAATAACAACAATCCAATGTAAAAAAATCAAGTGGTTCCCTGCTGCCGTGCTGCTTTGCTTTCGATGGCTACTATTTTTTCTTTGCATAACAAGGTAAAATCTTACATATAAAAGTAATATTTGCCACGAATTTTTACAAAGCGCAATTACAAATGAACCTTACCTCCCATTGGTTTAAAGCATTGTAACTGATTAAATACATGAAATCAACATTTAGTATTGTCCAAACAAGCATGCATATATAATGTAAGTTGCACATCAATACGATACTGCATCAATACCCACATGGGCTCATATTCTCCTCTTGTGTAAAAATATCATTTGTTTAAGTATTTTTCCGTTGCTTCACAAGCACTCGTACAACAAGAGTAATAGTGCAAATTAAAGTGTAAAGTGTTTAAATGAGAATTTGTAAAGAAATTATGAGAAATACAATTTAGTTAAATAAATTAAAGGATCAGTCCAAATTCTTGAAATTTTAGATGGCGGCAGATACGTCTTTTCGAATTCTAACTCCAAGAGAACCTACAAATACGCTCATGACCCTTTACACATAATACGTGACGGTGAAGTTTAGATGCGGTTGATGTTGACTAAGGAATACATTTTTGTAATTGTTTTTCTGCTAATTGCATATTTTAAACTGCATACTATTTGCAAACTTGTTGATTGGGTTAGAGGACACAGTGAACATGGAATTATTTAATAAAGTTACTAGCATGAGGTTGGTAATGGTTAACATTGATACTTTGATACTAGATAGAAGTTGTTAGTAACGTACATTTGGGAAAGTGTTTTCTAACGTTGTTAATTGCTGGAAAAGTTTTTAGTGCTGGAGGGAAGCAGTTAATATCGTAAATGTGGTGAAGTGTTGGAATGAAGCATTTAATAAATTTGAATGAGAAAGAGTTTACTCTAACGCTTATTAAAGGTTGGAATGGTGTAAATATGTGGGAATTGAGGAGAGTTTGCTCCGGTTAAGTGCTGAAATTACCATTCATAAAAATTTTAATTTCTATAAATTTATTTCGTTAGTGATTTCAAAATATAGGGAATGATGGCGAGTTTTCTTTTACATGGGGTTCTCGTAAGTTTGGTTATGGGCGTTTACGTTTACGTTGTGAACACCAACCCACTCCGCAACGTATCGTAATCCCTTTCCGTTGCCCGTAGCATACACAAAAGAGAGCGAAACTTATCCCGTCGGAAACATCTGCGCTCTTTCAGTTACATATTTACACAATACATCGGGTTGTGTGTGTTTGTGTTTGGGTGTATCGACACAATGTTGCCATTGGGTATTTTTGCATACACACCTTTGCACACACCCACGTTATCAGTTATGATTTTTCATTGTATAATAAACCAAGGCCAAAAACCAACAAATGCAATTAGTTCATTTAACTTTAACTTTATTCAACATTGTTTTTAAGTTATGTTAATAAAAATAAAATATGTCTAAGTTTATCTTATAAATGGTTTCGAAATGTACTGTTTGGCCACACTGAGTGGTGAGAGAGCAATCAGCTGACACGATTATACGGAAACAATCCAAAATCCCACGTCAACGATCTACTATACTACGCAACGGAATGGTGGAAGAATTCATTAGTTTCATCGTGTCAGCTGATACGGGCGTACGTTTACGTCGGTGAGTGTGAGCACCATGAGCCTTATAACTGTTGGAATAGCAGACATGAATGCAGAATCGAAGCGATCAATGAATGTGAAGATGTGAATGCTTCAGACCCGTAGGCGTGTGGTATATTAGAATGACCGTGATGAACAATTTGATGCGTTTTTTATGAGTGTATGATTGCCAATTTGTAAGATTGTCAATATCAAGTATTATGGCTGAAATTGTTTTCCTGGGTCAGGTTTGACCGAGTAAAAGAGGCGGCACACAAGCACGTATGACTTATCAGAATGGTTGTGGTGGAAACCATTAGCGAAACTATCACCATTGTTTCGCTTTGCCCTAGGAAAACTACTAAAAGCAAAATGTATAAAGTAGGCTACGAAAAGTAAAAGGAGTCTGATAAATTAAGATGCGAAAGTGGCTTCGCCTTAAGGAGCGTTTTCACACACACTGCCCGACACGATATTTGTATTGGGTGAAAATGTTTGTAAGTAATGTACATATGTATGTGGCATTTATCATTTGTTTATTGATTGAATTCATGGGTGTAGGTAAACCTATGCATGCAATAAATAAATCAGTTGTACGTGCAAAAGATCTTAGTTTAGCATATATACAAGCATAATGTGTGTGTGTCCTCTTCATTATGAGCGTCCAATACCAATATCGAGCGCTCGATTTCGGCACGGCGTGCGAGAGTCTGTGAGAGTAATTTTTTTCATACGGCAACTTGCAGATTCGCAAGCGTAAAGTTTCTTTTTATTGTATTGTAAAGTCATCACCCCGACGTTCTAGTGCACAGTTCTAGTGGATAAAAGTTTTACGTTATTTGTTATTAATTTCATACCTAATGTTAAGGTAAGTCAACATCAACTTTTTAACGACTTTAACGATAGTATATTACAATCCAAGGCCAGAAAGTTGGATTTCCTGGCGGGTGTGAGATGGTGGCCGAGACGAAGCCGAGCCGGCCACGAAAGTCTTGTAATCCGCTAGAGCGCGCTGCGGCTCGAGAAGGCCTCAAAAGTCGCTCTTCCTCGAGTCAAATGCGGTCAGAAAGACCGTACTTTCGGCAGAGTGATCATGAAAAATTGTTTCGCCAAAATCAATAGTTACCTATATCTTTTATAAGTCGTAAATACTCGTAATATTAAAAAAGAAATAGATTCAATTTTATATTTACCTAGATAAGTAAAGTACCTACCTACTTATTTTTAAACCTGCGCTAGTGGTTTTTCTCGAAATAATAGAAAAATTTCGCCTCCCGACCAATGCCTTCGAGTATATTTTGTATGCGTCAAAATTCGTAACATTATTTTCACAGAGTTCTTTTTTCATACATACCTACATCTCATGCGGTGTTCCTACAATAAGTACAAAATCATATGAATGAATAGGCACCTACAACGAATTATTTCACTTCTCCATAGAAATACCTTGCTTATAATAAGTTGCTTCTGCATTACGTATTCAACAAAATAAGTAGGTTAGTACTACTTATCTTTGCCTTCTTTAATAGTGACTATAAAATAAAAATATTCGATCTGTGTGATGTGCGTACATACATATACAGGGTGGTCATGGATAAAGTGCAAATACCATTGAGACCATCGGTCCGCGACAGATCAAGGTGGCGCTCTTATGGGAGGCCCATATCCAGCAGTAGATGCCTACCGGTTGAGATAATGATGATGATGATATAAAGTTGGCAGCTGACTCGACTTATAATCTGTATCCTGTAACATTGCGTTCTTACCAAACTTAACTAAAAAATATTTAAGGTTATCATGTCTGGAGGACCCTCTAGAGACAGAGATGTAGGGAGAGAATGGGAATCCAGTGCGTCAAAAAGAAAAAGAATGGCTGAAACGGTTGTATACAACCAAGCTCTGAGTTCCATTATGATGAAATTTCTTAAAAAGCCTTCTTCAGGTGCCACTGCTTCAGACTCATGTGATGAATCTTTATTTTCTGAAACAGAATCAGCTACATAGTTCAATGAAGCTTTTAGTCAAATTTCTGATACAACTTTACCTTCAACATCGAGTGAATCTGCTGTGACCCAAATTTCTGAATCCAATAAAGAGTTGGAAAGTGAGTATATGTGTGAGTCAGAAAATCAAGAGCAAGAAGTTCATTTAAGCGAGCCATTAATAGACCTAGATCCGGGGAAGTGGCTATTGCCACTAAATGATGCGCAGCGCCATCTCTTAATTCAAAACGGTCCCGATCAAGACCTAGAGTGATCTGAAGAAAATTACTCAAAAGACCAAAGTAAACGACATTTTTCTAAATTTCAACATACTAGAAAATTGAGTAACGGCGAAACGCTACATCGCAGATGGTTACCTTACTCCATATTTCAAGATAAAGTTTATTGCTTTCCATGTAGACTTTTTTCACATTTGCAGGCACAGATAGTAAAAGAAGGATGTTGTGATTGGAAGGATCTGAGTCGGATACTGCAAAGACGTGAACAAAGTCAAGGACACATGGAGTGCATGATGAAATGGACGGAACTCTTTGAAGGAATCAAACACGGTAAAACAATATATAAGGATAACGAGAGATTGATTAAGGAATCCCAAAAAAAATTGGTATAATTTGTTTGAAAGATTTATAGATATAATAAACTACTTGGCCTCACACAATTTGGCATTTAGAGCTCATCGAGAATCCTTGAAATTGAACAATAGGAAAAATTCTGGCAATTTTCTAGACTTAGTTAAGTTGTTATCTAAATATGGTCCGATATTACGGGATCATATGCAACGTATTAATAAAAAACAACTTAATCAACTTTATCTGAGCCACGACATTCAAAACGAATTAACTACTTTAATGTCTAAATTAGTTATTAACGAAATTATACACAGGGTTAAGCAAGCAAAATACTATGCCATCTTGCTCGATTGTCAATAATATTAAGATTTTGCAATTGGTCAACTGGAGCTGTAGAAGAACATTTCATTGGGTTTATTGACGTCGCAGAAACAACAGGAGGGTATTTAACAAAATCAATATTACAAGAAATGGAAAGGACAGGTATATGATAAGGGCGCCAATATGTTCGGAATTAGAATAGGTATCAGAACAAGAATACTCAATATAAATCCAAGATCATTCTTTACACCATGCGGATGCCACAGTTGGAGTTTACTTTTGATAGATGCAGTTAACTCTTCAACGACAGCCAAAACATTTTTCGGCTTTATCAATAAAATCTATGTGCTGTTTTCAAAGTCAAGGAAGCTTTGGGAGATAGTAAAAAGTAAATTAAAATTGACTTTACAAACTCTGTCTGAAACGAGGTGGGAGAGTAGAATCGGAGTTGTAAAAGCAATATTTTTTTCAATTTGTTGATGTCATCGAATATGTGAATGAACTGAAAAATAAAACTGATGATTCCGAAACTCTAAGCGACAGTGAAGTAGTCCTAACGGAAATGTTAACTTTTGATTTTATTGTTGCATTACACGTGTGGTATGAGGTTTTGCTACGTGTAAATAATATAAGTAAACTATGGCAATCGGTTCAAGTCAACTTGCATGTCGCTATTGATACTTTACGTTCATTTTGTAGCTAGATTCAAGAATTCCGAAATACAGGATTTGAAAAAAGTGTAACAGAAGCTAGATTATTTGTGGAGAAAAGTACTTATGAAATTCAGTCTCAATTTAAGGAAAAAAGAATAGCCAGGAAAAAACGAATGCTTAGTTACGAACATACTGATAAACCAGTTGAATTGTTATAGTAAAACCCTTAAGCATAATATAATACGCATAATAAATTCTTAATATTCATAATTTAACTGAATTTGCATTTCCGGTATATGCCAACACCCTTTCACATTTCATAAATGCTGAAATGGCTAAAGAACCTTTTATCACTTATTAATCGAAAGAATATTGAACTTGCTTAGCAAATGCTGAATTTGCTAAAGAACTTTTATCACATATTAATTAAACAAATATTAAACCTACTTGACAAATGCTGAATTTACATTTCCGGCACATGCCAATATTTTCAATATTTTTGTATAGCAAAACAATTCCAAAGAATCGATTTGCAAATAATAATTTAATTTCCTGCTGACCAAATATGCAAGGTAGACAAAAAGAAAGGTATAAATAAGACAATTGTAATAAGTTTAGTTAGTCTGTAATCAGCCATCTAAAGATAGATTGGCAGTCTGTAATTAGCCATCTAAAGATAGATTGGTAATTAAATAAAGTGAAAATTAAAATAACAAATCAGTTCGTTGTTTTTTTTTCCTTGCAAACGGACCCAAAATAAAAGTGGCGCAGTCGGTAGGATACCGTAATTATCCTATCTTAAAAGACTA